>NW_024354875.1:34490582-35065582 GCF_902729225.1 Pteropus medius
CTTTTAAAAAAAAAAAAAAGAAGGAAAAATAGAAGGAAGGACATAGACTTGGTGCTGCCCCCATACTGTCATTGGTAATCTTACCAAAGAATGGGAAGGAGCCTTAGCATCTTTATACCCCATGAGGTTCCTAAGAAATTTTTCTGAGGCACATTGGTAGGCAGTATGAAATGATTTCTACTGCCACTGGTCATATTGTACCTGCTCTGTGAATAATTAGAGTCCTTCAATTTCCAAAGCTATCAATCTGGCACTATTCACTTTAAATAAACAAAATTTGTAATTCAAAGAACAAAAGAACTTAAAAACAAGACTGATACTGAAGTAATTTTATAGCTACGATATAAACCAATGATGTACCAGTGTTATTTTTAATTTTAAGAGTGCTTGTTTGACTTTATATAACAACTTGATAAAGTTTAAGCCAGATAGTTTAAGTATTTTTCTACTACACAATTAGACACTTAAATTTAAAATTCTTCATTGTATCAGTACTGAAAGTTTTATATTACTTCATCTCAGAATTCAAATAGGTTTATAAAACTATGCTTTACTACAGGTTCCAAACCCATCCAATACTGTGTCCTAAAATGTCTAGATGGCTAACTAGCAAAAAACAAAGAAGAGATATTTTCACAATTATTAAAAATAAATAAAATTTACATGTATGTAACATACCTGCAGTTGCCCATTTAATGAACTCAAGTCTTCTGCTTTCTTCTCTAAAGACTGAACCCAGACTTTCCTTTTTTGTCGGCATCTTGAGGCTGCTGCTCTATTTCTCTCTAGAAACTTCCTCCTTTTTTCATCAGGATCTTCATTAGCTGCTCTTCTTCGACGCCCACTTGTATTTTGGGTCTGTGGAGTCGTGTGAGCTGGAGAAGCCTATAATAAACATAAATGGAAGTGTTTTCTATTTGTATCTAGTGAGTGAATTAAGAGGCAGTAAAGAGGAACAGAAGGGGAGAGCTAACTTTATTTCTGAAGTCTCATTATATATATCAGTATTTTGGGGCATTGCTAAAACTAGATTCTCACTGTCACTACTAAATATTTTTAAAAGTTTCTATAATATTTTCATTAATATAGAAATAATATGAAGAAATTGAAATACTACAAAAATGATCATGTATAGATCTTATATTTTTCCAAATGTATCCTTAAACAAAAATACATTATGGTATTGTTCAATATATTGTTCAAGCCTCTGAAAACTAAATGGTACTAAATGATAAGGTACTAAAGTAAAAAATTTAGTAACATTTAAATTTACTATGGGAAACCATGTTTTCTAAGTTATTTTTGAAATAAAAAATAGCATTAAATCTGTAAATTTTCTTTAAAAATTAATTTCTGTAAAATTCACAAGTAAAATAGGTACATATGTTGGTATACAGTCAGGTGCCACTTAATGATGGGGATACATTCTGAGAAATGCATCGTTAAGTTGATTTCATCACTGTGGCAACATCATAGTATATACTTACACAAACCTAGACAGTAGAGCCTACTATACACCGAGGCTGTATGGTATAGCCTATTGTTCCTAGGCTATACGCCTATATAGCTTGTTATTATACTAAGTACTGTAGGCAACTGTAACACAATGGTAAGTATGTGTGTGTATAAACATAGCTAAGCACAGAAAAGGTACACTAAAAATACAGTATAAAAGATAAAAAATTGTACACCTGTATAGGGCACTTACCATGAGTGGAGCTTGCAGGACTGGAAGTTGCTCTGGGTGAGTCAGTGAGTGACTGGTAAGTGAATGTGAAGGCCTAGGACATTACTGTTTATTACTGTAAACTTTATAAGTGTAAGTTTTTTATTTTATAAACTTTAAACTTTTAAAACTTTTCTACTCTTTTGTAATAACACTTAGCTTAAAACTTAAAACACATTGTAAAGCTGTACAAGAATATTTTTTCTTTATATCCTTATTCTATAAACATTTTTCTATTTAAAAATTAAAATTTTTATTTTAAAAACTTTGTTAAAAACTAAGGCACAAACACATACATTAGCATAGGCCTACACAGGGTCAGGATTATCACTATCACTGACATCTCATCCCTCTGGAAGGTCTTCAGGGGCAATTACAGACATGGAGCTGTCATCTCCTGTGATAACAATATCTTCTTCTAGAATACTTCCGGAACAACCTGTCTGAGGCTCTTCAGGAGGTGTCACTCTTTTCAGAAATCTTAGTTTGATACTGTTTTTCATCACAGATTTGCTTGTAAGTAGACACTATAATCTTACAAAACCATCGTTGTATGTGCAGTCCGTTGTCGACCGAAATGTCATTATGT
Organism: Pteropus medius; assembly: GCF_902729225.1. Taxonomy (NCBI): domain Eukaryota; kingdom Metazoa; phylum Chordata; class Mammalia; order Chiroptera; family Pteropodidae; genus Pteropus; species Pteropus medius. The sequence goes on from NW_024354875.1 coordinate 34,492,898, forward strand.
GGTGCATGACTATTCAGCTTTGCTTGAGTTTTTGAAATTTAGGGTCATCCTTTTCTAGGGGTCACGTTCATCTAATTATTAATCCTCATTTTCCTGGTGGGTAGAATCCCATGAGTCCATATTTTAATTTTAATTCATCCCCGACCCCTCAACCGATCAGCCTGGTTATCACATATCAGCCAGAGACAGAAGTCTTCCTTGCTAGTGATATTATCTAGCATCTAGGACTACAGAACAATATCTCCAAGCCTCTCACAAATCCTAAAATCGTTCCATAGAACATTTGAATATGAGAGACAAGAAATGTGCAAAGGAAACAGCACTTTGTGGCCACAGGCACATGATCCAAAGAAGAAGCCTGGAAACAATGTTTTATCTATAAAATTACATTTTAAAATGATGTGAACAAATAAAACTTCTATGTTCTCCTAATCTATATAATGAGCAAAAATCTTACATATAAGCTCAAGATAAGTTCCACAGGAAAATCACCAAACTGGTTTTCATTCTACGAACTCCAAAAAAATATAAAGTTATGATTTAATACCTTTTCTAAATAAGTAACACTGAAAATTATGAGTATTCCCATTTATACTCTATTTTGATTGTAATAAGGATAAAGTGTTAGACTGTCTATTTTATGTACATCATTGCAATTTAATCTTTTAGAAAATTATTTCTATGGCTGGCTTCAAGAATGGCAACCTTGAAATATTCTTTTCTTCATCTTAACATTGATAATAGCGGTTTTTTTTTTCCCATTTACTCATTTGGCTGAATATGAGAAAATAGTTGTTTTTCTAAAAAGTTTTTTTTTTTAAAAAAAGTTATCTATGTTTCTTTAAAAGAAAGGTTTTTTTCCCCCCCTTAATAATTTCCACCCCCTGCCCCCTGATCTATGGATGTTGCCGTTTCCCCTTAAGAACTGGATAAGAACTGGATCTCTAAAGGCAGGGCGTCTCCTCTCACACACTTGCAGAGTGCACCCGGGGCCTGGCGCACCCAGGGTATGGTCCATGGCTCCACTTGGGGTGCGAATCCAGGACCTTCTGCGTGTAAAGCAGATATGCTAACGACTACACTATGGAGTCACCCCTAAAAGAAAGTTTTGCTTTTTAATGCCAATGTTAACACTGGGATTGACTTTGTTTTCTTTTTTCTTAACTTTGGTTATTATAGCAAAATCTAATCATGAGTATTATAAGCAGAAAGTGTTTTGTTACAGAGTTACATGTGTATATTTTTACATCTAACAAGGATGTGAGGCTAATTAGAAACATGTTATCTCCTCCTCTCCCTCCTTTCATTGATTCATTCATTCCACTTCATTCAATACAATTAAAAAAAAAAGATATAAATAAAAAATTAGATCCAGGGAAGCTATAGTTAGTATAAGGAAATAATTGTATTTATTTCTTTTCTTTTAAATAAACTTCTAAAATTGTAAAAATCATACTTAGCTTGCAGACCATACAAAACAGTCCTGGGCTTTATTTGGCCCATGAGGCAGTTTGCTAACCCCTGAATTATGACATTAAAACACATTCACTCACTTTCCCTCTCTCTTGGACACTTAAGGTTGTTTAGTGAATAAGAACTATATTCTACTTTAAGTTTTGTAAATATAAAATATAATTACCTAAAGACCTATGCTTAGGAGGCATTCTAAAACTTGCTGGTTACCTGTGTTTCTTTAAAAAGAAGGTTTTGCTTTTTAATGCCAATGCTAACATTCTTTAAATATAGAAGATAAAAGGTCTAGAGTTCTGAAACATTTAACAGAAACATACTGCAAACATATAGAAATATCAATCATCTAATAAGCAGTCACAAACCAGAGATAAGTGAAAAGGCCTCTAATACAAACGGCTGCCATAAAGCATATTTTTTCCTTTGGTGACGTTTCGTATCTTTTAATTAAAGGATCATTTTGATCATCTTAGTAATATGATACATATGTACATTACTTGAATACGATCAACAGAAAAAATGTTTCCCTTTACAAAGTAGTGATGGATATTGTGACACGTCAGACTAAATTACCATACAGGGTGTCTTATTCAGTGATAACTGCTTGATGGACCATCAGACTGTACTGACTTTATTTAACATCGATACTTTTAGATTGAACTACCTTTTCCTAAGACATCTGATACACTTTCATAATATGACTAGAAATAATTTTTTCAGAGTAAATAGTCATTTAAGTTACACTGTATTTGTTTTTTTAAGGATAAGAATGCTGAATGATTAAAACAACACACATACCGGAGTTTCTGTAGTGGATGTAGCTGGCTGTTGTAATGACTGTGGTCGAGATTCCTCTGACTGAGTCCTAACCAATCCGCTACCATGACCTTTGACAGTATCACCATTGGTAACAGGAGGATGTTGCTGAGTCAAAGCAGCTTTTAATCTCTAAAATGGAAACACCAATTAAAAAAAAGTTTTCTGCTTTCCACCCTAATCCAACTCCTAACATACTCTTTGGCTAACCAAAAAAGATATTTGTTAAGGAATGCATAAATTCATTCAGCTTTAAAATTAAGTTTTTATTTATTATAATTCACTGAGTTCTTGAGATCATTATAAATATCAATAAGATAAACAAAAGGACTTTGGAAATCTTCCCTGAATCTTTCTGTCTAGTATTACTAGACAATTCTACACTTTGCTGTTCCTAATCAAGAAAAGTCACAAAACACTATTGACCGAAAATAAGCAGTTTGTTCAACTCAAATAAGCAACAAAAGTTAATTACACTTTCATCTATTTTTTTTCCCATCTTATTCCTGTATCCTATATCCTAGGGGTCCCCAAACTGAGCCATGGACTGGTATCTGTCAGTGGCCTGTTAGGAACCAGGCCACCCAGCAGGAGGTGAACAGCAGGCTAGTGAGCAAAGCTTCATCTGTATTTGCAGCCTCTACCCAGTGCTAGCATCACTGTCTCAGCTCCACATCAGATTAGGCATTAGATTCTCATAGTACAAGTCCCTGGTGCCAAAAAGGTTGGGGATTGCTGCTATATCTCAATATTCTCTGGCTCTTAGAATCTTAGACCTAAATCTCTTCTTTTTCAGGTTTGGGCCCATCTGATTTCTGCTTGTAATTTTTAGGCCACTGCACAGTCAAAGTCAACCTCCTCTGAGAATCTATAGCGGGTTTGCCTCTCTTATGGCTTCTCTGTCTTCAGTAAGCAGATCTAGTACCAAGTCTATGCCTTCCACTTTGTTTCATTTTGCCAGTTAACTGGATTGTACCTGACCCACTGTCAGAGCATGACAGATCTAGTACTAGAATGAGGCCCTAGACGTTTATAGCTATCTCTTTTTAAGGACACAATTTGAATAAAGTTTATTATTCTACCAGCAAAAACATGTCCTATGTGAACATATTATCTCCCTAAGCTTTTTAAGAGCAGAGATTACCTTATATTTCTTTGCATCCCTTTTAGCAACTGGTACATTGATTTGCTACATGGTGAATAACAAATTGGTTTGCTACATGGTGAATATTTTCTAATAAACAAATAGGTTTCTTTGGTGAAAATAGCACATGTGATTTTTGGAGTAGTTTTATTGTTATGATCTGTAAATATGAAATAATTAGCACAAGATAATCATACCACAGGATCTTAGCAATGAAAGAGACCACAGGGACCTGAGAGAACTGAACTATTATTGCTGATACTGCTCTTAATAACCGAAGTGTAGTCCAAAATAAAGTGTTCTCACAAAATCTGATGCAGAAATAAGTCCATTCATTTTCCTAAGATCCACACTCAGACACAGATTTGTGGGGAGGGAGGCTACAAATATTGGTATGAAAATTGTGTTGCAGTTTGTACAGTATATCCCAAAGTAAATAGAAGTAAATAACTGTCATGATGTTCCATGTTAAAAACATATTCTTGGCAACATTTTATCTCTCCCTTCCCTAGATATAGCAGAAAGTGTAAGAGAGAAGAGGTTTTGTAAAAGGCTTCCAAATGATTCTAGTATAATTGCTTTCATTCACACTAAGAACAATTTAGAAAATTTTACAACTGCTCAAAACTTTGTAGTTTCTTTATGTTAACCTATGTATATCTTCTTCCCTTCTATAAGTAATCTAGATCCCTTGAAAACTGAACATATATGAAGAGATCACCGAGATGCCCACTGAGGCAATATTTACAATTGGACAATTGTTAGTGGATATTTTCTTCTTACTGTTAATTACTGTAGATTCTGGATATGATTTTAAAAACAAAGTCAGTAGTTTAAAAAAAAGTTTTACTGATGTATAAGTTACATACAGTCAAATGAACTTTTTAGTGTATAATTCTATGAGTTTTAACAAGCACAATCATGGAACCGTTAGTCAGGATAAAGTACAGTTCTATCATCCCCCAAATTTCCCTCATGCTCCTTTCCTGTCCCCATCTCCTCACACACCCAGCCCCTGGAAACCACTAATCTGTTTTCTGAGCCCCAAAGTTTTTCCTTTTCCAGAATATCATATAAATGGAATCATACAGTGTAGAGCCTTTTCAATACAGCTTCTTTCCTTTAGCATAATGTATTTAAGATCCATTAGTGGTGTTGTGCTATCAGTGAGTTTCTAATAGGACAATATCCCTATTGTACAGGTTAGGAAACCAGAAGACATTTGCCCAAGGTCAAACAACTATTAAACTAGTTCAAATCCTGGATTTGTTCAAAAACACAAGGAATGATCAAAAGATATTATCTGAGGCTAGATGGCTTAATGATTCAAAAGCCAACCACAAAGGATCAGGAATGCCGAGTCTGATACTGCAACTGCTAAAGGCACACCACCCCAAGATTTGGTATGTTGTTTTCTTCTTTTCTGACAGAGTGCTCCTTTATGAATTGCAAACAACACCATAATATGTAAAGTCCTAGTATCTTCATTGTTTAGTATACATATTATATACTGTATACATATTTGTGTACATACTGTATACAGCTGAGAAGACACTTTATGTTCAGAATTTAACTCTGCCTCAAACTGTCTGTGATTCTGAACAAATCATTTAATCTTTGAGTCACAGTTTCCTTATCTATAAAACTGGTAATAATAACAACTTTCTTGTAGGGTTAAGGTAAAGATTCAATAGAACATGCAAAACCACCTGACTCATAAAAAGATTTCTCAAATGTCAGCTTCCTTATGTCTTCAAAAATTGCTACTAAGGCCTCTATTTTCTTAGCATAAGAGAGTTGTGTATTTTAGAAATATATTTAGAAAAAAAGTACCAAGGGGTTATCTTAAGCACTGGATTAGTCTCAGACATTTTATTATGTAAAATATATCCTCGAGGCCACAACATACACTGCATCTTTCAGAATCCAGATTAAATAAGATTCCTAGTTCCCTCCTTATTTTTCTTCTTTTTTCGAACAAGTGGAAATAATCATATTAGTGGCTAAGATACAGGAAATTGGGACACTCAGAACTGATAGGATAGTGTGGAAGAGGATGAATTAAAAATGAAATTATATAAGTGACCAATGCAGTAGTTGGCTATAATCAGGTAGGAATACTTAGGCTAAATGGTCGAAGAACAATTAAAAGTAGGAAGACAGGAGTTTGAAAGTGTAGGTTCATATAAACAGAAGAAAAGAGAATCTGGGGAGGTGGTCACTCTGCATAATTATATCATTTAAAAACAGAATGTTAGACATCAAAATACAATGAACAGTATCTAGTTTCTAGTGTTAGGTTAGGCCTTTCATTTCTGGATATAAAATGTGCATAAATATAAGTAGCGGTTGAGATGAAAAGTTTGGTAAATTATGTGTTGGTAAAACATTTTTAAGTCCTTAGGTAGAAAACATCATAGAACTGAAGAGCATTTAAAGTTTTATAGTGAAGAGCTTAACTCTTAGAATTAATGAAATACAGTAACTGCACATAGGGGAGTCTGAAGTACATAAACATCACTCTCTTGAATAATCTTTAATAGGGCAAGTTACTACTTTATAGGAGCACTTAAAAGCAGCATCAGTATTCATTCATTATCTTCTCTTGACTGCCCTAGGGTATACAGTACTCATCCAGTGAGGAAGCTCTAATGTTTGCTCCATGCTGTTACATTGATTACAATGGGTCTGACTTGGAAAGTGTGCCACAGGGTACAAAATTTAAGAAAAAGATTTTCAAGGGTTAATTAACACTGCTCTGAAATGCAGATTAAAAAAAAACAAAAACAAAAACCTGGCAATAAATACACATGTATGCTAAAAAAATTAGAATAGGTTAAGTGAAAAAGTTGTCACTAAATGATTCATTTAAACTTTATAATTAATATAAGGATGGCTACAATATCTACCTGTATATATATGCTAGAGATATTTTAAAGGAGGACAAATACTTTGGTTCAAAAATTAATGAAAACAGAGAAGTATGGGTATTTATATTATAAAGATACTGGAAATCAATTAGTCCAATCACCATTTTACATATAAAGAAACTGAGGCCCAAAGAGCGAAGTTACTTCCAAAATCATAGAGTGAGTCAGATGCAAAGCTAGGACAAAAAATTCTGTTTATTGACTCCTAGTTCATTGAACATATTTTAAAAAAAAGTTTTGCCAAATTAGAGCTTTTGTCTAATATTAAGTATTATAAGTAAATAATAAGAATACCAGACACTGGTCAGTCTACTACTAAGATCTATTTCTCAATAGAGAAATTTAATATAAGAAAAAAAAGATATGAGTACTCAACGAAATTAAGAATTAAAACGTCTATATTCTCAAGCATGTACAATAAAATGTAGGTATAATTTTAATTTTGAACTAAAAGTATATACACTGCTGGAAAGAAAACTAAAATATATTTATTTCTAAGCAGACTAGTGTCTTAATGTTTAGAATTAATTTTTAGCGATGTAAAATTCAACTTTTTTATATTGAAAATTTTTTTTCTTAGAGAGGCTGAATTAATTAAAGGGTGAACAGTTTGTTATGCCGATCAATCTGACATTCATTTTAAGAGCTAATCTGCTAAAAATAATTTGCTATTCAAATTTTGTTATATGTTGCAACCTTGAAAACAAATTTTATCATATCTGTCAGAACTTAGTAGGAACAAAGTACTCCATCATAGTTCAAAGAAAAAAAACATAATGTTCTCTAGAAACAATTTATGAAAAAGCCAGATCCATATTTCATATATGCCACAACAGCTCATCAGAGTAATAACCCTCCTTCTCCTGGGTGTTATCCTACCATCTGCTGCTCTATTACTTATCTTTATTTTGCAACTAATTAACAGCATAATCTTCTAAATTCAGCAAGCTAATTATCATTATTGTGGTCTTTGCAGCATCATCAGTCCTCATGAAGTTTTGTCTCCCCACCCCCAGAGAACATATGAAAATGAAGTAGGTTGAGAGTCTGTTTCTTTGGAGTGGGCTCATTAGGTGTTTGCTGATTAGCTTGGCATGCAGAGGCAGGTCAGAAGAATTCTGCTGAACATGAGGTTCCATGCAGGGCCCAACTAAGTTAATGTAGGTTTCTGAACATTTGCCAAGATGCCCTCTGTCAGCTCTCAGTAGAAACCCCCTGCAGAAAACCTACCGGCTACCCACTGTGTGCAAAGATATTTCTCAGTTTGTCACACAAGTCTTAAAGGAATGATTCTGGAGAATGCTACTTAAATACTTTACTAAATCTTCTTAAACAAAACTCCCAGATAATTAACATTTAGATTTACTTTTTGATTACAAATGTTACATCAGATAATGGTTTTCTTAGAAAACTAACATAGACAGCAAATATCTATGGTTTATGTGCTTAATGACAAACAAAACAGCTAAACCGGTTTTATTTGGTGAGATCCAGTACAATTGTACAGAAAATAGAATTTTTGTGTAATATTAAAAGTACTTATATAACCTGTGACTATGGACCTCCATCTAATTTTTCACAATACTCTTATTTTCCCAAAGACTTAAAAAAGTTCTTAAAATTAAAAAGCTGCTACTACTCTGAAGAAATTTCTTTAGCAGAAACGAGGATCTTATTTTTTAATATTTAGAGCAGACCAAAGACAATGTATGTATATCTTCCTGTAATACTGGGCATCTGAAGATCAGGGGACTACAAAAGCATCTGTGGCTATCTTAGGAAACAAATAAGTTTTGTATCCTAAGCTGTAATGTACTACTACTCATTTTATGTGTTCTAATGCTGCTATTTCTCTTACATTATTTTTTAACCCTAGGTCATTTCAGCAGAATCATCGCTGCTACACTATTCAGATTGTGACCACAAAGGTCAAATAAATCCTTAAAGGAGATGCAGAACTAAACAGAAAGAATGTTGTAAATATTTTTGGAGAGTTGAAAACAACAAAAAAGAAAAATCCAACTGAAGCAGTGAAAAAAGAAATTATATTTTATTGGGGGGCTGCACACTGGTAAACAGAAAAATTATTTAACGTGTAAAGTGAATTTAGATTTGGCTGGAAACCACTCATTTGGAAAGATGGATTTGGAGTTCTATCACTGATGAAAAAGAGTAAAGATCTGTGCTCACTTATCTGGTCACTAAGAAACCTTTGTATACTGGGATATGAACCCAACTCTCAACTTTTGTCAGTTGGGATGATACAATTATTCCTTCATTTGGTAAGTTTTTTTTAGCCCCTTGAAGTTTAAAAAAGTAACTCAATGACACTGACATTTTAATTCAAGTATATCTTTTATTTATTTATTTATTCATTTATTCATTTATTTATTTATTTATTTTTAGGCGAGGCAACCTCACAGATTCCAAGGACCTTGTCAGCTTAAGATCTCTTATTTTTTATTTTTTTATGCCTACAGCACCTGGTCTTCCTAGGTGGTCTCCCATCCAAGTACTAACGAGGCCCAACCCTGCTTAGCTTCCGACAACAGACGGGATCGGGCTTGTTCAGGGTGGCATGGCCGTAGACTAAAAGTGATAATTATTTAAGTAGATTTATAAATTGGCCTTGGGAATTTAGGGAAGAACTATAAGTTTTGAGTTTGTAACTTTAATAAATCTAATATTAGTTTTAAAAAGTAGTCTCTGAATAATGGTTTTTGTGCACAAAAGTCACCATATCAAGGGCATCAAAAAATAGAAAACAAAAAACAAACACTTTGCTGAAATAATATAATCTTGTCAAGATATGTTAGAAAAACTCAATAATGGCTTTCTGAAAGGTAAGACTTTTTTCATTCTTTTGATGATCACTGGAGACATTTGCAAAAAAAAAAAACCCTCAAAATGTAAGATCACATGTACCGAATTTCTTCTTACCCAAAAAATGTTTGTTAAATAAATAATGATAGAAATAATTGTTAACTGAGACTGAGGCAAAATATATAAACATGAATTAAACTACAAAAACCAAACTATTTCTGGTTTGCCCTAAGGCTGGTAGATTCATTTTGTACTTCTACTAATATATGTATGATGTTGATGATAATGACATGCAAACACTGAAAATTCTTGAATCAGACAGATACTAAATAAGATTCATTCTATGTAACTTACTAAGGGAAAACAGACTAATATTTTATAAAAATATAAAGCCAATAGTGAATTGTGAAATAAAATAATTTCTGTACAGCAAAAACTCCCCAATAATAATTCCCTTAACATTCCAGGCAATTAATATTGTTACAAGCCCATGTTACTTAAATAGGGTGGCAACATCTACTGTTTTCACAAATAGCTATATGAGAAAATGGAAACACAGGACAATCAAATACATCAAAGGTGGTATGCTACCAAACCAGTGTAATTAAAATAGAAATCAATAAAAGATAAAATATTTGGAAATTATACAACACACTTTTAAATAACCCACAACCCAAAGAAATCAAGAGAGAAATCAGAAAATGAATAATAAAAAATATAGCATATCAAAATGTGTGCACAGAAATATATAGTTTAAAATGCCTATATTAGAAAGGCAGAAAGATTTAAATCGATAATCTAAGCTTCTACTTTTAAGAAGCTAAAAAAAGCAAATCAAACCCAATTAAGTAGGAGAAATATATTAAAGATAACAGTTGCAATTAGTGATAGTACAAATATACTATTAAGAAAAACAAAGGTAAGCTATAGACTAAGAGAAAATATTTGTAATATATATAAAACAAAAAATTTGTATCTAGTATATACAGAAAGAACTCACATAACAATAATAAAAGGCAAGTAACCCAATTTAAAAATGGGAAAAAAGATATTACAAAAAAAATCTGGTTAAATTAGAAATGTAAATTAAAACGAGATACTGCTATATACTTAGAATGTCTACAAGGAGAACGATAAAACCAAATGTTGACAAATATGTGGAAAGAACTGGAATTTCCATGCACTGCTTGTGGGAATGTAAATCTTTGGAAAAAGCTCTGTCAGTTTCTTATAAAGCTAAATGTACAGCAACCCTCTGACTCAGCAATTCTACTCTTCTGTAGATAAATCAAATAAAAATATATGCCTGCAAAAAGAGGTATATAAAAATGCGCACAGTAGCTTGATTCACAATAGCTAAACACTAAAAAACATTCAAGTGTCCATCAATAGAATGGATAAAGAAATTATGTTATATTCTATTCACACAATGGAATCTACTCAGCAATAAAAAGAAGCAAACTATAATATATGAAACATCATGGATAAATCTCATAGACATACCTTAGCTGCACACAAGAATATATACTGATTCCATTTATATGAAGTTCAAGAACTGCTGGTGACAAATATCAGAACAGTTGGGGAAGTGAAATGATTGAGAAGGAAAATACAGACTTTCTGGGTAGATGTTAATGTTCTATACCATAAGAGGAGTATGGGTTACATGAACGCACTTATCAAAACTGTACAGTTAAAATCAGTCTATTTCAATGGTATGTAAATTTTACATTTAAAAAGGCCTATTAAAAATAATTGAGTGAGAGTAAGGAGTAGTCTTAAGTATAGATAAAATAAGAATGGCGGTTATATTACTAATAATTGAAGCTGGGTGGTGGGTACGTGGGGGTTCATTATATTGTTTACTTTGTATATGTTTGAAATTTTCCATAATAAAAAGTTAAAAAAAAAGAAATAGACTTATTTCCAAGTCTTTTTATTTAATCAAAAACAGGACAATCTTATTTACTATCCCAATTAAAATAGGCAATCATCTAAATATAGCTATTTCACATAAGCAAAATTCTAATAAGAAATTTATTTGTATTATTAAATGTAAGTGGGGCAATCTGTGACTCTCCGTGCTATTTTTGGGACCCTCTACCAATGACTGTTTGCCGTATATAAAGTTGTGGAAGTTACAGCTTTGACATTTTTAAATATACAAGCATACAAAACACTTTATTCTTATTAATTTCCTGGTGACTTGAAAAAAGTTAATTTAGGGAAGTGCTAAATTTAATAGTTTCTACAAATAGGGCCTACTCTTGTAAGCCATGAGTATTTCTTTAAATCTCATTTGTTCTTTTTGAATTAATTTGTAAGAAAAGAAATCCAGTGAATATGTAATATTTTTAGATGCAGTGTACAACAATATGATCTCTTTAACTCCTATTTCTACTATACTTGGTTCTAACTGAATTTTTCATTGGTAAGGTATGTTTAAAGTAAATAAATGTAAAAAACATTCCCAGTGAAGTTCTTTGGCTATCAAGTGAATAAGATTTATCTTAGTATTTCCAAATACATGCTGTTAATGTGAAAAATTTCCCGTTCAGGTTTTCAAGTTCTCCCACTACAATGAATAAACAGCTAATTTTTGAACTCTTCAACCACCTATTGTTAATTCAGATGGTGTGTAAGTTATTGTTAAAAGTTACCACATGCCAATTTCAGATTATTTGCACTAATGGAGAACAGCAATAAAAATTTTAAAGCAATATATAATGGTTTTTACGTGTACAAATTTATATTGTTAGCATAGTGCACAGCATATAACTGAAGCAAATAATAGGTGACTCGTAACTATTTATCTGTTGATTTCCTAAGGACACATTCATTAATTGCTGTTAAGAAGAATTAGCCCTGAAGTACGTTAGATTATAGAAGGGAGAATTACACTGATTAAAAAAAGATGATGCATATAAGAGGCATCGTATTGTATAGCTTTTTGGAAAACCAGCCCAGCTGCTGGCTATCCTGCAAGTTCGTTGTGGAGGGAGGAAAAAGAGCCTCTATTCCCATTCTAGAATCCCACGGGGGCAATGGCATCATGCAAGGGACCTTAGCTGGCATTCGATCTGGATATTCTATTCCCTTCTTTTGGCATATGGACCCTGTAAGGTCTCTTTCCAAAGTTGTGATGGAAATCCACACCCTCTGTAAACAAGCTCAGCATAAACAATTGTCCTCACCCTCACCCCACAAACCACAGAGAACTTCTCCAAGGGAGTTAATGCACCATGGTCCTGAGGCCTAGGGTCAGGGAACTGGGTGGCTAATAAAATAAAATATGAGTTAACTCAGTGATATACTTGAGCACACAAAACAACTGAAGAACAATCTCAAAAAATATTCTTGGGGACTCCATCTGAAAAAGCATCATGAATTAATACACATTCAAGGCTTTTTCAGGCTCTACTACCCTTTGCTTCAAAGGTTCAAAAATCAAGTAAGAAGAGTTAGCAGTGCTCTCCAAAGCCATGATACAAAATTGTGGCTCTGTAATCCTTCAGCATGAATTAATTATTACAAGGCCTCTTAGGGGATTCATGTATATATGATATAGAGTTTACTGTCATTTTAAATAAAGACTCTAGATGAAATTTAAGACACGTAAAGAGTAGAGAGAATTAAAAAAGAAAAAAGCAGCTTCAGGTTTTCTGTCAAGAAAATTAGCAAATTTATAGAATTTAGGACTAAGAGAAACCCCAGAAACCTAAGTTTAATCTCTTTATTTTACAGATGAGGAAACTGAGTCTCAGAAAAGTTAAAGTGGCTTGGTTAAGGGTAGTGAATGGCAGGGTTAGGATTAAAAATTAAAATACATGTCTCTTGACAATCTATAGTTCATCACTTAAACAACACCAATTTCTCAGTGTCTAAAACACAACTCAGAAATATGGTTTTCCTTTATACATTAGGTGCATAGTTTACTAACTTGTATACTTCAGAATTCTTGTCAATACTGTTCTACAAATTTATATCCCTGTTTAAAACCACTTATAGTGTGGCAGAAAAAAAAATGGTGTAGATGATAGAGGCTCTGTTCATCCCTCTGGCAATCAGATCGAAGTTGTGATGGAAACAAGGAGCAAACAGCAAGGAAAAATCACCTGGGATCTAGATGAACAAGCCATACAACTTGAGAGAAATCTAAGAAAGCACCCTTAGGTGCTTTCTTAGGCAGAAGGTAGGACAGGATGAGGACGCGAGGCTGCTAGGTCCTAAGTGGCTGAGTGAGACAGAGGCTGTGGCAGCAGCAGCAGACGCCTCTTAAAGTGGCCTTCGGACTTTCAAGGTGACGGACCTGCTCGCTCTGAGCACCAGTACGGGTTCGGCTGCATGCAGGGGGCATCAGGGACTTATGGGGAGACACTGAGTTGTTGGAGTAAGGGCTGAGGTGAGACTCGCTCTATACAGTAGTGCTGTGGTATCTATTGTTTCTCTGATGAGCCCTCCCTGCTTCCAGTGTGCAGAAACAGTGCTGCCAGTCATCAAACTGGATAACAAAGGTCTCTGAAACCCCACCTCCTCCAACTCGCAGCCCCACCCAAGCCACATCCAGGTGTATCCTTAGCGAGTCAAGTGCTCCTTGCTGAGCAGCGCCTAGACTCACAGCGGTGGCAGCAGGCCTCAGTTTCTGGAAAGGCCTTTTGAAGCAACTATAAGCACAGCATCTGTGGATTGCTTGCTGAATCTTAACCGGTGGTCCTGGAGGGGTACAGGCTTGGGCTAAATTTGGCCTGCAGCTGAATCCCTCTCAGGTGTGCTACTGGACACCTACTTCACAAATCCACACTAACAAGACTGGGAGACTTAGGAGCTTTGCTTAGTACATGGAAATAGACACGAAAAGGCAGCCAAAATGGGAAGTCAAAGAAGCAGAAACCATATGAGAGAACAGAACAGAGATCCAGAAATAATGAACTCAAGCAATCTAACAGATGCAGAGTTCAAAACGCTGCTTATAAAGATGCTCAATGAACTTAGGGGAAGTATAGATGAATTCAGTGAGAACTTCCACAAAAAGAGATAAACATAAAAATGGAAATGGAAATTATAAAAGGGAACCCAATGAGAAATGAAGAACACATTATCTGAGATGAGAAGTATATTAAATGGAATAAACAAAGTGAATAAAGAAAAGGATTGAACCACCGATATAGAGGATGGGAAAGCCAAATACACTTAATCAGAATGGCAAGAAAAAAGAAGCCAAGACTATAATAATAATTTAAGGAGCCTATGGGACACTATTAAAGGTAAAAATATCCCTGTCATAGGGATACCTGAAGAGGGAGAACAAGAAGTTGAATATATATTTGAAGAAATAATGATGGAAAACGTCCCTAACTTAGTGAAGGAATTAGATATAAAACCCCAGGAAGCTCAGAGAATCCCCCAAACCAGGAACCCAAAGAGGCCCACACCAAGACATATCACAACTAAAATACTAAATATTTTAAGAGAAAAGCAGTTACCTACAAGGCAGCACTCATAAGACTGGCAGCTGATTTCTCAAAAGAAATTATGCAAGACAGAAGGGCCTGGCAAAAAATATTCGACGTGATGAAGACCCAGGATCTACAATCAAGGATACTTTATCCAGCAAAGCTGTTTTTCTGTGAAAGGACAGATAAAGAGCTTCCCTGACAAAAATAAGCTAAAGGAATTTATCATTGCCAAGGCTAGTATTACAGAAATGTTGGAAGGACTTTTTTAAGAAGAAAAAACATGTATCAAAAATAGAAATAAAGAATGGTAATAACTAAATTCCTATCAACAAGTATCTCAATTGGAAAAGAATTAAGTGCTCCAACCAAAAGATAGAGTAGCTGAATGGATAAAAAAACCAGGACCCCTACATATGCTGCCTACAAGAGACTCACTTCAGATTAAAAGACACACACAGACTAAAAGGAAGGGATGTTAAAACATAATGCCTTGATGGACCTAGAGGGTACTGTGCTGAATGAAATGGGTCGGACAGAGAAAGACAAAGATCGCACGATTTCATGTACATGTGGAATCTAAAGAGCAAAATAAACAACAACAAAAGTGGAAATAAACTCACGAATACAGAGAATGTTTTGAGGGCTACTAAATGGGAGAGGCATAGGGGGACGGTGAAAAAGGGCAAAAGGATTAAGAGGTACAAATGGATAGTTGCAGAATAGACATGGATATGTAGGGTGTAGCATGGGGAAGATAGTTAATAATGTTGTAATAAATATGTAAGGGGGAAGAAGGGTACTAGATTTAGTGGGGTGATCATTTTGCGAGTTATATGGATCTCTGATCACTATGCTATACAACTGAAACTGGTATTTTATTGTATGCCAACTCTAAGTGAAAAAAAACCTCAATGAATCGTACAGTGTAAATACAAGTAAATAATTGTCTATTATATTTCAATAAAGACAAAAAATATTTCAATGTAAAAAAAAATCCCAGCAAAAAGAAGAAAAATACTTATAGCAGCACTGCCATCAAATGATGTACATCTAGTTTCAGCTGTAATATTCCTAGCCTCCACCAGGAGGAGTTTGTTTAAAAAGCCACAGCCAAAAGCCAGACAAACCAATTACAAGAACTAGAAATTTACTTCCAGTCCATCCATTTATTTTAAAGTACCACTAACTAGTCACCATGTTAATGGAAGCTTTCCTTTTCCAAATTTTCTGGTTCTTCTAATAGTGTAATACAGTCCATAATTTTATAAAATGTGATCTAAACTGTGCCTCTGAAGTGGGCTTTAATGGAAAAGACTAATTCAAAACAGGCTCAAGAAATATACAGAACACATAAAATCTTGTTTACCATTTTTGCTTCCGACTGTACTGGTTGAGGAGAGGAAGGACCCGGAATTCCTGGAACACTAGGCACCATGGTGACTGGTCGAACGAGCTATGCAAAAGATAGTAAAAAGTAATTACTAGAAAATAAATTCAAAATGAGATTTGTATTTTTTTTGCACAAACTACTATAATTTGAGACTTAGAAAACTGTCTCTACTAAAAAGGTTTATTGATCTTATATCCTGATTTATTCTCCAAAAGTTGACAATTTCTCTGAGACATCTGCTTCCCTATTCAATTTTCACAATTTCTTTTTTAATGGTTCCTTCTTAAAGAAACTCACAATTATCAGTGATAGATGCAAAACTTCTCACTGATCTATCGTGTTTTCATTTTTTAAAAATTTTAGCCCCCATCACACTTCCATTTTGAATGTGAAAGAATGTCAAAACTTGCAACAACTAGGCATAAAAAATAATTTCAACAATTCTGCTTTTCTAAAACATAAAAATTTGATATATTAATATACTGCATGACAAAGAACCCGATTACCTCTAATAATTTCTCTAATAATCTGGAACAGATTTTTCCATTTTGTTTCTTGCTTTTTTTAAAAAACCTAGTATCAACACTGAGTGACTAGTTATTGTATAACTAAAGTATATGTCTTTTTCATTTCGATTTCTTTAAATACAGTTACATTTAACAGGATAACCATATAATCTCAGGCAAAGGGCAAGAATGTTTCCCCCTCAAAAATATTCTCAGAAAAGGGAAAGTAGTCACCTTATATTTGAGTCCTTATTAAGTCTCTCAAATAATGCATTTTGAACAGCAAAGTTCTGTTTGAAGATCACATAATCTTGAAATTATTTCAATCAATGCTAACTCTGGATACGTAGGTCACTTGGAAGAATTAGTTAATATAAATATTTAACAAATTTTAGTAATATTCCTGGCGTATGAGATCACTGAAAGTGTTGGATGTTACTGTAAGCAAGTTTTTAAAAATAATTTTTAAAAGCTCTTTGATAAATGGTTACACTGTACTGATCAGAACTATCTACGAGATAAAAGAAGAAACTATCTTTTTATTATATAAATGAGTATTAAGGCTTGGGGTAAGATTTCCAGGAAGAGAATAATATATTCAAAAAGTGTTATAATGAATTTACTTAGGTAAAAATGAAAATATGTTTTAGAAAATTGTGCTAGATGTCTTAAAAAGTGGTTCTAATGATAAAAACTTTAATGTTGAAGACACATTTGAATAGTTTGAATAACACTTTTATAAAATGTGAGAATAGAAAAAAACATTATTTCTAACTTACATTATTCCAAAGAATAACATTCTTTAACATTCATTAAGTTACTAAATATTGTAAGTAGATATTTAACTATTGGGTCTTTCAAAATTTATATAATTAACATACTCTTCAAAAAGCTTTTCTTTCGGATATTCTCATTAAGAAAGTGGGGGGCTAACTATTGTTTCGACTATTTAGATTTTCATATGCTTGGGCTAGCAAAAATATTCTCTAAACCCAACCCGACCATAAAAGTTCACAGAAAGTGTTTTTGTAAACAATTTCTACAATAAGTAAAAATACCAAGGAGTTACATGACGAATGTTCGAATATAAATATCTTCTTAAAGAATAGAAATCTGTGTTAATATTTGAATTCTATAAATCTAGTCAAATTGAAATAGGATGAATAGGAATAATTCTTAATATTAAAAATACAAGAAAAACAATTAAGAATTTTGAAGGATGGAAAATGTTTTCTATCCAATTGTGACTGCCTTGAATGGCATGTTATCACTATAAAGATCAATGAGTAAATACTACTTGCCACTAGTATTTTGTCTGAATTCAGTTTCATGAAGTGTATTTCTGGATTACAAAGATCAGTTCTACTATAAAGAAAAGATTCAAATAGTCTAAATGTCAGACTTACTGGGACTGCAGCTGGAACATGCACATTAGAACTTGTAATTGATGCAGGAATAGCAACAGGCATGGTTTGTCCATTAGGAAGATGTAACAGAAGAGGAAATGGGCCTGGTACAGGACTAAGAAAAATGAAGGGAAATTGAAATCTCTATCAATTATCTCTAAAAATACACAACTATTTTTACTCCTATTACCACACTATTTAAAAATAAATTTTCTAACCAATGCAAAGTGCAAAATTTAATTATTTTTAATTACATCTTAAATGCATAATGTACGCAGCAGTGCGGGGGGGAAAAAACCCAGGAAAAAAAATGGAAAACATTATGGATTTACTTAGGAGAATCTTCGATATGGTAAATGAGAAAAATTCTTATCAGAAAGGTCTTGAGAACTACCTGTCTGAAAGGTATGTCATGTGGTGATGGAATAATTTTATGTGTTTTGTGTGAAATAGCATGAAAATAAGAGACCATCTTAAACTCACATTCTATGTTGATTTATTTTTAAAATTAAGCTGTAGATATTTATTTTCTAATTAGGTAATATTTATATTTAAAAAAGACTACTCAAGTACTTTTTCCAAAAATCCAAGCATGCAGAATATGACACACACACACAACTAAAGTCACAATTTGAATAAATGTCTTAGAAAAAAGTCATGGCAACAAAAACTTAACAATTCATAAATAGTTCAATGACTGGCCTAAATCACTTACACAATTGGCCTGTTGGAGGATGGTGCCTGGGTGATTACAGTACTTGAGGTTGGTGAAGGTACTGCCTGCTGAATAATCACACTTGAGTCAGAACTTGTAAGCAGCACATTGGGAACCTGTAATGATGCTGGACGAACAATAGCTGATGTAGGCTGTGCAGTTTGTGCCAATGGTACTTCCTATTAAATGATAGAGAAAATACACAAGTCAATAGATAAAAATGCAAGCAAATTCACATACCTTAATAAGCAGTATAACACACTTCAAAAGCATCCA
Source organism: Pteropus medius (assembly GCF_902729225.1). Classification (NCBI taxonomy): domain Eukaryota; kingdom Metazoa; phylum Chordata; class Mammalia; order Chiroptera; family Pteropodidae; genus Pteropus; species Pteropus medius. Next base: position 34,511,830 of record NW_024354875.1, read on the forward strand.
CAGGACACTATTTAATAACCCCACGAAGTCAAATAATATCTAAAGTTAATTAAAAGAAAAATTTTTAAGCACCTGTAAGGTTTCAAATACAAGGTTCATAATTTAATTTTAAAACACCTGAGTGTTATTTTCAGTGCAACTTATTTTCCTATTAATCCAGAAATAAGTTAGGCTGAGCAACGCAGCTATGATTCCATGAGAATTTTAGTAAAAATAAATAAAAAATGCAATCCTTTCTCATGGAATCATAGAACTTAAAATTCAGAAGGGATTGGGTAGTCCTACTCCATCACTACAAAAAGAGGAAAGAGATCCAGGAAGACTGTGTTATGGTTGATACAAACTCAATAATAGAAATGTTTAAAAAAATGTTAAAGCAATACAAAATCAACACAAATTTTAAAGCCGTACAAAACACCTTCATTACCAATAATTTCTCAGTATCAAAGAGCCAATATTGATATCTTGAATGTAAAATAATTATATAATTGTAAATAATTATTAAAGTGACGTCTTTCCAAACTAAAGAAAAAACAGAGTTTGTGAGTTAGCCAGGACCTTACAGATAGTCTTTCCCCCAGTTTTACAGATCAGAAAACACATTAAGGGTACCCGTAACTCCTTCACTAGTTAGTATAAAAGTAGTAACTACTTGGGTCTATGTGAACTTTGAATTGGCCTTTATGCTGCCACTTAGCATCAAAATCTTATTAAGCAACATAGGAAGAAAGATAATCTAGTATTATTGGAACTTCATCTATTCAACAAGTTTGAGAATTTATAACATGCCCTCAAGGACTAGTGAGAAGAGAGAGACCATAAACAAGTAAAACAAACAAGAAAATTTCAGATTGAAATATGTTAGAGTAAGAGTACAACATAATAAATCATGAAAATTAACCAAAGGAAGGTTGGAGTTGGGTACTTTAGATAGCATAGTGAAGTAACATAAGCTTCTTTGAAAAAATGGCATTTGAACTGATAATGAAAGGATAAGGAGAACATTCTAGGGGGAAGAATACAACACCAAGAGTAATGTCTTTGAGGCAGGAAAAAGTTTGAAATATATGATGCACACACCGGAGAGGATGGATAGGTAAACAAGCCCAGATCAGTGAGGACTTATGGAAGGAGTGTGAATTACCTTCAATGCAATGGTAACCAGTGAAGAATTTTAAGCAGGGAAGTGACATAAATGTATTATGATAGCTGGGACTAAGGTAGTGACGCTAAAGACAAAAGACGATAAATTAAAAATATATTCGGGAAGCAGATCTGATAAGATTTGCTGTTGGTTTCGGTGTGAAGGAAAAGAAGAAATTAAGAATTCTTGACTTGAGCAACTAGATGGATGGGGAGAAAATTTACTGAGATAGGAAATCTGTAGAAAGAATCAAGGGCTCTGATTAAGACATACTAAGTTTAAGATGACAGTCCAGGTGGTCCCAAGTTACCAGGCTGTTCAAGATGCAGAAACTATCTACACCTACAAAGACCTGTACTCAGGCAGTATCATCACCGTAGTTGTTATGTAGTTATAGTAGATCCATTGCTAAGAATGAGTAACTATGCCCTTAACCCTTTAAAAGCCTAAATAACTTTTGTTCAAATAATTTTTAGTTGTAAAGATTCTTAACTAAGCTGTAACCATATAAAAGTAGTGAAAAATAAAACCCAGAAAAATTAAATTTATAAATTTATATATCCTTTCAAAAATAAGTTTTATCTAAAATGACTGCTATTCGCCCCTATAATTTTTCAGTGTGTAATAAAAAGCTAATTACCTACAAAAATGAAATATTCTTTCCTTGAAATTTCTATGAGTATTCACAGGCTTTTACACATAAGACTATTACAACCTGACACTGAATTATGTATAACTTATTCTCTTAACATTTTATGTAGATCAAATATTAAAACAGGGAGATTTTTTCAACTTAGTCTGTGTTTCTACCATAAATACAAATTTCTAACCTTTTCATCACTGGTAGTAGATTCTGGATGAGGTAAAGGACTATCCTGGTGAGTTGTTTCTACAACGGATGGCTCCTCAATTTTGCTTCTTACGATGGGTGTTGCAAGAGGAGATAAATCTAGAGGCATCTAAGATAAATGCAAACATTAAAGAAAATGTTAGGAGTTAAAAATCAGTATATCTAAAATAAGAAATCAGTATATCTAAAATAAGAAAACAGGAACTGTAAACTTTAATTATTGTTCTATCAGAAGTACTATTTTTTAATTTCATGGTTAACAACATACTTTTTTTTCCTATGTAGTCCATCAGAAAATTTTTTACAATAATTTTTTTCAATTACAGTTGGCATACAATGTTATATTAGTTTCAGGTGTACAACATAGTGATTAGACATTTATATACCTTACGGAGTGATCAACCTGATAAATCTAGTACCCATCTGATACCATACATAATTATTACAATATTATTGACTATATTCCTTGTTATGCTTTATATCTTCCTCATGACTATTTTGTAACTACTATTTGTACTCCTTAATCCCTTCCCCTTTTTTACTAAACAACATACTTTTTTAATGTCGTCTTCTGAGGCTTTCTTGAATTCATTCTCAAATGGACTTGCCAACTCATTGAACAAACCCACTTCTTCACAGTTTTTCAAGAATCTTGTTGGTGTTGGGGTCTGATCTGAAATAAATGTCAAAAAGCAATCACATAGATTTAAATATTATATAAGACCCTAAAATATAGCTAGTAAATTAACAAATTAGCAGGACTGGTTCAGTCAGCTGTTAATTCTCTCTTTGGAAAGACCTCTTCCTTTAAGGCAAACAAAATTTGGTTAAGTTCTTTTGCAGTTCGAGATACTTCCTCCAAGTTTATGAACCATAAAAGTATGAAAGAAGTCCTCCTTGTTCCTTAGTTCATACCATCTCTCTGAGTAGAGTGACATAAGAGTCTTCTATGCAGAGATCAACTATTATCATTACTTAACACAAAAATTTAAAAATATTTATATTATAAAAAATTACATTAAAAATACATGCAATTTGGGGAGAAGAGCATGTATATATTCATTCTAACTTGGCCCTTCCACTAGTATTCATAATCTATATGAAAGCAAGCTTAAGATAAAACAAAATCTTTAGTAGGTAGATCAAAATACTATAAGGAAGAAAAGAAGGTTAAAACAAGAGCTCTAAAACAAAAACAAAAAACAAAACCTTTCTTTTTACCATCTATGAAACCAATTTTCTATTTTAATGCATTTTTCAAGCCTGTACAAGTTTCATATCTATGGAATATTCTAGCTTAATTTCTAAGCAGCAGAAGAATAGTCAGCTCTACATTCTCAAAACTTGAAATATTTTAACTATACTTAAATATGTACTCATATAATGTGCATTAACACATGTACTGAATGCATGTGTGTACATGTGTTGGTTATAGAATAAGTGACAGTTAAGGTCCATGTTGAAAAAAATAATTTATGAATTTTGCCTGTTAAGTCTTATTAATTTCACGGCTACTCGTTCATATTGATCACAGCTGGGAGTACATTCAAATTCCATTCACGTTTTATACATTTTAAAGCATCAATTTTACAGGTTAGACCATGGATATAAGCTAAATAAAAGTATAAAGATGACTCCTTGTTTAACATAAAATACTCATAAAATCTTTTGAGAATTTAAAATTCATATATTTAACTATTGTGTCTCCAAAGTAGGTATTACCTACTGTTTTATCTTTGCCCCCACACCTATATGATATTAAGGTATGAACGTTTACTACATATATAGTTAACGCTATTGTCACACACATTAGACATAATGGAGGCCTATTAGTATTACCAGAATTACTGAAGGAGCTCTACTGTATCATCATTTTACCTATTAGTTAGTCTGAAACTTACATACTCCCTATTCCTGAAAAGACTTCCAAAATCATATTATGGTAAGGGCCCAGCGTGCATGTATCAGCTTAGGTCCATCATGACTGAATTAGTAAGGTGAATATAAATTTGAATCTTCTGTTGACACTTAAAGAGTTTATTTATCTAAGCCCAACGGAGGGTTCCTAATTTGTGTTAAAGTCTTAAAAAAATAAAATGCATATTCATAAATAACTTTTAGCAGTGATTACTGGAATGATCAAGCTTAAGAAACGTCAACACAGGCACATTCATTTAAACATGCAGATGGCTTATGGCTATTGATCATCAAATATATATCACACACATCATGCATTATATTTTACAGTAATGCTAAACTACTCATCTCAATGTTAGTAAAAAAATGGTCAAGTGCTATGTTTGAATGTGTTCTATTTTTCTATTGTATTAAATGTAAATAGGAAAGTAATTTCTACAAAGCCATCTCAAACATTTTTGAGTTAAAAAGTTATAGAGAGAGACACTGCTCTAAGCAGTCTTAGGCATGAAGTGACCCTTCCAGGCTGTTGTGATGTTGCTTGTTTTTTTTTGGCTCTCGTTCTTAACATCTGACGTATAATATTCTAAAGAAATGCACACCTTACTCTTTTCTGCTCACTTTTACTTATGGAACTGAAGATATGCTGAACATTCCCTTACATTTTCATAAATAAATTGTTTTTGATAAATTACCAACTTTTTGTTACCTCCAATTTTTTCATTACAAAACTTCTGATGTTGAAAGTACAGGTAGAACCACCTAATATTTGCCTCATTAACTCTCCAAAGACTGCATACAACAATTTGATCTCTATGTCTGGGTAATAATTTAAAAGTATTAAGAATATGCAGTATTATAGATTTACAAATAGAATAGCCTAAGCTTTACATGAGAAAAGATTTTAGGGTTAATATTTACGATCTTTGAATCTGTGGTAATGACACAAAAGGCCTGAAATTTACATAAATGTAAATATATTAAATTTTATATACCTTATCATACTTTTAAAATATATAAAATGCAATGAAATACAAATTATCTGTGCATACATAAACATAGATGTGTGTTGATATATATTTAAATACCAAAAATGGGGCAACTAATATAGCATAGAGAACAATAAATCGATGTATGAATTGAGTTTCTCTTTTCACGTACTGTGAAGGATAATCATCTGCTTAGGTAATACTGTATGTTCATAGGATCATACCAAAAAAAACCAATGAATTCAGGAGAGTACTGAGAATATTTTACTAACACAGATGTTTAGTCCAAAAAAGATACATAAACAGAATCTTAATGAAAAAATCTGTTTTGTGCTCCTCCAATAGGAGGAGCCTGATTATTTTCTATTTTCCCACAGCATTGTAGACCAGGTATAAACAGCTAAAAGAAACAATGACTAAACATCACATTAGTTCAATTATCAGTTAAATGTAAACTTTGGAGATGATATGAATGTTCCCAGAGTTCTAATTAACTTCCACAAAATTGACATCGAAACTACATTTGAAAACCATACAAAAAAGTGAAATGAATGATCAGAAGGAAACATGGAGATGTAATGGGTAAAATACATGTTGCCAACATTTAATGTAAATGAAATCATTGGAATATCACCAGACTATATTATTTACAGAGAATACACAAAAATTGTGCACATTCCAGGTGAAATATGTATATAAGCTATTAATAAAAGCATATACTAACCAGCCACAATGACACTGTCATTACGTGCTGGACCAAATTTCAGTGTCATCTCATGTTTATGTTTATGGACAGCCAAATGATCCTCGTTGGTAAAACGCTGTGGCAAAAAGTTTTAAAATATAGTTAAGATTTTCAATTTGATCAAATAAGTAAAATAAGGAAATTCATTTCCACAACATGTAAAACCACCATTAACAATGAAATAGCAGTTTGTTAACTATAAAAGAATCTATTGTTAGTATAGATAAACAAACTAGACTTCAAATAATCATAGAGAAACTCATTACCCAAGAATAAGCAATACTAATATATTACTAGGTCACATAGCTCATTTGAGAGCATATAAAAACAAAACCTGAGGCAAAGAAACTTTATATGAATTTCCTTTGGACATTAAAAACAGAACACTATTAATTTTTTGCCATATCATAGTAGAAATATATGCTCCATGGTGTAATGACTTTTGAAGGAAGTACTGTATTTACATAGACTTCAGGTTACTTACCACTTTTAAAATGAGAATTTTTTAATAAAAATATTACTCCTGGATGAATTAAGAAGTAAATCAGGTTCTTTATGTTACCATATAAAAAAAGAATGCCTCTGTCATAATTCAGTGAAGAAACAGCAAGCAATACAATAATACAGTTCATTTTAAAATACGATTAAATTTTTAACTTAAAATAATTAAAGTGATATTTTCTTCACTTTGTTTCATCACAGTTCTTATATTAAAAATGAAGCCAAATTATTTTTATAGATACACTTAACTTGCATAGGTCCTGCATGCCAAAGGTAACATTTATGATTACAGCATAATAAATGCACCATTTAAATATCTCCCATGTCTGGATATCAAGCTTTACAAAGATGCTCTTTACTGAGCAACATTTACAATTGAAAATAGGGGGCACTTACTTTTTATTTCATTTTATAATAAAATGCCAAATTAAGAGATCTAAATTCAGTCTCTAGGGGTGGCTCCATAGTGTAGTGGTTAGCACGTCTACTTTGCACGCAAAAGGTCCTGGTAGAGCCATGGACCATACCCCAGGTGCGCCAGCCCCCCTGGGTGTGCCAGACTCTGGGTGCAGCAGGCTCCGGGCGCATGCCGCGAGCATGTGGGAGGAGATCCAGTTCTTAAGGGTAAACAGCAACATCCACAGGTCAGGGGTAGAAGTGGGGGCATTAAAGAGGGGAAACTAAATAAATAAAGTCAATCTCTAGACTATGTCCTTACAAATGGGGATGTTAAAATTTTACATATTTGAACTTGGTTCCCCTAAACCATCAAAATGAATTCCTTCTCTTATGGTCCCTCCTCCCTCTATCCAATCACTATATCCTTTCATGTATCTAATAATAGTAGCTTTAGGGTAACATTAAAACAATGTAAAAGAATAAAACATGTCTTTCCATTGTACTTTTTATTCTAAAAGTTTTTAATTATTCTAAAAGTATGTCACTGAGTACCTTTTTCATCCTTAGCGCTGCCCACCAGATCCTCAATCTGTAGAAATTAATGCCTCATTTATGTTCCACTATGCTCTGCACAATGCCTTGATCATAGCACCTTTCAACATTATATTGATATTTTTGTATGTCTGTCCTTTTAAGTAAGCTGAGCTCCTACTGTTTGAGCTCCCCCAAAGTTAGCATATAGTAAACATTTAATAAATGTTCACTGAAAGAATAAGCTCCTTACAATAAAAAAGTTGAATCTTCAAGTTCAGTCTAAAGAAAAAACAAACCCATGAAAATCACAGACTGTACAGTAAAGTGAATTAGCTTTCATTTAATTTGGCTATATTTTGCTATCAAAATAAATATGGTTTACTACCAAGTCTTTAGGTTACTGTACACACCAACAGGAAGTCATCATTATATAACCCCTCTTCAGAACCTTCTTGAAGATGAGTGTTCAAACGCAATAGTACCTCTACCCCTTGACTTATTCACTTGTCAAATATTTACTGAGCACCAACTTAGGCACTGGGATCATAATCCACCTCTTCTCCCATTCGAGTGCTATTTTCCTATTGCTTTATCATTGTAAGAACCGCCCCCTCCCCACCTCCCCGCCCCCAATTTTGGAGGAATAAGTTGTCATCCTTTGATAGACTGTTGAAAAACAAAGCTCTTAGAGAATGAACATATCTGTAGAGTTTACTGGCATTATTTCATTGCTTTTTACTTAGCAATATAGTTTTAAATGTATATGTCTTACATTCCAAAGCAAAATGCACTTTATGTTCCAAATAACCTAATAATGTGGATTCTTCACAGAAGACAATCATTAATTCTAAATGAATGCATTCTGGTAAACATCCTAGATTTTAAAATGGCAAAGTCAGCATAATTAACAGATAAGAACTTGCAGAGTTATCTCCTAGAAATTTTATTCTACCAGTATCTCTGCTTGGATTGGTCTGACCACAAATATCCAAGTGCAACTACGTATAGGATATGTAACATTGTTTTGTACCAAACATGAGGAAATGGCACCAAGATTTTGATTCTAAGCGAAAAGGAGCCACTAAAAGGATCCTTAAAAACATTTACGGTCATATTAATATTAAAAAGGAAATACAAGAAATATGAATTTACAAAGTCTCATGCAAGATCTACAGATCAAATTTACCTAAATGCTATTTATAAAGCGACTTTATATACATACATGGAAAAAATATACTGAAATTGGCCCTTGATACAGGTGAGTTTAACCTTGGCTGTCATGTAAGAAAATTTATTTACCTCTAACAAGAAACCTAAAGATAGTGTCAAAAGGCAATCCTGTCAAAAGGCAGTCACCAAGATACATGTATAAATACACACACACACACACACACACACACACACACACATGTATTTTTCAAATACTTATAAAGCAGCTAATACATGCTAAGATAAAATTTTTGCAGAATATATTTGAGTTGCTTTCACGGTCAAATTTAAAAATTTATTCTAAAAATAAGTTTTGTACAAAAATTGTAATGATACTGCTAGTAATAACAACATATTGAATGCATATAATTTCTTTCTTCCAAGCAATTGAGAGTACAAATGTAAAATGTTATAGATGCATTCAGTATTTTGAGTACAGATGTGAACAAGACTTTGAGCATACAGCTGAGTAAACAATGGGAAAGGCAGTCAAAAAAGGTAGGACAGGATAGCTATCTTAAAAGGTTAAAAAAAGGGTAGCCTGAGAGATGGGAGGGACATGAATCAGATGCTTCTATAATAAATTGATATAAGCTTTGATATCTGAGAAATCCATGTTTCCAAGGCTTGAACGCTCACCAGAATTAACTTCCTAAGAAATCAGTCACTTGCATTTAATACATGCATTTACATACACAATGTAAAGTATTATTCCTATTTAACAGATAAATAGATACAACTAAATTATGAAGCCATCAGGACATTAGTTGAAGGATTCTATTCAACATCAGGTAGTTACTGATTAACTCTCTTTCTCTCTCACACACACAAACACACACATATCTCTCCACTGAAACTTTAGACTAAATAAAACAAATCTTTATCTCCTTCATAAAATAGTTTATAATGTTTACATTCTACCAAAAAAAAAACAATTTTCAATGAGAATATCACCAAAAGCAAAAATATTATCAATAAAACAGAAGAATTCCAATGTTAAATGAATCTTTCACTAAATTATCTCACTTTGTCTCTTTAACTGAAGTCAATGGAACATCTTTAAAACAAATGAAATTAACAGAACTCTGTGAAATACTTAATAGTGATGGAGGCATATAAAAAAAGATTTAATATCAAGAGTCAACAGTTAAAATTCTTTGCATTGATTTCTACAGGTCTCTCTCTGAAATGATATTATCAACAAAATATAGTTTAAATTTTAAAGATCTATTTGAAAATTTAAATTTGACTAAGTCTATTAAGTGTATTAAAGCTAAAATTCAAATTTGGAATAATGTCATCATTTAGTTGTGACAAAAAATAATTTGCACTACCATCGCTGAATTGGTGCTTCTAAAATCAATTTTTATTTGAACTTTTGATTTCTTAGGAAATACTATTTTAATCTAAATAGAGACTATACCATTTCTCTTACAGCATTATTTAACAAATGTGATGCTGACAATAGCCAGGGTACTATTTTGATCATTTACAGTTACATTCTTACAACACAGAGATTATTTTAAGTCTCTTAGAGAACAAACATAAGTAAAAAAAAAAAAACAGTAATCATACCTAAATTGGAGTGTTCATGATGAAAACAGTGCTTAAACTATTAGAATGAAAAATTGGTTTAGCTTTTAAAGATAATATGACGAAATGTATGAAAAACCTCCAATAGGTGTATATTTTGACCAAGTAATTCTACTTCTAAAAATGTATTTTAAGGAATTAGAGATGCATATAAAGGGCTATGTAGAAGGCTATTCATCACAATGCTGCTTATAACACTAGAATTATAAAATTATATAATTACAAAATAGTATGTTACTTTATATTTTATATTCTTATATAACATATATTATGTAACTTAAATAAAATTAAATTTTATTAAAAAATTATAAGTTATAAAATTATGAAAGCCCATAGAGAGGAATAGGCAAATAAATTATGGGATAGGCTACACAGCAACTTAAACTAATGTTTTTAGTTAACATACAAAATGTTCACGACACATACAATGTCATCTGCATACAAAGAGAAAACAAAACTTATGTGTGCAGTATGGTCCTAATTTTGTTTTAAAAATAAAAGGGGAGAAGAATTTATGAAATGCATTAAATGTTAACAGAAGTTTTCTGGATCGTATTTTGTCTTTTTAAACCTGTCGATATTTTCTATGATACTTTTGTAATTAAGGGGAAATAAAAACTTTTTATGTTAATTGAAAAGATAACATATGCAAAAACCTGTATTCAAATATACCTTGAAGTCTGAACATTCTTTTTAGGGATGACTCACTACATATGTAATGTAAGAATAGGCTTGGGTTCAAACTTAGGCTGTGTGTGTGTGTGTGTGTGTAAAAGGGTAAGTAACTCGTTCGTCGTTCCTGGGATAGAGTTTTAGTGATGGTTTTGAATAAACTTTATATTTTGAAAATCTTAAATTTACAGAAAAGTTGCAAAGATAGTACTAGAGTTCCTGTATATCCATTACCCACTTTCAATCCTCCCTAATGTCCTCATCTTACCTTACTGCAGAGTACATTTATCAAAACTAAGAAACCAACACTGATATATTATTGATAACTAAACCCCAGACTTTGGTATACTGTGTTTCGTGTTTCTCATTATAACATTGATGAAATGCTGTAGGAACTTAACTCTTGTTTTTATCAATTTGTCTATGGTACAACTGGTTTCATTTTATGTCATCTGGCCTAAAGTCAAAGAACTTATTGACAACATGGAGGACTTACTATACCCAGCTTAACCAGATTCAGGCTCCAAATGACATTTTGCTATGTCCCCCAATGTAACATCATCTCTGAAAACTATGACAAGGACTGCTAGCTGTCCCTCAATATCTATTACTTTCTTTCCTTCAAGAACAGAACTTCCAAATTTTAGTTGAGTACTTGGTTGCCCAGAACATAAAAACTATATTTTCTAGCTTCTTTTGCAATTAGGTGGCCATGTGATCAAGTACTTGCCAAAAAGAATAAGTTAAAATTATTTGCATTACTTCTAGTTAATGTACCTAAAATGGTGGATATGTGTGTGTGCTCTGCTTCTCCTTCTCTCGCACTATTGTTGGAATGTAGACTTGATGACAGTAGCTTAGAACAGCCATCTTGGACCTAGAAATGGAAGTCGCATATTTAAGATAGCAGAGAGCCAGCCTGCTCAGAACTCCTACCTCTGGGTTGTTACATTAAAAAAAAAAAAGAAAGAAAGAAAGAAAGAAACTGTTCAAGTTACTGTTAGATTGAGTCTCTGTCTTAACCTGCATCCTAATACAAGTGGCTAAAAATGCGTCACCCCTAAGACTATTTAAAACAACATGACAGCCTCTAAAGGTAATTTCTTTTGTGCAATGGAATGAACAGAAAAGTAGTTTTTTTACGGTGACAATATCAAAGGAAATATATCTATATGCTTTCTTTTCTTTAGTCAAACCTACACCTCTTCCCTGCTTTTCACTCAGTTACTATAGATTGTCTGTGGTGCTATTTAAGGCCAGCCCCACCACCTGAGCACTGGATCCCATCTTCTCTTATTTACTTATGGACCCCAACTTTGCAACAGTCCCTGTCTCTGAGATGTCAAATATGCTGTGATATTACGCCTTAAAATGCAAAACAAACAAAAAAGCGCCATCTTCAATCTTCCTCTGGCTTTATTTTACTGTTCCCTTTAAGCTAAACTCCAAGAAAGAGCTTTCTTCGCTTTCTTATAATGTCTCCACTTCTGGTTCTCCCTTCTCTTCAATCTATTCTGACCACATTGTTGTCATTGACACTTCACTGAAACTACTCTTATTAAGGTATCTAATAACCTCTAATAGTAATTACTGAATTCTCACCATATCCTATCAACTATATGACTCCATTGTTCCCCCTACTTTGAAACACTTTTTCTAACTGACTTCCAGGACATAATTTTCTTCATTGTCTTTGCTTCTCAGTCTCCCGCTCCATCCACCACCCTCCTCATTTCTGACTTCTATACACTGGAGTGTCTTAAAGCTTAGTTCTCTCCCTTCTTCTCTATACTATTTAAATACAAAAGTAAAACTAAGCAAATATGGGAATTATAGATTATCAAAATGTTTTATAAATCTTGAAAATGTAAAACTAGGATAATTATCAGGTATTAGGAGAGGTAAGAAGCATGAATGTTAACTCCTTTCATAATAAGGAGTCTAAAAAACAATTCTAACTTAATGTTTTCCTTTTTTTACTATTAGAGAGGTCTTTTAAGAAACAATCTTACAATACACAACATATATTCTTATATTCGGCAATAGGTTTCTTTTTGTCCTGCTGAATTTAAATTTAAATGTAATGCTTTTATTAAAAAATAACATTAGTAATAAGTCAATCACAAAATAACAAACAATTCTTACTACTTTAAGAAAAGACAAGGAGAAGAATTAGGGGCTTGTTTGAGACTGAGGTTCTAAGAACAATTCCTAGAACAACATAGCAAAACTGGTCATTATCTAAAGCCTGCCTCTAGAAACATACTGCATTCACTGCAATCCAGGGATTACAGAGTCATGTTGTGTTTGTTCAATCTACTACAGCAAAATGGATATCTTGAGTAATGCCACCTCTCTCTATATTTAACTCAGTCTTAATCCAAGGAGTAAATGTGATTTACCAAAATGAAAAAATCTGGTTGGTGGAACCTAAAATCATATCCAGAATTCTACTTGCAAGGGATTCTGGGAACTGTTATTTTTAGCTTTCCTGAATTTATAAAAATAAGAGACATTAAATATATCTCCAAAATGTCAAATCAGTATATGTCTATGTCCATTGTTACCACCTAGTCAAAGCTGCTGTTGTCTCTCATTTGACTGCTGCCAGTCTATGCTCTACCTGCTTCCACTTTTAGCTCAGTAAGGGCTTTTCACTGCTCTATGAATAAAACCCAAATACCTTATCACGGTGTACAAAGCCCAACAGGATAGTGACTCTTTTTTCTCCCTATCTTTCTGACTTCATTTTTACCCTCCTCCTTGTTGAATGCTATATGTTCTAGCCACAACAATCATCTTTCTGTTCTTAAACACAACAAACCCATTCTCTCCTCAGGGCCTTTATATTTGTTGTTCCTTCAGTCTGGAAACCTCTTCCCCCAAGTATGTGCAGGATTTGCTCTTACACTATCATGTCATTATTTAAATGTCACCTTATCAGAGAGGCATTCCCTGATCGACCTATCTAAAAGAGCACAACTCCAGTAACTCTTATCTTTACTCTGCTCTACATCATTAGACATCAGGTTAAATTAAAATCACAATAAGATACCACTACACTCTCACCAGAATGACTATAATTAAGAGTATCCAAAACAACCTTGAAAAAGGAAAACTAATTTGGAGAACTTACCCTACCTTTCTGGAAAGCTTACTGTCAAGCTAGAGTAATTAAGACAGTATGGTATTGGCATAAATGTTGACGTATTGATGAAAAGAACAGTATAGAAAGCTCAGAAATAGACCCGCATTTATATAATCATTTGATTTTCAACAAAGAAGCTGAAGCAATTTAATGAAGAAAAAGAAATCTTTTCAGCAAATGATGCTAGAATATCTGAAAAACCATATGGGAAAAAATTAAGTTTCAACTCCTACCTCACACTAAATACAAAAATTAATTCAAGATAGAACAAAAACCTAAACAAAAAACCAAGCTTTCAGAGAAAAACAAAGGAGAATATCTTTGTGACTTAGGGTAGGCAAAGGTTTCTTAAACAAGTCACAAAAAGCAACAAACACAGAAGAGAAAAAATTAATACATTAGACTTCATTAAAATTGGAAACAACTGTTCACCAAAAGATATTAAGAAAACTAAGATGCTAACCAGACTTGAAGCAACTATCTGACAATGGACTGGTATTCAGGATATATAAAGAACTCATACAACTCAATAATTAAAAGACAACCCAATTTTTAAAAACAGGCAAAATGAGACCAATGCAAAATGACTGCAGCTCATGTAAAAGACAGGGTAGCATGTTTTCAGTTTTAATAGGGACACGCAGAAAAGTTCCAATTCTTCCTGACATTTCTTATTAGCCAAATAAACATGGTCTAGATTAGAGTGTCTATTATAAAAATAAGAGGAGAACAAGTCAATTATATTTCAATGAATGAATAGCCAGGGGTCCTAATTAAAATGACCAGAAAGAAAAAAGGAGGCAAAAGATTTCAAAAGATATTTCACAAAAAATGTAGTATACAAGCAGCCAATAAGCACACAAAACAGTGCTCATCTTTCAGTTATCAAAGAAATACAAGTTAAAATCACAAGATATATCAGTATACACACAATGAAAATGGCTAAAATTAGACTGACAACACCAAATTTGGCAAGGATATGGAATAAAATCTATACATTGTTGGTGGGAATGTACAGTGGCACAACCATCCTGGAAAGCAGTTTGTCGATTTCCTAAAAAGTAAATATATACGTATCATATGATCTCACCATTACATTTCTACATATTTACCCAAGAGAAAAGAAAGTATGTGTCCAAAGACTTGTACACAAATATTCACACAAGCTTTATTTGTAATACGTAAAAACTAGAAATAAGGCAAATGTCCACAAATATTTGGAAAAACTGTGGAATTACAAAACACTACTCCTCAATGAAAAGAAACTATTGATCATATAATATGGAGAAATTATAAATCATTTATGTAGAATGAAAGAAGCCAGACAAAAGTACCTACTGTATGATTGCATTTATATAAAATTCTAGAAAATGCAAACTATAGTGACAGAGGCAGATCAGTGGTTGACAGGAGTGGGAGGGGTGGAAGAGATAACATGAGCATGAGGACACTTTTGGGATGAAGAATTTGTTCACTATATTATGTTGATTTTATGGGTATATATATGTTAAAATGTATCAAATTACACACTATAAGTATGTGAAGTTTACTTATATCAAATATTCCTCAATTTAAAATATGAACTAAAAAAATAAAAAAAAAATGAACTAAACAAAACAAATAAGAACCCATAAGACACTTTAATGCTCGTTTATCATTTATAGTTTGTATATTTAAGTATTTTGTAATTTCAGTACGCATTAAATTTATTCTTCCATTCCTAGTGTCTAGTTATTTTAGGAGTAGATTAATTATGATAGCAAAAGATTAATAAAGAATAGTCTGTTAAAAACACTAAAATATTATTTTCAGAAACAAACTGGGGTATTATTTTCTGAAAACGCTTCCACACATGCTCTGTATTAAAGATGTTAGACTTAACATTAATACATTAGTAATATTCTTCAGGTAAATATTTTAGTTAATTTCCTAAGTTTCACAAGTAAAATAATTTTCATATAAGATAATGTACATCTGATTTCCATTTAGGCAGCTTACAATGATTTTCAACCAATAATGGTCAAATGAAACTACTTTTAAACCCTGGATCCCGTCCAGGTTTTCTACTTTTCCATTATATGACTTCATTTTTTTCCCTTATATTAGATCGAATTTTTAAAAACTCAGATAATGCTATTGAGGAAAAAGAAAAATTTCTTTCCAAAATTTTTCTGGATTATTTTCATTTAACTCCAAAATTGTAAAAAACACTGTAAGAGAATCCTTTTAATGATAACATATACTGTCATCAGTGTTTTAATAAAAGTGAATATACAAAATGATTTAAAGTAATTTATATATTACCTGGCCACATCCAGGGGCAGTGCATAGAAAGGGTTTGTCATCACTCATATTCCACAGGTCCTTGTATTGCCTATAATAAAACATTAAAAGATGGCTAAATGTTTTACAGTACAGATTTTTAAATAAAGAGTAATTTAAAATGTTATACTTTATTTTCACTAAGTTTATTAACTCTTTATTTGGATGTGAAATAGAACACTTTTACTGACATTTTAACCCTCTCTTCCATTTTGAGTAGACAAATATATGTAACATGCAGATTTTATACTACAGAAAAAAAAATTAGGAACTCTAGACTATCAGGCTAAATTTGTTCTGTTCAACAGTATAATTGCAGAAAGAATAAAATACTGTAGTTAGAAAATCACCACTTTAATCCCTAATGAAATAATGGCTTTAGGTTGGATCAGGCTAACGGCACCTGAACTCACAGGTCAGTCTTAAATTAGGACACAAAGACATTATGCGCCTCCTGATATGATGCAATGGAAAGAACATGAAGTATTCTTGGGGGAAAAAAGTCAAACTTGAATCTCATACAGGAGACAAACATGTAAAATCATGTAAAACAATACCAAGTTGCAATTAGCTAACTTCTATAGGACAAAAGACCTATCTCTTCAACAAATAAATATCATGGGGAACAAAAGAAGAGAGGAGGTAGGGAGGAACCTGTTTTAGGTCAAAAGAGATTTAATAAACATAATAACCAAATGCAATATGGTGACCTTTTTGGATCCTGATTTGAACAAAACAACTACAAAAAGACTTTTCTGAGTCAAGATTATATTCCCACTTTTCGATTTAGATTTTAAGTTCCCAATTATTTCTTCTATAAACTTGTAGGTTTTTATTGTTTTTGCTTTCTTTCTAGAAATTACATATATAATAACTGTATTTGACTCAACTAAAAATTCTATAACACTGCTCCTTTTCAACACTAGCTTGTTACCTTTCACAGCAGTTTCCCAAAGCATTTTCAATAGGATAACAATAGTTATTACAGAACAAAGGTTTGTGGCCAAAAAATTTGGGAAATGCTGGAGTAATTTTTTTTGGTAGGACTTTTCAGAGTCATTAACATGTTCAAGTGCAATGACTGGAGGAGCACAGAGAATATGGCATTTTGCCACACCCATTTGCTATCTGAATCCCTTTTCACAGAATATCTCATGGGACTAGTATTATTATGTCTGTCATAGTTAAGTATATTTTGATGCTCTCTTTGATAATTTAAAAACACAATAGGAGTATCAGCTAAACTACATACTAGATAAGTATTTTCTTAAGAAAACACTAAAATATTTATTTAGAAACAACTTTTGAAAACTTTTATAATCTAAAATATTTAAAATGGCTAATACCAAATATTGCATACACACCTGGCAGAATTCACACGTAACTTGAATTTCATAAGTTGAGCAACTTATCACGTCCTTTTTTTCATGGCAAGGATACTGAAAAACAAAGTGGTTTCCCACTGGTAATAATAGTTTTGAAACATTTCTTGAAACACTGTAGAAAGTAGAAACACTCAATAACATTACTGTCATCTAGAAATCCAGTCATTAAGAATCTTTTATAACAGAGTACTCCTTCTGAAATATGAACACTGATGTAAATGCCTTAAACAAAGGTATATATTAATATATCCAATTCCACATAAAGAGGATAAAAGAGGAAGAAACATTTAATTCAGCCTTTATGGCTGTGGTTGAAGAGCAACCAGCGAGAGGGTGAAAAGCCTGAAAAAGATGAGATCTAGTATTTCAAAATACCTATTCAGAAGGCTTTTAAATTTTTTAAAATGTAGTTGGTGGTGGTCAGGTTCTTAGTCTAATTCATCAAAACCTATTTGTCTCATAATGTAGTTAGTCTATATAAGCATAACTTTATAACTTACTTAGCTATTATCTTAAGGACAAGTACAATATACTAAAACTATCCAGGTCAGTGATCCATTTTTAAAATTCTGCTAATACTATTTCATCTTACAATCATTGAAACCATATCTGGTGGTGATGAGAGTAACTTTTTACACTTATTCAAATAAGCCAATGGTACAGAGAAAAGAAATCTTATTTTTCATAATTTTGCTTATAAAATTATGGTATCAAGAATGTCAGAAAAAGTGGATAATTCGTGTAGAGAAATGTGTAAATAGCCACAGTTCTGAGTCCTAGAGTCAAGAGTGATCTGCTATGGGAGATGGGACGAAGAAAGTTTTTCCCTGGCCTTAGGCAAAACTTGTATCTGGTAGGATTCCATTTCTTCATTTATATCCAACTTTACCATGCTGTCTGTGCTAAGAGGGAAAAGAACACTAGAATAACCTATATAGGTTATCCTTCTGTCATTACCAGTAGAATGTGGGCTCAATGAGGGCAAGGAATTTATCTTCAGGTTAACTACCTAAAATAGTGCCTTGTTCATATCATTTACTCATTAAATATTAAGGAATGAATAGACAGCCATTAGATATGAACAAGTCAAATAAGTTTAGTTCACTTTACCTAACAAAAACCTTCTAAAACTAATAACAAAATGCAGTTTATATTGCTTTTAAAAACCAAAGTAATATTTAAACTTAGTTAAGTTCCAGAAACATTTAAACACCAAATGAATGCCAAAATACAAAGGTGAAAAAAGCCCCTGCACTTGAGAAACTTTCATTCTAGCAGAAGAAAGAGGAATGCAGTCATTTAACTTCAATTCCTTTTGTAATAATAAGAGCTGAAATGACTTACTTAAGGTAAAAAATGGGACAAGAACCCTTCTACTGTTATATTGTGCCTACCAACTGGTATGCCTTGCTCTACTAAGCATACCAACTATTATACCTTGCTATTCTATACCTACCAACTAGACAGAAAGTTTATATAAACCACCTTTAAAAAAATAGTATAGACAGACTCTTTTGGGACTTGTAGAGTTATTCCACTGACCTATTAAAATCACACATAATAAAAAATGCCAATAAGAAAATAGTATAGAACACTTTAAGAAAAGATGAATAGAAGCAAATGGAAGAAATTAACTGGCAAACCATTTCTTATAACTTAAAATTAATATAAAAGCCAAGCTCCAGAACAAAAAATATATAAGGGTATCTTCATTGAAGGCAGTCCAGTGCAGAGTGTCAGAGCCTGGACAGGGTGATAAAGGTGTCTACGGGTGGGGGAAGGGGTTTGTGCTAGAGGGGAGTCTGAGTTGGGTGAGGAAAATATGTGGAGGGGGTACATAGCCTGATGCGGGATGTCAGTGCCCAAGCAGGTTGAGGAGTTATCCACATGAAGTAAGGAAGAGGGTTGGCACTAGTCTAGCAAAGGATATCAGGGCCCAAGCAAAAAGACATCTGCTCAATGAGGAGGAAAGGATCTAGTAAAAACATATAATTAATTATATACACACATAGGGATTAAATGAATAAGTAAATATAAAGGATGTGGTGGGTGAAGGCAAATTCACATTATGAGTGAAGGTAATTATTTATACAGAACGAACCTTTGTATTAGATGAGGTTTAGAGATATTGGTGTGAACTCATGACTTTCAGTATAGATATAAAGATATATAGATATAAAGATATGTATATATGTGTACATATATACATGCATATATATTTCTATGTTTCTCTAGCTGTGTCCACTGAGAGGGCTTTGGAACACTGATATCGCAATAGCTAGAAGCCCACTTAGCACCCAGATCTTGATGTCTAAATACCAATCTCCACCAAAAGGAACTTGGGCTCCTTGAAAATTTGGATGATTCCAGGGCTGGGGCAGGGAAAGTACAGATGGGCCTTGAATATCTTGTCTCAGAAAGTAAAGAAGGACTTACATATGGATTTGGCCAGAAAGTGGCCAAATCTAGAATAATTTGAGAATCAAAATATATGATAGTAATGGGTCATATCGTGAATAAATTAAGATTTCATTAATTCCTACTGATATAAAAGAATAAACTGAAAGTTTGATAAGACAGGATATTTACATACTCTCAACGTATCTCCCTATAAAATACATTTTAATTACTAAAGGCAAAAGAATAATTTATAGTACAAAAGCCTGGCAAACATCACCTTACTCCAGTGATCCAAGTTAACAACCCTAGAAGCAAGGGAAATCAATATCACATGCCCCCTAAAGGGTGCAATGAAAAGGACATATCATCACTTCCATGACAGCCATACTGAGGACATATTAAACTTAATTATCAAGAAATATTACACACAAACTGAGGTAAACTCTTCAAACTAACTGGCCTATAATTCTCTAAAGAGTTCAAGTCATCATGGAATGGCTGAGGAACTGTTTCAGACTGATAAAGACCAATGAGACATAACAATTAACTCTAATGTGAGATTCTAGACTGAATCTTCTTGCTATAAAGACATGATTGGAATAAGTGGCAAGACATAAATGTGATGTGCAAATTAGATGGTAATAATATATTAATGTTAATTTCTTGATTTTCGTGGTTATATTGTGGTTTTGTAGGAGAACATCTTACTGGAGAAAACAAAGTATTTGAAGATAATGGGATATCCTGCTGGCAACTTACTCTTAAAAGATTCTGAACTAAAAAAAAATTTTTTTAATTTTAAATTAAAAAATCCTTACAGGAGTTTAAGTTCTATGTAAATAATATGCACTATAATAATTCACTATATATCTTATATAATTAGTATATAGTTTGTAACAGTAGTTATATGAGAAAAATATTACAAAATATAGAGATTCTCTAACAATTCTCCGCTTGTTTCTGGTTTATAACTTTCATGTTATGAGATGTTGAAGAGTAGGAAAACTATGTTCTGTACTGCAAGGTTAAAAGCAAACAAAATCATACTACACTAGAACAATTTCCATATCTGAATAAAGGCTTAAGAGGTGTTATTACGTAATTATTTACGGTTTCCTTTTTTTAATATAGGGAATGTGGGTTCAATCTGTTAAGGGAGATAGGTGATCCTTTACACTGTGGTATCAATATTCCCAGGCTCTTTTGAATTCTATCATTCAAATGATTTGGTTAGTAAAAATACGTGTTTTTCTTATGTTTCTATTAAAAACAAGTAAGAAGGAAACTAATTCACTTCATAGAAAACAGTGTGGGTAAACAGATCTTAAAAAATAGGAAAAAATAAATTTCTGGTGAGTAACTTCAGTAATTTCTAGATTCTAAAATGTGAACCTGATCTAGTTAGTTGGTTACAGAACTATAAATGTTATAATCTCTTATGTTTAAAGCATATTTCAAAGCAGATTTCTAAAATAAGGGTAATACTAAATGCTCAATACAAGGTACAGCATTTCTAAATATGTCTAATACAAATGATTTTTAATGAAATTTATTTGAAAAACATTTGATTCCCTAATTTGTATCCAATACCACATTAGAATAAGAAGTCCCTGCCCTCAAAATCAGCTTAGTAAGGAAGACAAGTGAAAATAATATTATTAATTCAGTGATATACATAAAAAGACATACACAGACACTATGGGAACATAGAGGAGTAAGGAGTACACTGGAGCGGTCATTTTTCTTCAGCATCTGTATACCCCCTTAGAGAGCCACACTGCCAGTAAAAGGCAACTCTATACATCCATGACCCTGACATGCCCGGCTCAGGTGAACCAGTGGAGACACCTGACCAAGTTAAGCCAATCAGATTACCTCTTCAGGAAATCTGCAAAAAGGAAAAGAAAAAAAAAAAATCAGCCAAACAGAGGTAGGCGCCAGGTATTCAAAAATTGTACTCAGGACTGATGGTTATATTGTCATGTTCATGCTGATAAGAAATTAATGAAGGCCAGAGTGGAGTAGGCAAAGGATAGGCACAGAAAAACAACAAAGATGAGAAACCATGAAGCCAAGATGAAGGAATGTAGTTTCCGTGATACCTGACTATGCTGTCTATGACTGGGTCATGCGAGAGTCTTCTGTATGAGGCTCCTGGATTTGTTTTTGGTTTTTAAACCTCAATTTAACTTATTTTCTATTTTCTAACTAAGACAAGTACCCAGCCAACCCTAGAGAGAGAGAATGGGAAGGCTACTGAAGGAAGTAATGCCTGAGCTTAGTTTTCTCTATGAAAGAGGCATCAGCCAGTTAGGCACAATGTTTTAGGCAGAGGAGACAGCATGTAAAAGCACAGGAAAGCATAGTACACTTATGGAGCTCTAAGAACCTCTGATGGCTGAAGTGTGGGATAGAAGGTTGAAGGAAGAGAGGTAAGACCAGAGAGGAGATTTTGAAGTGTCTATTACACCCTGGAAAGGAGTTTTGATTCCATCCTCACCCCAACTCTGAGGTTATAAATGATGGCTCTATGCCAAAATGTTGAGCTAAGAAAGTTTTTCATATTTTTAATTGGTTAGGGGCAGTGTGGCCCTCATAAAGCCTAAAATATGTACTGTCTGGCCCTCTAAATAAAAGGTTTCCCTAACCCTGCCATAAAAAATGGAAAGAATTTAAGTAGGTAAACTAATAATCAAAGGGGCATGTTGGTAAGATCACTAATGGTAGTGGGGAGGATGAATGAGAGCAGGAGACATCTTGCATAAGAAAACTAGTACAAGCTACTACTGAATTCAGAAAAGAGAATGATGGTCTGAACACAAGTAGTACCAACTGAAATGAGAGGAAAGGAACAGTTTATGAAAAAAATGCTCTTAGGATAAGGCCTCATATTTTTAATTGCTTCCAGACCCTTGAATGGAAAGACTCTTGCCTCCCTCTCCAGACTTATGCTACCTTTTGATCTCTTGCCTCTAGTGCAGGCTTTTACTCAGCTCTCTCTCTCAGCCTGGAATACTCTCACTTCCCACTCATCCATCCTTTTCTTAGTTAACACGACTCACCTCTGACATCCTTCCATTCACTATCTCCCAACCCTGAAATTCAGATCTCTCATTTAGTCATTCAATCAATAGATATTTGTTACGTACAAGAGGGTAGGAATTGTGCTAGACTTCTCAGAGTACAAGGACGCAGACAGAGTTCCTATCCTCATGGAATTTACATTTTATGGAAAATGCTTCTAACCAAATCAGTAGACCTGAACATATAAATTAAATAAGCAGTAGTGTGCAAGAAAAAATTATCAAGTGTTGCCTCCTATCTTCCTTTTATACCTGCTTAAAAATGTTCACTTTTTCAAATATATATGTACATTTAAATTATTTTCCAAATTTTTGTCAAGATAAGAGTAACTGTACATTTACACATAGTTTCTCTTTTGATCTAAACCTCCAGATTCAGGTACAACAGCACAGGCCAATCTGCTTGTATATCTTGATCTACCTGACAGAGTCTATCACCAGACCACCCTGTTTTGAAACATTTGGTATGACAGGCCACATTTATTAAATCAATATTTTCCTTCCTTTTTAGAAGCTATATCTCCAAGCTCTAAATGGCCTGAGAACAGAAACCACTGTACTTTATAACTTTTAACATCAGCACATGGTGGCTGCCACACAGATGTTTTAAAGGTATGTATGAAGCACTATGTAACTTATTAATATTTCTGATCGGCATGAAATAATCATGGTAGTAAATTTAGTTGGTATCATTTAATCCAAATAAATTTGAGATTTTAGTTAGTTACCACTTACAGTGGGTAATATAACACTTTTCATCCAAAATATTTTGGAAATATGGAAAATACCTCACGGATTAACTCCTGTTACTATCCTTATAAAATTCTAGGAGAATTGGGACTTTCATCTTGGAACCCTTTGCCAAACAGAAGGCTCTCTAGTCAGATAAGTTCAAGATCTTCTGGGTTTAAACAAAATTAAACACTTCAATGCAAGTCTTCAGTGTACTATATTATACACTGCTCTGTATAGTAGCTCCAAAAGGACATTTTCAAATTTGCCGAACCACAGAATTTTTTTTTTTTTTTTTTTTTACTAAACACTATCAGTATGGTAGAACACTAGCAATTTGAGGACTATTGTCTGGAAAATACCTGTTGAATTCAGAAATATTTGAGAGACGATCGCAAAATAAAAAAGACCACTTTTACATTAAAAGCTTAAAAACTCTTACCTTTCTAGCTGGTGGGCCATGAGCTTTTATTCACTCTGCTGCCAGGAATCCCTCAACTCTAATCGAGTAAGCTGTGCTTCTCAGGTTTCCTTTTAAGTATCCCTATGGCAGAGGAGAGGCAGAAAAGAGTGAGCTCATTACTCTGTGAGATCTAAAGAAATAGCTTCATGCAGTTCAACTCCACTACAGTCTTTTAAAAATGTTTATTTCATATTTTAAAATCTATGTGAATTTTGTCTTCCATGCTATTATTTTTTGTTAAAAAATTAAGGTTCCCTCCAAAGTCTTCAATACTTCAGGAAGATGTTTACCCTGTGGCCTCCCATAACTTCTGGCACACTGCCACCTATCAGAGATTTAACAGTTTCAAGGATGAAAGTACAGCAATGGAATCTTGATGAAAGGAGAAAAATAAGACTTTTTACTATAATAGAAGAAAGAGGTAGTCATAGATGATAGATAAAATAGCAGTGCTGAACCTGAGCATCAAAATTCTTAAATGATTCTTGTGTCAGTACCGCACCATAACATCCATGGAACCCAGTTTATATGCTTCTTTAGAAACAGCTTGACTTTTTTTTATATGTGAATCAGGATTAAGTTTAGCTGTGAGTGACGGCAAACTCAAAATAACAATGGCTTAAATCAGATGTTTATTTCTCTCATATAAACACAGGCAGTCCAGAATCACGATCACTAGGAGCCCAGGCTTTCTATTTTATTGTTTTGCCATCCTTTACATGTGGCACCACCTTCATGGTTTAAAACAACTGCTCAAGATCTAGCCATTACATCTGCTGATCAGACAGCAGGAAGGAGAATGGGGAGATGACTTAAACAGCCTCCCTTTAGGGAAACTTTTCAGAAATCCCACAGGAAACTTTCCATTGACCACAACTTAAATCACACGGCTACAGCTAGCAAGAAAAAGCTGGGAAATATATTCTTTATTTTGCCATATATATAAATATATTCTTTATTTTGCTACAAATCAGAGCATATACAAAAAGGAAAAAGGAGAGAATACATATTGGTAGACAATTAGTTGTTTCTGTCATCATATTCACCTCATTCTAAAATGTAACATCTTACATTGGATACCTGGTAGAGCTGCCTTAGCATCTCTTAGTAGACTTACTGAAGGGAGATCTGAGAAGCAGAAAGTCCTGCCAAGTGGCCAAGAAGCAAGATCTATGTTCATAAGGTCTACTCTAAATATTCAAGGCCAATCTGTAGGTGATAGAAGGGTCCAATCTGAAGACCAGAATAACAATACAAGAGAAAAGAAACAACCTAAATGGTCATAGTTTGGGAGGATAACTTCATCTAAGCAGTCTACAAAACAAAGAAATAATTACATGGAACTATTATGTAAGTAATGGAAGTGCCCAAGGTGAGAGTGGGAAAGATCCTGGAAGAAAGCTTAGTTACCAAATGCATTAGGAAAAGACAGTGGACCCAGAAGTAAGATGTAAAAGGGAAAGAAGAGTTTCCTCTATGATTATCTGAGGACTGAGCTCCCATTAAGGCCACGTATGAACTTTGGAGATTTCCCTACTGCACAGACTGTTGGAAAGAAGGGTTGCACTTTACCTTGAATAAGGTTGGCTGAAACAGCCTTTATAAGTTTAAAATTTTGATGTGAATACCAGAAGCTAGGAAGAGTCTCATTTCAAAACTAGCAACAAAACTGTTTTATATACAGACAGTTCCTTAAAGGGAAAGGGAACCAAACAGAATATTCAGCCATACATATGTAGAGTGGAAACGATAAACGAAGCAGAAATTCTAAGGACAGACAAATGGCTCTACCCCAGCTGTTTTTGTATTTCTTATATTTGGATATAATTAACTTGTGGGTAAAGAGCAGGATCTCTGTTGAAGGGAGTAAACACTGCTAAGGGCAAGTATTCTGGAAAGAAGTAGATATTTTGCTAGGAAATGGGGCCAAAAAGGTAGACGTTGGTGTGAGAAAGGAATTAATTCCCTTGGACATGGAGTCAGAAGTCTAACATACTCAAGGGGAATCCTGGGTAGTCGAGAGAAGTTGGCTTCTGGCCTCGTGGGAGGACAGGCACTAGGTAAAAGGCGCGGGGGAGTCTTTTCAAACAGGTGCATGTATTACTGAAGGTAACTAAGACTTTCCAAACAACGTCTGAACAGGTCAAGTTTTTAAAAAATCAATTTCCATATCTTCAACTTCCCTGTCTTTGCCTTCCTAAAAATGATCTGCCTGCCTATGTTCCTTAAGTCCTTATTCTTCCACATTTCAAAAGAAACCTCTCTCTGAGCAAATCTTATTACAATGCATTGCCCCAGGTTGTAAAAACCTCAGTGGAACAAGATAATTATTTAAAGGAGTGTCTTAAAGCCTCCATTAATGATGGTACCATTAAACCTCAGACTTGCGTCTTTCCCTGTCTCAGATTTCTGTTAAAGCAAAGCATGGCTTTAAGAATGATGTGTTTTTTGCCCTTTGATTAGGAATGTTCTGAATTCAGAATTCAGTGTAATGAAAGGAAAAATAAAAACTTTCATTTAATGACTGTCTCTTCCATTCTCAAAATATTGTCCAAAAATGCACTATCATGAGAGAGTTCCATGAGAACAAAGCAAAGAGGAAGCAGTAAGAAACTTAGAAAAGTTTAATTCATACTCATTGCAGAGAAGATAAGGTGATCAATAAAATACTTAAAAACATCAAAATACATTGGATTCAGATAAAATTATGTTAAAGTAGAAATTAAATAAAAATAAGAAAAAGGACAATGATAGTTTCTGTTAAAGATGAATTAATTCAAGTTTTTTTTTTTTTTAAGACCAATGACAGGATCAAATCACCATGGACATAAGGTACTTATAAAAGAGTGGTGTCAATATCTACAAACTCTAGAAA
Organism: Pteropus medius; assembly: GCF_902729225.1. Lineage (NCBI taxonomy): Eukaryota > Metazoa > Chordata > Mammalia > Chiroptera > Pteropodidae > Pteropus > Pteropus medius. Next base: position 34,538,791 of record NW_024354875.1, read on the forward strand.
TTACATTTTTTTCTACTATTTAAACTTATGATGAAAATTTTATGAATCAACTTAAAAATGTGTAAGGGTACATGGTTTATCAAATTTTGTTTCAGGCGCGTATGAGTATGGTAGGCAGAATGGTCCCGCAAAGATGTCCACACTGTATCCTGAAACCTGTGAATAGGTTATGTTACATGGCAAAATGGACTTTACAGATGTAAAAAGATTATGAATCCTAAAATAGGAAGATTATCTTGGGTTATCCATGGGGGCCTAGACTCAATTACAGGAGCAGAGAACTTTCTCCCTCTGGAGAGCAGATTCAGCAGCGGTACCAGTCATAGAGATTAGAAGCATGGGAGAGATTTGGTCTTCCATTCATTACTGTAGGAGGGCAGCACGGAAAGCATTTCAGCTTCTAGGAGCAAAGGCCAGCCCTGGCTGGCAATCAGCAAGAAAAGAGGGACCTCAGTCCTACAACTGCATTCAGCCACAATTCGAATGAACTAGAAGTGGATTCTTCCCCAAAGACTCCAAAGAAGAAATGCAGCTCTGCCAACATACTGATGTTGGCTTTGCAAGACCCTAAGCAGAGGACCCGGCTATGCCATGTGGACTTCTGATCTACAAAAACTGTGAAATAAATCTGTGTTGTTATAAGATGTAAAGTATGTGGTAATTTGTGATGCAGAATTAGATAATTAATAGAGTGAGCAAAAATGTTAAAGTATCCAGAAGGACAAGCTGTGTCCCAAAGCTTTAAGACCAGCAGCACTTTATAGACAGCTTTCTCTGTGCAATAATTTCCTTCTTATATCCCATTCAAGCACCACAAAATGCAAGAATTGATCCTAGGGCTCACCTTGGGAACAGCAAAATGGGCATAATAACAAATTTAAACCTAAGAGTTTGAAAACCAATAGCTATCAGTTGATTCTACTTCATTTTCTTTTCAAGGTTAAAGTATCTAAGTTTTAATATTACAAAAATTTTAAATGGTATGCTTTCACTACAATCCTCTCCAGTAAGAAACAATATACCAATTTCAGGGTTGTCAAAAAGAATAAATTAAAATAATATATGTAAAATATATTTTATAGTGCATAGTATTCATACAATATCTATTAAGTTTATTAGAAGTTTTACTGTATTTTTACTTTAAATGTATCCTAGTGCTTAATTAATCCTAATCTTACCATCTTCTTTATTTTAAAGCCAGAAACTGAAAACTACATGTGTTAACTCTCAGAAAATTTTTACATTAATCGTTACCCCATAAATTTGATGTTATCCCATAAGGTTATTTAGTACATAATGTTTAGTTCATCAATGTAAGGAAATCAAATTTCTCAGATATGGGAAAAAAATAAGTCCAAATTTAATGAGGAAAACAGTTAATTTTTCCTACTGAAGCAGACATGACAGATGTTCTTCACATATATCATAACTCCCACAGGTATACTAAAGTTTTGATGAAATTCCTCAAAGTTGATGGGACACATAAGAGCATCACAGACTTTACTCAATACTGTATTCATGAAAGTAAGTACACTATTAGTATGAGAACAGTGATAGCAGACCAATATCTCAAAATATGATTTAATGAAAATATCAGTAGTCCAATTTTTAAGTTAAACTTCTTTTTTTTTTAAGTGAGCCTTAATTATTCCCAGACCTCTAATCCTTAGGTATATAAGGTAACTTGCTTTATAGTTTAAAATTACAACAGAACATTAGAAATATATAAATACAAAGAAACTGCAGGTTAATGTTTATAAATATAAACAGTGCTAATGCAAGTTTTTACTAGTAATGTAATTTTAGATTTGGTAATCGTATCTGTTACATGAAATAATGTTCATTATTTTTGCTCAAGGTGGATGTATAAAACATACTTATCGATCACTGCTTTTTTTCTTACTAAAAATTTATCTTTTGTAAAAGTAAAAAGAAAATAGACACTCAGAGCTCTCCAAGTAGTATAGTAAGTAATTCACAGTCTTTGTCGCATAAATAATTTCTCATTAGGAAGAGGGCACAAATAAGATAGGTATGGATTATGTACAATTCCCTTTACAACACTAGTAAGCTCACCTCCCTCTCTCTCTCTCTAGTAAGCTCACCTCCCTCTCCCTCTCCCTCTTTCTCTTTCTCTCTTTCTCTCTCTCTCTCTCTCTCTCTCTCTCTCTGTGTGTGTGTGTGTGTGTGTCAAAATTCAAGTAGAAAGAGATATTATTGTGGGAAAAACCCTCATTGCAACACCTATATTTCAACAATTATTAAAAACCTTCCTTACAAATGATAAAAGACACCAGTGACTCCTGACACTGGCTAAGAACCAATGTTGTAGTTATATTACCTGAATAATTAGTAAAGAATTGAAGAGAACAAACAATAGAAATGTGGTGATTTAGGAAGAAATGAAAGTTCTCACTGAAATGTTTATAAGTGGGATTGGTGGAATGAAAGAAAATAATTGGATTTTATGGAATTCATATTACAATTCTATCATCTCAAAATATGGATATGCTATATTGCATTATCTTTATATAGACAAAGTCTGACTTGGGGAGAAGAGGTGTATATGAAACAAAAAACATGAGATATTTTCTCACATGGATTTATGAAAATTCTAAGGTAGGTAGTAAGTTCTACCACAAATTACAAGTTATTATATTGCCAAAGCTACCAAGCAGATGGTTGATGTACTACCTTCAAGCCACACCACACATATGCCTGGAAGGGCTATGAGAGATCATTATTTCTGAATGAACTTTAACAATAATAATCACTACATCATATACTCAGTATTTATTAAGTTCCTGACAGTGTTTTAAACATTGCAGATACATTAATTACTTGAATTATCACAAGCTAGGACTTAATTATTATTAAAGATAAGGAAACTGAGGCACAGAGAAGTTATATTATTTGCTCAAGGTGACACAGATATTAAATGGTAGACCCATAACAATCTGACTCCTAATAACTACCTTAAAACATTGATTATATAATTACTATATGCCAGAAAACAACACTGAGAAAACAATAACTCAGTCATTTTGGCTATAATATGCACATTCTTTATTTCAAGTGTTACCTATATGGAAATATTATGAATTTTAATATTCGTAAGTCTATAGTTCAGATAGCAGCTCTTATATTAAAACAAACTAGCATAAGATATCCAACATGTAAACTATGTAAAACTGCATAAAATTTAAGGATTATTGTTATTAGACTCAGAAACGTCAGTAATCTTTAAGACAAAGTCAATAAAATGACAGAAAATATGAAATATATAGTATCTGTTTCAGCATATAGATCACCGGTAGACAAATAACTACACATCAATAAGATCTACTAAATAAAACTGCTAAAGAAGGCAATTAATTTTCATTAATAATTCCTAATTAAGTAATTCTACACTATTAACAAGCGCAACTCCAAAGATGGTGAAATTTTGACGAAGTGAATGCATTCATATTCTAATGATGGTGTAAACTTGCTCAACTGTTTGGGGAAGCAAAAATTTGGCAACTGTAGAAACATTTACATCCTTTGACCTAGTAATCTCATATGAAATTAGTATCCTATGGAAACAATTCGTAATAAGAAAAAACACTGCTAAATTAACAATGAGATAATAATATTTACCTATTTAACAGTGCTAAATTCAGTGTTAAAATAGGCAGAAACTGAAGACAATTATTTTCCTGTTGGGCATTTAAAATTGAGGAAATTTTAATAGTCATTTGTAAACATCATGTAACTATTAAATACTACAAAGGTGTTACAAAAATGCTAATGCTATAAAAGTAAAATAAACAAAAGATAACTATGATATAATTCATTACTACTCTGTAAAAACTATAATGTATATACATAAATTAGAAGGCAACAGAAATAATGAAAACAATTATTTGTTAGTAGGGCAAAATTGGATTTGATTTCTATTAACACTATTCTAACAAGTGTTCAATAAATAAAACACACTTGCCCCAACAGAAGAATTAGAAAAACGAGGCTATAAAACTGAAATAACAAAGGCTGAGAATCAATTAGGCAAACTAAAGAACATTTAGGGAACATATTTATACATTTAATTATAGATGAAGGTAATTATATACTACCAAAATAACCAAAATACACTTGATACTTTGCCAAATGGCTTTTGCTAATTATAAACATTCCCACCCTGTCTTTCCCCTCTAATCTTGAGAATCTCTGTGGTAATAAACTACAACTATTGCTGGGATTATTTTCTATTCCTTAGGTGTTAAGACAGAAAAAATGGTTGAGAGCCACTATCTTTAAGATACAGAATACACATCTGAGTGAACAGGCCTTCCCCCTAAAGCACTGTTTATTTACATCATTTCTTATTGCAAAAAAAGTTTTTAATTACTTTACTACCACTGCCAAAATACGAAGAAAAAAAGGCAACACTACATGTACTTAAAAATGTAAATGAATAAACCAGTGTCAAAGTTGTTAAAAGAATAAATGAAAATAGTATATAATAATATATATGTATCCATAATTATATAATTTTGTAATAAATATTTACAATATATGTAAAATAATCCAAAACAATCTTTAAAGATCCACAAACTTGCTTAAATTTCTATGAAACTATACCTTATTCTAACTTTTAAACCTTGAGCTTAAGAAACAGAACAAAAATATGTTTTATGGGGTTTTCCCCTAGGTAGAAATAGGTAAATATTATTATCTCATCGTTAAAAACTACATTGAGAACATGCAGCATTTTAGCTGTGTTCTTATAGGTTTAAGTATAGGATAAAAACAGAAATACTAAGTTAAACTAACTACTGATTATAACAATGCATATTTGTTGGTTTTTTGCAGTACATTTTAATTACAGAAAATAGTATCACGAGTACTATTTAGTATTGATTTCTATAAGGATCAGTTAAATATACAATTATTGTTATTCATTGGGTTTTAAACGAGAGGTTTCATTTGCCCAGACTGACACAGATAATAAGGTCCATAAACTTGATTAAATGCGAACTATCAAATTTATATACCAGCAGAGAACATCTAAATCATTAAAACTCAACTTTTCCAAAATATAAAAAGTTAGGTAGAAAAAATGTAGATGATTTCTTGAGAGGCAATGCTAGCTATGGGTAGCAGATGTTTGATGCACAGCATATAATTTTTTGATATTCATATAGCTTCCAAATCTTGAATACCAATAAAAAGCATCCCCACAAATTATTTGTTAAAGAGCTACCATAATAACCATTTCTACTGTTACTTTAGTTTAAAAATATGAAATAAATACTCCAATTAAAAAAGTAAACACAAGAATTTCTGGAATATATATTTAATAGGTTACAATACAGTGCCCCAAATATGAAATAAACATTCTAATAAGTATTTTAAAAAGAACTTCTAGGAAATGCAATCAGATCTACAGAAGGCATTATGAACCTTAAAAACACACACACAAAAGTCCCTGAAAGCTACTTCCTTACTGACAATTAAAATACAACCACCTAAAATTCTAAATTACCACAATACTGTATTTTAAATAATTAAAAGCTTAAGGGCAGCAGCATCTTCTCAAATATGGAAGATTCTTATACTTTACAAACTCTAGGATTCTTAATTGTTACTCAATTATTGATGGCTTTAAAGATCTATGAACTTCCTTAATTCTGTTTCTTGACCTTTAGAAGGGTGTCTCTATTTTTTTAAACATACTTTACATCAGTGTTCCTGTAATTTTGAAAAGAGTATTTACAGTGGATTCAAGTCAGTGTAAAAAATTCAATTAGGAGATAGAACTGCTACTGTGTCTTTCAGGGCACTTAACTGTGTAGGGCTGCCTTTTTAACAAGCTTCTCACCTTCATAGCTTTGATACAATAGACCAAGGATACATGGTTAAAGATTATGCCTAGACAGGTTATTACTGACAATGCTAGTGGTTATGAATTTCTTCAAATAGGACAAAAAGTGTTCTCAGAGTAACAGTTTTTGTTCTGATTTCAAATATATTAACTTATGTATTGTTACTGGTCCCACAATTTAAAATTCTTAAGAAATTGCAGCATTCGCATCATAATTTAGGGATTAATCAATAGGCCTAAGGTTCATCAGGAGAAATCCCTTTACTTGAACACGATGTTCACTGCAGTTTTGCTCTTGGCCTCACCAGTTTTAAGACTCCCCATTAAGCAAAGACAATTTTACACTACCTAAGGGCACAAAAATAGTCCCAGCTCCTCCACCCTCTCCTCCTTCCAGCGTCAGTTCAATGAGAACACAGAATCAACGAACACACACGCACATACTCGGCTCTGGTCCCTAGGGCATCAATGAAAAGCACAGGTTATTTCCCAACAGAAGCTCTGCAATATATCCAGGAAGGTAAAATACGGGGGAAAATACACGAGTCAATCTGCACCCACCTCAGCCCCGCCCCAGCGGGAAAAAGTAGGGGGTTGCGGGTGCAGAAAAGACAGGTTCTCCATACCATTTATTCTACCATACTTCACCGCAGCCAGAGACCCTGACCCTATTTTCAGCCGCGCCTCCCTATCCTCCTCCCCGCCATCACATCACACAGTCCCCAACCACTGAGTCTGGGTGGGGAGACCAGAAACAACCCTCTTCCTGCTCAATCCAAGAACTGAAGGAGTCTCCCTGAGCCCCGAGCGGATCCGACGTGGGGCCAGAGACCTCTGAACTGACCAGAGAAGATAAATCGGGGGGAGGGGTCTAAGAGGAGCCGTTATTCCATTTTTCCTCTTCGTTAGGAAAGCGTGCGAGCGAGGAGGGGCCGGAACAACGAACACCAGTTACCTAACGGTTCAGCCCCGCCGGTCGGGCTCCTAAAGCAGACGCCGCGCGGCCCCTGAGGGAGCAGCATAGCCACAGTCTCCTCGAGGGCTAGGAACCGAGGCAGGAGCGGCCGAGGTGATGGGAAGCGGGGGGTGGGGACTATGGTGAGCAACGTCGCCATGTTAGTGCCTTCTTTCTCCGTATCCCTAGTCTCTGGTCCTGCGGTCCTCTCCCCATCACTACTCACCTTTCCAGGTCACTAATTCATGCTTCTTTCGGTCGCCAGGGAGGCCTAAACTCAGCGATGTTTACAAACTACCCCTGGAGGAAAGGGCTGAACGGCACTTTAAAGGCCACGGGTTCCCACAGGCTTCCGTCCTCTCTCGCGAGATCGGATTGACAACCCTTCTCCCCGCCCCACTCCCGGCATTCCCCCCCTCCACTTTCTTTCGTGCCCCTCCCCTCGACGCATACGCCCCTTCTTCCCTTCTTTCAGACCGAGCGCCTCTGGGTCAGGTGATTCCGTCAGGCCTCAGGAGGAGGCAGTTCTTCAGGAAGGCGGGGATGGATGGGGTGGGATCCGAAGAACACTCACGAGCTGATGATTGGACAAAGAACCCGAAGGGCGGGAAGCAGTTCTGGAGGGGGCGGGACCAGAGAGCCCAAAGAGTGGTGTCTCGGTGGGTCTGGACCTGCGGAAGACTGTGATTGGCAGCGAGCTGGAGGCGGGCTGGGTGTGGGGCAGTGGAACCGGAGTGTGTGTGTTGAGGTCGCGGGACGGGTTTGACCATGTGCTGGGAGGAAAAGGTGAACTCTGGAAAAGCTGTGGATGGTTGGAGTGAGAGCGAATGAGTCCCCCGAGCCCAGTCTCGGGAACTCGGTATTTCCGTTGCTGTCACTTCCTGGCCCCGGATAGGAAGAAGGTAAAACGTAGGTGCACCCCTAAACCCACCTGCCGGCTAACCTAAAGCCTGAGACAGAGCTTTGATTAAACTGAGGTTTGGAAGAGGCGGAGTTTGCCGGAAACAACCCCCAAGCGCCCTACGCGCTTAAAGCCGGAAAGCCAGATAAGTCAGTTTTGGAAAGAAAAGAAAAAGCCTTTACTCGGAATGGCGCTGGTTCGAATTTTACTAAGCTATTACTGGAACTGATTCTTCCGACTCCTAGGCACCGAGTACAGTGTATATTAGCATTATAATTATGTTTTAAGTAACTTACCAAAAGGAAATACTCTACCTTCTACCGTATCACCATATTTAAAACAGGGCAAGAACTTGTTTAGAAGAGAAAGTATATATAATGGTGTATCCTTTTCTATCAATTTTCCTTACTTAGTAGTTATAGATAAAATATATCAGTTTTAGTAGAGATAATTTCAAACCTTTAAGGCGTATTTTAGAGAAGACCAAAGGACACCAAATTAGAATATGGCATAGAGATGGCACTCTTTCCACAATTCTATCCCACTGCCTAATAGGTCGCTGCAATGCCAAAGCTTTGAAAGTAGCTATTTAAGAAAAGGGAAAGGGGGAGATCATTTGATTAATTTAACGTGAAAAACAAAAGAGACCATATTTCTCTGCTCTTGACACAGATAATCTAAAAACAGAAACAGTGCTGAAAATATTTCTTCTTAATGTTGCTCTATGATTCTCTGTACAACTTAAATATTTAAATGCTAAGTGTAGGGGATATTGATTATTCAATAAATACACACTGGGACAAATTGAAAAGTATGATCGGAGCCCCTGTGAAATTGTCCATTAACTATTTTTAAAAAGGAAAATTTTTTTCAATTTCTTGTTTTTTCATTTGTTAGGTGCTGATTTCTAGTCTATAACAAATTATAAGTAAAGTTTAAGTATTAACATAAAATGCACTTACAAACATCTCTAAACCAGAGTGAAACTAAAATTGTTAGAAGATTGTGGAGGATGGTATTTGAGAGTTAATGAACTCGCAGTTTAGTAATGGTATCTTGCGTAAAAGTGAAAGTTTAATGGCACTGGACCTTTTAACAGGTTGCTGGCCTGTATACATGTATGTGAGCCAACTCTTTTAAAACTAATTTCATTACTCAAGAGACTAGGAAGAAGCCAGGTTATTAATACTGTTTACCTCTCAAATTAAAATGAAATACCATCCCTATATAATATCAGTAACATTGTAGTAGGGTTAGTGTAATGTAACACTGATTATATCAACAAAACCTCAGTAGCTCAGATTACTGATGAAGAACATGATAATCAACAAAATGTGCAACTGACAAATCACAAATTGTTAGGTCTAGAATACATTCACTAATATGGTGCTGCTTCTCTCCATCCCCCCAAATGTCTGAGAAAACTATAAACATTATGGCATTTCAAAAGAGGTTTGCATCAATTAGAGTAGATTTATTAAAACAATTATTTTCCACTCACATATCAAAATTTTGAAATTCTTTTCTCCAGTTTTGATTCATTCTCAGTTGATAGTAGGTTTGATTTTAAATTTCTCCTCCTCATCCCTACCTCTCCAGTCTAAGTAGCTACATAATGCACTAGAGGAACTTTGTTATTTTAAAGAAAGTCTTTCAGAAGCCCTCTTAGATAAGAGAGGAATAATTTAGTAATACAAATAGTACTCTAATCTGTTGTGAGAATGCAATTTTAGCTAATAAAGTGAGATAAAGATCAGGGAGAAAACAGGTGGAAAGGATGCAAATCTGTTCTATGTGTATGTTGACAGCCTGGCTTTTAGCAAAGGGTCTCACTTTTTACATATTTCTAGTTCCACAACAGTTCATTTACTATAGCTTTTCTACAAATAGAGAAAACATTCATGTAGACAAAATCAATGTAATTACTATTTTTGGTTCCCACCCCATGAATTTTTAAGTCTCATATTTATCCATATCCTCATAAAATGCTTTGCTTTTCCATTTTTTCTCACTTTCTCATTCCTCAGTATTCCCCAACAGCCCTAATGTTTTCTACAATCTTCTCCTTACAAATGCGGGAAACTTCTGGACTCCTTCTTTATCCTGTCTTATTGTTCCATACATGCATCTACCCGACTTAATCCTAGGAAAATTAGTAAAGATCTGGTAAACGTCTTTTAAGAACTCAGCATGACATCCTTTGGATACAAGAACAGACTATTAGAAGAAAACTCATTTCTTTGCAAAAATGCCCATTACTAAATACCACAAGAAACAACGGTGGCCTCTAAATGCTCTAAAAACCTTCCAAATGCCACATAATGTGGTATTTCCACCTTGTTTAGAAGTATTATGTGGTTGTCAATCCATTTTATGTTATTGCTCATAAGAATTCTACTAAAACTCTCCTCAAACATATATTTATATAAAAGTAGAGTGAAAAGGAAAGATTTAATTTATAAAACATTGTTTGTAGCTAAACAAAACACGACATACTCTAGAGTATCTTTTATATCTGCCTTGAAGTAAGGGAAAGAGCCTCTGCATTTTCACAGGCATCCAGGATTCAGTCCAGTCCAGTGCATTGGCTGGGATTTTGCAGTGCAATTAGGAGGGGTGTGTGTGTGTGTGTGTGTGTGTGTGTGTGTGTGTGTGTGTGTGTGAGATGAAAGGGGTGAGAGAAGCAGGGCATAGTTATCCAACCACCTGATAACAGAGAGATGAGATAAGGACAGCATGGCCCTAGACATTTTAGTGATTTTTTGGGGTAGCTTCTATCTCATTGGTCTTCTTTTCCTATCACTGACAGCCCAGGGTTTCCATGCACATTGCTAAAATGACATATGTTTCATAAGTTACCTCTCAGTGCTGTCCTCACTATGGAAATTTCCATTTATGACATTTCAAGTGCAAGGGGACCATGTCTATCTCCCACCCCCAATCTTTGGTTTCTCAAGGTAAATTATTTACTGTGGGTGGCATTGTGGGGGAAAAACTAGAGGGCTGTGTTTATCTTCAAATGATACCAATTAATTTATGCCAGCTTCAGTGAGAACAGCCCAGAGACAGAATGGAATTTAAGGGCCTTATTTTCAACATTCATATCTATACCTTCTCTGATCTCTCTCATCCCACTCACTACAAAGAGAGCTTGTCATCATTATATTCTGCTTTTCACACACTATTAAGTTACCAATAAAAGATAGAACCAATCCTAGGGTAAAGAATTTTGTCTGGCATTCCAGTGTCTATCCTTCACAGTTAGTCTATTTGTCAACCTGAGGCCCACATAAAACCAAAGCCATGTACACCTTATGCCAGAAACCAAGGAGGACCTGGTCATATGGACCCTCCTGGGCCTTTAGGCTAATACCTTGCTCCTTCCAGTTACCTTCTTACCTTGGACATAGTATCTTAGGTTAACTGTCAACCAAATGCTCTGTCTCTATAGTTCATTACTCATAAAGCCAAGATTTATTGAGCATGAACTTGCCAGGCACTATTCCTGGCTCTGAGGCTATAATTGTAAACAAGACGAGGTCCCTTAAGGAGATTCTTGTGGAGGAGGGCAGACACAATACACATATAAATAATAAGATAATTTGAATACTCATGAATGCTATCAAGAAAATATAGCAAGGGTGTATTAACATACAGTATTATAAGCTTACTTCTTTTATACGACTTTAGAAGACTTGAGAGCTATAGACATTTTAGGTATTTCTAGAGAGGTAGATAAATGCCTTGAGCTGTCCTTTAGATTAGTGGTCCCCAACCTTTCTGGCAGCAAGGACTAGTGCTCCTATGAGAATCTAATGCCTGATGATCTGTGGAGCTGAAGCGGTGATGCTAGCCCTGGGGAGTGGCTGCAAATACAGATGAAGCTTTGCCCACTTGCCCGCCACTCATCTGCTGTGCAGCCTGGTTTCTAGCTGGGCACATACTGGTACTGGTCCATGGCCCAGGGTTTGGGGACCCCTGCTTTAGATATGTCTTGAGGGAATAATACTGAACTGTCCAGCAGCTGAAAGATTCAGCCAACCTACATAGCTATTTGAAGAAGCAAACCTTGGGACTCTCCTATCAGAGGAACAGATCCTGGCGTCTCCATGGCTGGGCAGTACTGACTAAAAGCTGTTGTTGAATGGCAGCCACGGCCAACAACCAGTTGTAGTATGTTAGCTCAGTGTATTATGTTAGCTCCCACTAATAGGTGAAACAGTCAAAAGCCCTTGGATTTACACGTCCCTATTGATCTTGGATCAAGTCCTTTCTTCGATGTTTAAGCTCCTTTGAGAAAGAAGCTCTAAGGTACTAAATTTCTGAGAGATTACTTGATTGTGTAGGAGAAAGAAGTAAAGATTCTGACCAGGATCCTGGGCCAATTTTTAGAGATTATAAACAGATTGATAACTGAAAGAATGTGACGTAGGGAGATAGACGATACAGGCACACCTCATAGATATTGCAGATTGGTCCCAGACCACTGTAATAAAGCGAGCATTGCAATAAAGCCAGTTTTAATCTTTTTTGCTGGTGGAGGTTCTTGCCTTCATTTATAAAAAAATGCAACACCTGTGAAGCACAATAAAGTGAAGTTCAATAAAAAGAGGTATGCCTATAGTTGCATTCTTGTATCTGCTCTGCATTTGATCTGTTGCAGTATATTGTTTTGAAGATGTGATGAAAATCTAGTCCCACACTGCTATGTAAGTGGAAAAGAAAGGACCTCATGAACCCCTTGAAAGGGTCTTGGGGCCCTCAGAAGTCCTCAGACCACACTTTTAGAATTACTGGATTAGCAGTACATTCCAGTGGAAAGGAGGAAAAAAATCTCCCAATGAATGGACAGCTTTTTGAAAGATAAGAAGTCTGAATCATGGCATGCTGGAAATTATTCTAGTACAGTGTTTCTCAAAGCTTAATGTATATATAAGTTGCCTAGAATCCTTGTTAAAATTTAGATTCTGATTCAGAAGTTCTAGGGTCAAAAACTCCAGAACCTGTAGTTCTGACAAGCTCCCAGTTTATGCCAATGCTGCTTATGCATGGACCTCACTTTGAGTAGCAATGCTCTGGTATATGCTATACCTATCACCAGAAAGCTTATAAGAGCATGAACAAGTGAGCTAGTGTGTGTTGGGGGCAGTGGGGTGGTGGGGAGAGGGTAGGATAGGGATGGGCAGAGGGAAGAGATAAGTGTAAATAAACTCATGTGATCTTTTAAAAAAATCTATAAAAATATTTTTCTTATAAATCCTATGCTATAGCAAATTTGGCTACTACTTATTAACTACCTCTAGATCAAAGCAAGCTAAGGCATAATGTTGCTATTAACAGAGACAGAATCCAATTGCCATGTTTGCTGACACAGAGCATGGCATTAGATATGAAAAAAAATTTTTTTTGCCCTTAATGTGAAGAATTGGGGAACTGATTGATGGACTTGGTGTTTAGGACTTAAATCCATAATATTATCAGTAGAATTATATCATGAAATTACTAATATATGCTCAATACATAGAAAATTCAATTGATTTATAATTTCATGTGTAGAAATCACAATATTTTTAAAGGCTTTGTAGAGGATAGTAGCACAAACAATACAAACTTTCCTCTCCCACTCAACACTCAAACCATATTGGCTAAAATTACTTAATAGAATTTAAAACTTACAGCAGAAGCACGAGTATAATTTGGTTCTCAAATGTTCCTTTCCATTTGTCTACAATCTTTCCTCAAACTTAACTTCACTGACATTCATTTTTACTCAACTTTAGCCACTCAGCAAATTGACCACAAGTAGTAAGTTTACTACAAATTTATATTATTGACCTTGAGCTGTGTCCTTACTGCTGCTCTGCACTTTTTATTCACATCTACTGCTCCATACTGTACACCATACCTTTCCTCTTTTCAAGCCCACAGCCTCTCCATATGATTATACTTCAATATTGTATTTTAAATTCTATAACAAAACAAAATGATCATTTCTCCCAAATTAGCTTTCCCCTCCTGGCCAGCCCTAACATAATCATTCTAAAAAGCAAAGCATGGACTTTGGAATCAAGGAAGATCTGAATCTGGATCCTGACTTTGCTATTTAATGGCTGTGATTTTGGGAACTGTTTAACTATTCTGAGCTTATTTTTCCCTGCATCTTGGAAAAATCTCCATTTTGCAGGGTTGTCATGAGGGTTATATGACATAGCATACAAAAAGTCCTCAGGACAGGGAGTGGCACTTATTTGATGCATATACCCTCTTCTCCTGTTTCCCAACATCTAGACATCAAATCCTGATAAAACTTTTTGTAGACTTTAAAAAAACTCATTGCCACCATCCTAGACTAGGCCCTCATTACCTCTCAGCAAGGCTACTATATCAACCACTGATTATTATTGGCCCTTATCCATCTTACACACTGGTCTTATATTAACCTTTCTAAAACACAGATCTAAGCCTTCAATGGCTGGCTGTGGTCACACAAATAAAACCTATATTCTTAATCTACCAGTTTCCATAATTTGGCCCCAGTCTACCTTTGCAACTTTATCTCACACTATTTCCCTCCCATACCCAGACAGCTGTTTCTCACATACCTTTCCTGACGCTATTTGCTAGCCAAGATACTCTCTTCTTCTGGCCTGTTTTCATTCCAGCAATTCCCTAAGGTTTATCTTAATTTGTAGGTAAGTAACACTTCATGTGATCCCATTACTGGAAATTCTTTCTACCCCTTCTGAACATCTTAGTACTTGCTGCCACTCTTTTGGAATCCACTATTCTACTTTGTTTTAGTTATTCCCATACATATCTAGTGCTTGTGACTAGATGACAAGTTTCTCTTTAGTTCAATCATACATTTCATACTCAAACCTAAATTTTGAGTTTAATCCCAAAGGCCTTAAAACCATCACATTTCTGCATCAGGGAAAGCTTAACAACATAATACTAAATAAAAAATATGCCTGGAAAACAAATGCTTTTGGGAACAATATTCTGAATAAATATAGTCAAATTGGCACTCTACCACTTTCAGGTGCTCTTGCCTACTAGACTTTTTGAACAGGCCAAACTCTTTTAACACAAATTCATTTGGTGTTTGATGTGAAAGTAACATCTTATTGGCCTCTTTTCAGAAAATAAGTTAGTGAAAACATTTACCACTAATACTTGTTTGTAAGGCTCATTAACTAAGGGAGGTGGTACTTGTAAAAATGGTGCCAAATAAACATTTCTGCTATCAGAGTAGGTATCTTCCAATGATGTACTTTCAGTGTCAGAAACTTGTTACTGTAAATAAAAATACGGTAGAGGAGTATCTCCAGGATGTTGATCCTTTGATGCAGTATGTCCTTTTCCCTTCTAGTAAAATAGCCTGTGGTTATACTTTAGTTATACAAGTTTTCTGAAGGTTTTTTTTGGTTTTGTTTTGCTCAGTAACATGGAAGTCAGGCAGCCAGTCCAGACATTTCCTTTCCATTTTCAGATTTCCTCAGCTGGGGCATCTCTTGCGAGAAATCTGTTCTAGAATCAGTTTCAGGCTCCTTCAACCAACCACCAAACCAATACTAAGAAAGGTTTTTTTAATTTAAAAAAACACAAGTTGATTTTATTTAAATGAATTTGGAAGAGAACTAGTTAATCTAAGTATTTCCTTAGGATTTAAAAAATTTGGCATGATTTATATGTACTTTGTGTTAATAGTAGTAAAATATATTTACCATTTTAACTGTTTTAAAGTATACAAATTCGGTGGCACTTAGTACATTCACAATGTTGTATAACCACCATCTAGTTCCACAACATTTTTATTACCCCTAAAGAAACTGCATACCTGTTGGGTAGTCACTTCCCATTCTCCCCTCTCCCCTGGTAACCACTCATATCTGCTTTGTCTCTATGGGTGTCTACTCATATAAATGAAATCATACAATATTCAGCTTTTTGTGTCTGGCTTCTTTCACTTTGCATGTTTTCAAGGTTCGCTCATGTTGTAGCATGTGTCAGTACCCCATTCCCTTTTATGGCTGAATAATATTCCATTGTATGAATATACCACATTTTGTTTATCCTTTGAGCAGCTGATGGGACATTTAGTTGTTTCACCTTTGGCTATTGCATTTTGGGGTTAAAAGAGTTCCTTTTAACCCTTTAATGCTATGAACATTCAAATACAAGTTTTTGTTTCAACACTTGTTTTCAATTCTTTTGGGTATATACACCTAGGTGTGGAAATGCTGGGTCATGTAATACAGTACTTTTTATTTATATTGCTCAGTTCAAATATTGGGTAGCAGTGTTCAAGAAAATCGTGACAGCTCCAGGAATGTTATAGACTAGATGATTAACCAACCAAAAAGAGGTAGTAGCTCTAGCTCCTTGTGGCCTCATTTTACTTTAGACAGTAGAAAGATACATGTATGTTCGTGATTCTCTAAGAGTGCACACAAAAACTAGCTGGGAAACCTTTTTAAAAATGTAGACGGTTGAGTCTCATGGCCAAAGATTAATTCAGTAGGTCCAGGGCCTAGGGATTTGTATTTTAAAGACATCCTAGGTGATTTTGATGATCCTTCCACCACACTCTGAGAAACCATGGTAACTGACAGTTCTCTCAAATGAAATCAGATTAGGCAGAGGGCATTAAAGGAGTAAAATGTAGGTTTCCTAATTGTTATCCTAACCTTCATGGAAACCATGAAGCTGAGATGAAAGATATAGTGGCACAAAATATTTCCTAGGAGGAAAACTCAGTTTTTCTACAGATGTACCACTTTCTTCCTTTTAATAGGACAAATCTAATCAAGAAGCAACATATACTATTAGGGACAAAATACTGTCGAACCAACTGTTGTTCTCAGGATTCCTACTATAAACATTTGTTAGTATCGATGATAAACAATACAACTTTAGCAACTTTTGGCTTTAAATATGCAGCCAATTCAGTTTACTTTTTGATATCTGGTTTTTAAGGAGAGCCTTGTTTAAGCAAGAAACGAGCTCCTATATTGAGCTTTTTCTTAAAAGACAGATAAGATTCATCATAGACACATAATTGCTTAATGTAGACTCACTGAAATGCAAAAATTGCCTTTTACTTCTATTTAACAAAGCTTCAATTCCTAAAAAGCTGACATGATTTTTAGATCTAGCTGTGAAAGACTGGCCAAGTTAATCTTAGAAGATGATCCTGCTTCCTAGAATTGAATTCCTTTTAACCCTTAAAAACAAAACCATCTTGTGCAATTAACTATCTTGATTTAATTAATCATATTTCATAGAAGCTCAAAGCACTCAAATATCTCCTTTAATAAATAAACAAAGGCCCTATAATTTACAATGTGCAGAACACTATATAAAAGAGTTACCATAAAAATTACATTAGGATCTTTTTCATCAGTGAGGCAACTGCTATAGTTCCCTCTGACTTGTACAGCATCTGCCTGAATGCATGTCCTTCTCTGTGATGATCTAAATTTCGATAAGTACAAATCACAGCAAAAATTAAAGTTTCATCTTTAATGAAATGACTTTGGAAATAACATATATTTCCATGAAACCAATATTACGGTTTTCGGAGTCACAGTAAGATACACAGAATTACATCCGTAATTAATATGAATGCCAATATTTCAAGCAATAATTTCTGTTACATGGCAAACAAAATCAAGAAAGCAACCATCAAACAAAAGAGACCCATAGCTTCAGACAAGGCAAATCCCAGGATAGCATATGAGAACAGCTGCTGTTTCAGCGAAGGGTTTCTAAAAGAGACAACACATTTGTTACTTTGAAATATTATTTGAATTTCAATATGGTTTTGGTAAATGTTAAAATATCAGATTACTAGAGGATCTCTGTACACTGGAAAGTAGTGGAAGAGTGCCTAGATTGTTTTTGCTTTGGCCTTTGACATTCCTTTCTCAATCCTAATCATATGGGGGAAAGGCAGACAGCTGTCTCTGTATGTCAGTATAAACAGTTAAGTCTTCAACCATTTTGAGGGGTTCTGACATTCTTCTTATCCCTGTGAAAGTATGTTCTGTATTTTTTAAGATCTGATAGTTTAAAAATAAAGCCTTATATAATAAAATGGAAATTGATACTTTTGAAGAATGTCCTCTAGTATATTCCCAATAATAGCTTAACAAGTAACAGCACAGTCTGTGAAGTCTCTAGTCCTTCATAGGTATATGATAAACTGGAGTATATTTCTAAGGGGTGTTGTTGTGATAAACTGGAGTATATTTCTAAGTGAGTTAAGTGAGATCATGCATGCCAAAGCCTTCAAAATATACTGCAAGATACAGAGTAGGTACTTAATACCAAGTAGCTGCTATTTCACTAGTTTTCTAAATTTCCAACTATTTCAAGCGTGCTCTTAAACTAGCTTATTTGACAATGGAAATTACCTGGCATAACCGATGATAAGGCTGCCAAAGACTGTTCCAATACCAGCACCAGAGCCAGCCACTCCTACTGTTGCAGCCCCTGCACCAATAAATTTGGCAGCAGTATCAATGTCTCTGCTGATTGCACTGGTCTGAAACTCCCTTTGGATTAGCTGAGACGAACCATGTTGGGCCCCATTAAATACAGTAGTGCTCTAGAGAACAGGAAATAAAGGCAAAGGTCAAATCAGTAATCACAGTTAGCTATTTTAATTACTATACCATCAAAATGATTACTACTTCTCTATTTTGTAGCCGAGTTTAAATAGGAGGTGGTGTGGCACAATAGGAAAAAAATCAAGGGCTTAGAATAATTCTAGTCTTGTAGGAATAATATTTACATTCTGAAAAGGTTGAAAATTAAGAAACAGTATATGTACATATACTTTTTTATTGGTAACTCAAGCCTATATATTTAAATATACATACTGACTATATTTCTTAGCCAACGCAGGTGGATAAGTTTTGGATACAGAAGTTTATTTCATTGGTTCATCTTCTGCACATTCTTTTGGATAAAAAGATGGAAAGGATTCCCTTCAAACCATTCATTAATGAGGGTTTTTTTTCCCACCCCCTTCACTTTAATCAAAACCATAAGACTTACTTAAGAGTGTCACTTAATTTCTATTGTTACTATTACCTCTCCAGTCCTAGCCTCTGGTCGAGATAACACTGATGCAGAAATTGGTCTGTATGCAACTCTGGATCCAGCTCGGATCTATTAAGGAAAAAAGATTCCACATAATAAGAATACAGATAACACTTTGATGACTCTTCCTGCACCATGAGTTCTAAAAAAAAAAGCAAGCAGCAAAAATGAATCAGAAAGTTCATGACTTTTCTATATTGGCACTAGGCTGTTTGGTCATTTTCAATACATGAAGCAATTTTAATAGTTCTAAAGTTATAGTGCTAATGAAATTGGAAAGCTTGCTTCATAAGCTACTTGTAACACAATGAACAAAACTTCTAAGAACAATTAGTTAAAAAGAATAAGTATTGCTTTTAAAATTTCAATTATTGTAGTGCCACAATTCGGATGAGAAAAATGGCAAAAAAATACCCCACATTCTTTGGCAAGTTTAAGTGGGCCAACAAGTGTCACTATAAAAGCTTGTCATTTAAAATAGCCCATCATCAATGAGCTCCCATCATTTCCAAGGTATTCCTATATGTCCATTCATCATAAAATTAAAAGGCAGTTTAAGCAATTCTCCATCAGAGTAAACATAATCGGTGAAATACCCTGACCATAAGGACACAAAGACATAAGGACTGTCTTTTCCAGTCCAGCTGCTCTGCCTGCCCTTGAATGTCCACTAAACTAAGGTCACCAAAAATCCCTTCCGAACCGAGATCTGATTCTCTAAGACAAATCCCCCAGATCTTCACTTCACCTAAAACCTCCAAAATGGTTATGGAAATAACATTCCAGAAGCAGAAGAAAGACTTTCAGCCACCCACACAGGGTGAGGCAAAGTCCCTCCCTCTGCAGCAGCGAGTTTGACCTACAGATAGGCAAATGGACAGCGCTGCTGCGGGGAACTAAGCTAGGCCTCGGCAGCCCCTACACATCGTTCACATCACCCCAACCTTAGCGTCGACCCCAACTCACTAGAGTGACCGAGGAGGTGGGGGAGGGGCAAGGAGGGTTTGACCTACACCGCGAGGGGCCTGACAGCTAGGCCTCGGCTGCCCTCCATCGCCCTGGGGAGGAAGGAGCGGAGTGAGACGCCCCAGGATTAAGAGAAAAGGAAGAAAAGGACACAGAGATTCAAGGGTGAGGAGAGAGCTGCCTCGAACTGGCGGTGTGCGCCGCCCGGAGGTGCCCCATTCAACAACGTGGACGCTCCAGGGCAAGACATCCGGCCTTCAGTTCCCGGCCCAGCATGTGCTACGCACCAGAGCGGAGGTGCAGGAAAGCTTGGCGCAGGCGAACATCTTACACTCCTCGGGGCGGCGCGGCTGGAGGACTTGGGTGACCGGCGATGTGGCTTCCTCTCCCGCTTCCTCTCTGAGGAGGCAAAGAGGCTTAAGGTCAAGTGCCCTCCGAGGGCCTGTCTTTCCCCTCAAGGTCCCGCGGGCACCTGTGCACGCCGTCGGCTTGGGCCCCGCGCCCAGCCTGGCGCTAGCCGAATGAATGGGTCCCTATGGGCGTTGCTCTGCCCGGCCAGGCCCTGCTTGGGCGCCCTCGGCTTACCGTCCCGGGAGGTGGCGGCGGCGGTGGCGGC
The DNA here is from genome assembly GCF_902729225.1 of Pteropus medius. Classification (NCBI taxonomy): domain Eukaryota; kingdom Metazoa; phylum Chordata; class Mammalia; order Chiroptera; family Pteropodidae; genus Pteropus; species Pteropus medius. The sequence goes on from NW_024354875.1 coordinate 34,559,204, forward strand.
GGCAGAGGTCGAAGGAGTGGGGCTGGGCGCGCAGGCGCGGTCCGACTCTTATCCGCGCCGCGGCACCCGGATGGAGAAGGCGGGGAATTGGTGCAGTAGGGAAGACGCTCAAGGTCACTTTGTAACAACTTTATTGGTAACCAGTTGGGAAGGACACCAACAGCCATCTAATGACGGGCTGGTAGACAGGGTTTGGTAAAGAGAGACAAAAAGAAGAAATTGAAAAGTAGTCTTGGCAGAGAGAACTGAACAGGTCTTGATCTGAGCTCGCCGGAGGAAAGTGCTACTTATTCTTTCAGTTGATACCTTCTGAAATTTGGCTTTGTATTAGTTGCTCTTTGATAGAGGGTTCCCCTTTCTTGTCATTCTCTTCTGTGAAATAGGACGTGTGTGTGTGTGTGTGTGTCTGTGTCTGTGTGTAGAAGACGTTCACTCACTACTTGGCAGAAGAATTAAGGTCCCTAGCAAAGTGAATACATTTCTCTAAAGGAATCTGGAAAGTCTATTTTCAAAACCTATCCAACTTTAACACCGGTTTTTGGTAATTTTGGACTAATAATTTTCTTCAGATAAATATAGAAATGTCTCAGAAAAAGATGACTCTTACCAAACTGAATTCTGTGAATTTGACTTAATAATTCCAATAAATGACTACTGGAAGTGATGCAAGTCAACATAAAAGATTTGACATCTAGTATGCCCAAATGAAGGGATAGCTGGAACAGAAATCCAGCCCTCTTAACCAAGAGCCCTGGCGTGGGATGACATCAACCCAGAGGATGGCCCTTTTTCTAGTTAGCAAAAACATACAGTAGCATCTAGCAGCATGCCTAGGGAGAAGCCTTCACAATTAAAACTTGAAGAATGAATAAGACTTTGTCACTAATCCAATTTCAAATGTAACTGGTTCAAAATCACATGAAAGTCAATCATTTAGGCTTAATCTTTAGCCCATAAGAGAGAATTCACACTAATTCACATGTGCAGTTCAGAGATTATTAGTAAATTTTCTCAAATATTCAGTTCTTACCTGAAGTATTGTGGCGTCCTGTGATGTCTAAAGAAGAATAAACAATACTCTGTATTAGTGTTTTCCAGAGAAAGAGAATCAGGAGGACACATACACGTAAGAGGAGGTTGAGGAGATTTATTATGAGGAATTGGCTCATGTGATTATGAAAGCTGAGAAGCCCATGAGCTGCCTTTGCCAAGTTAGAGACCCAGGAAAGCCAGTAGTGTAATTCAGCTGGAATCCGAAGGTTTGAAAACCAGGGAGGTCAATGATGCAATCCCAGTCTGAGGGCCAGACAAGAAGAGATGTCCCAGCACAATAGTGAGATGGAGAAAAAAAGAGTGAATTCTTCCTTCTGCCTTTTGTTCTACTCAGACCCTCAGCGTCCACCCACATTAGAAAGAAAGTCTGAGTATTTTCAAAACTTATCCAACTTTAACATTGGTTTTTGGTAACTTTGGACAAATTATTTTCTTCAGATGAATACAGAAATGTCTCAGAAAAATGGTTCTTACTGAACTTCTACTTTACTGAGTCTCAAATGTTAATCTCATCCAGAAACATTTTCACAGACACACCCAGAAATCATGTTTAACCTAAGCATGACCAGTCAAGGTGATATATAAAATTAACCATCATATGCCTTGTATTTCATTAATGGCCTTTTCCCCACAGAATTTACATTAACTTACATCTGTCTTTTTTTTTTTTTTTTGCTATTCCATGGCATATCTGCCAGGGACCAACCAGGAGACAGAAACCATATCAGTAAATTGAACAAGGAAACTTTAATATAAAGATCGTTAACCAGTAAAAGGTATCTACTAAGAAGGATAGAGTGGACTCTAAGGGATACAGAAGTAGCACCTCTAGGAATAGCTACTAACCTTGGCTGAGGCAGAGTGAACAGCAAGGAAGAACTTAGAAGTTTAGAGGGGGCGTGGCTGCCACAGGAGTGTACATTCCACCCGTATGGGTCACAAGCGAACCATGAGGACTGCCGAGGTGAACATAACCAGTCATCTCCTGTAAATTAATCTACTGGCTCCATGTGAAAAACAGTACACCAGAAGAAAGGAAAGTCCTTTACCTCTTGCTCTAGCCTCACAGTGACTTTCCATCGCCCTCTATTGGCAAAGCCTAATATTTGGCCAGTTGTCAAAGAAGAAATGCCCATAAGGTCCAGCTCTAGAATAACAAAGCAAGGCAGAGGATGGATTTGTAGCTGAGAAGTCATAAGTTAATAACTGAAATAAATAGTAAAAATTTTAAGGACAGAGATTAGGTCTAATTCATATTTATTTTTTCTATAGCACCTAAAATAGAGTGTTAAACAGCAGTCAATACATTTTTGCTCAATGATAATATATACAGAATAATTTGTAATAACTTTATTATTCTTCTCTTTTAACTAAGATTTTAGTTAATTTGGACAAATTAGAATGACCTCTAGAATGTCTTTTTCTTTTTAGTATTACAAAATTAAAACTCAGAGGAGCCAAGGAACATTTTTTGATTTGCGGCATGAGTTTGTTCAAGCAAATATTTTTCTCTGTCTATTCAGGATTCTTTGTTTATAATCTCATGATAAAGAATTAATTAAAAAACTAAAACATTAAAGCACTTTACTGATCCATTATTTGACATAGGAGAATATTGGCAGGAATGGGACATAAGCTGAAGCAGAGCTAGGCCCTAGGCTGAAATGCGAGATAGGCAATGTCAGTCTGCAGTTACCCTTTCGCTTCTTTTTTCAATGCCTGTGGCCTATCCCTAGACAAATTAATCTCTCTGTAGGCACCTGGTATCTCTATGGTATCTCCAGACTCTATAAGGCTGTCCATTGTAAGCCATCTCTCTTCAGGCTGTGTCCAGCTTCTGAACTCTTATCCATATAAAGTCTTAATCACTTAGTGCTTGCTTCAGCAGCACATATACCAAAATTATAATGATACAAAGAAGATTAGCATGGTAACTGTGCAAGGATGACATACAAAGTCATCAAGTAGTCTATATTTTTATAGTATGCTACCATTTACTTATATAGAAGTGGAGAGAATTACAAATGTATTTCTTATATTTAAAAACTAGAGAGTTCATAGAATGGTTACCTATGGGGAACGGAACAAGAATAGAAGCTAGACTTCTTTTAAAATACTTTTTTGTAGATTTGAATTTGGAACCATGCAAACTATTTATAAAAGTAAAATTTAAATTCACTTTTAAATTTAAATTTTATTTTTTAATTAACCTTTCTAAAAATTAAAAATTTTAGCTTTTTAATTTAAAAAAATCCCTAAAAATGGAAAGTAAATGAAACTAATGAATTTAACCGCATCTAGTTGATAGCCTAACTATACAAGACAAATGCAAAGAGTTTCCATAAATGGATTAAAGGACAGCTCCTTGATCACTCTGCTTCATATGCTCTGGTCTCTTTGCTGTTCCTTCAACATGCCAACCATATTCCACCTCGCAGAACTGCATTTTTAGTTCCTTTAGTTTAGAACCACTTTCTCCTGGATATTTACTTGGCTTACACCTACAATCATTCAACTCTTTGATTAAGTAGCCCCTTAAGAGAGGCCTTCCTGAATCCTTTCCCTATCTTTATATTTCTTCATAGCACTTATTGCTACTTAGCATTATGTACTGTCTATTTGTTTAGCTCTAACATTAGACTATAAGTCCATGAGGGCAGGAACTTTATTTTATTTATTGCTGTATCCACATAGTTTAGAACATGCTTGGCCCATTAAGAGGCACTCAGTAAATTTTTAGCAATGGGGTTGGAGAAGGAAGAGAGTAACTGTTAACTTTTTTCTTTACACACCTCTGCATTATTTGATACACCATCATAAGCATAAATCACTTTAAAAATTTAAAAACCAATGTTAGGAAAGTTTTAATAATTCACAATAATTGATAAGATTTATTACGTTATTCTCACTATGGTGCTTGCATTAATTAAACAAAAGGGACATATTCTTAAATGTTGAATTTCAGTTCTTGATGATGGACTTGGGTGTACTTTTAGGCAATAAGCCTACTCAATACTTTTCAAATTATATTCAAACTCTAATTGATCTATGGCAAGGCTATCCTTGTTTTAAAGTAGTGTATGTGTGGTTGTATGTGTGTGTGTGTGTTTGTGTACCTTCTTATCTATATATTGTCTGGAGTTTCTTTTATGTGATAGGAAGATGTTAAGTCAATTTCAGCTCTATTTTTTAAGAAAATTAGTTACAAGTATAAGTCCTTATTCTGCTTCAAGAAATAAAATTCATCCGTATTCAGTGGACCCAGATATTTAACTTATGGTTAAAAAATAAGAAATTTTACAACACTAACAAAATATTTATGAGGATTCAAATTTTTCTGTTACTCTAGCCCCAGTGACGTCTTTAAGGGTAATATTCCTAGTCCTAGTGCCATGTTTTTTTTATATACATATCTATCTATATCTACATCTGTTTCTGTATCTATATAGATCTTACATCAATTTAGGGAATTATAAGGTTTCCATACAGTACAAATGCACCATGATAAACAATGCTTTATTTTCTTTCCACTTTTGGATTATCATGACTTTATGGAGGAATAACATGGTTACACAGCACAAATCACTCTTCCTTGGCTGCCTCTTACATCACTGATTTTAGTCAATTATTCCTTTACAGAGTTAGTTCAGACTTTTCCTTACCTGTCTCTCCTTTCTAAGAATTTCTGAACTATGGACTTTGATACTAAGGTTAATTTCCTATGGTATGTCCCCAAGCCAGGGAACTTGACTTAAAGTAGTGATGGCTGGCTATCTAGTAATTTAAAGGGAAATGTTGTTTTCAGAGGTAAAATGTCAAGGAGAAACATTCTACAAAATGGAGTCTGTAAATGGAAGCCTCAAGATTCATTTAAGCCTCAAGGATTAAATTTAAGTGCTTGCTGAACTTGCCCTTCTTGATTTGAACTGGAGGAGAGCATAAGCAAAACATGCAAGTTTTAAATGTAAAAACTTGTATTTAAATTTGAAGTAGAAAATATGGTCAGACAAACATTCATGATCAATAACTATAGCAAAGTATATATAGCAAAGGAAAGCAAAGTTCCTAGTAGATAAAGGTTTTAATTTAGAGGGTCCCATTCCCATGTGATGGGAAAGCCACACATGGAAAAGCACTTGTTTTATCTGGTCATATTTTTGCTCAATCTTGTAGAAATCTTACAGGGCTGGTCAATTATTTCAGGAGAATGGCCATATGTTCACGGTAGCCACACGTTATTTAATTGCACATTCTTTCAGTTGTTCCCGATTGTTTTTTTGGTCAGATTCCATCTGCTTTTCTTGACCATTTAAGGGAGTCCTCTCTACTTGTTCTACCAGAGAACTCTTACCAGCAGAGAGGCACAAACTAATCCCCTACAGAAGTATAGCCTTCGAGGACCAGGGAAAGTTTTCAAAAGGTCCCTGTTCTATTTTATCTTTAAAAAAATCATGCAATATTGATATCATACTCTATTGCAGTGATAGAGATAATTTAAAATACTCTAACTCATCAATTAAATTACTTAATTCTCCCCCTCGTTATTTTTTAATAAACTGATATACCAGAAGCTTGGTTATGTTTTTCTGTGGTTTTGCTCACTTCTTACCCCACCACTGCCTACTACAAGAGTGCAAGGGCCTCTGTTTTAGGCGGGAAGATTTATCAGGTCTTCCTCTTTCTGGCCTGTTCATCCCATGTCCTATGGCTAATAGAGGAAACATTAATATATAACAATATGGACAGCAGGTAGATAATCCATCTTTCTGAACACTTACTAGACCATGGCAGATTATATACAAATTCTTTTTTAAGATCATAACAATTTTAATTTCTTGAGTTAACTTTAATTAAATCCTTCTCTCTCACCCCATTTCCTCACTATCTTTCAACCTCTTGGTTCAAAAAATCCCATTAATGTTTTTTATACTATGTCCTTATGTCTGATCATCATCAGTTAACCTCATTTGATCACATAGCATGTTGATAGTTCTGGGGAATGAACTGGAAGGGGGTGGGAACCAGGTATCTCTGAGGTGTTCAAGTTAAACTAAGGGCCTGAAGTGATAGCTTCTTTCCTCATACAAAGGCTGTGACTTCTTCAGCTAAGTTTTAGAGTTGACTTTTGGTAGAATTATGCCTTTCTCCAAAGATGTCAACGTCCTAATCCTCAGAAACTGTGAATATGTTACCTTATTTGGCAAAAGGGACTTTGCAGATGTGATTAAGTTAAGGATTTTCAGATTAGAGATTATCTTGGATTATCTGGGTGAGCTCAATTTAATCACAAGTATCCTTATACATGAAAGAGGGAGGCTGGAGAATCAGAGTCTGAGAAGAAAATTGATGATGTAAGTAGAGTTAGAGTGATGCAGCACGAGAAAGACTCTACTGGCTGTTACTGGATTTGATGATATGGAAGGAGGCCACCAGTTTAGGAATGCAGGCATCCTCTGGAATCTGCGAAGGCAAGGAAATGGATTCTCTCATAGAGCCTCCAGAAGGAGTGCAGCTCAGCCAATACCTTAATTTTATTTCAGACTACCGTCCTCTAAAATTCTAAAATAATAAATTTGTGCTGTTTTAAGTCACCAAGTTTGAAGTAATTTGTTACAGCAGTAGTAGGAAAGTAGTAGTCAAACTCTTGTGTGATTCCAGGCATAAGTCTTTAAGTTGGAAGTGCAACTCAAGGAGAAGGGATGGGGCCTTAATGTTAGAATTCAGGCAGCTAGGTTCCCAGTGTTGTATGGGTTGAGTCACACATTACGAATTTTAGTTTAGCACAAGACCAGGGAGATAAATAGCAGGGGTGTGCTCTGACAAATGATAGCATGATCTCCAAGATCATAGTAAGTATACCAGCCCACTGACTATCTAATAGGACCAGGCCCATCCTGGGCACCCAAAGTTTGAGAGGACAGGAAAAAAGCCAAGTATTCAAGAAACTGGATAGAAATATATCAGAAGAGAAGATTGATATCTCTAGGTAGGTTGCTGAAATGCTCTTGAGCACAAAGCAATCAAACACTTACTGAACCACACTTACTTCTAGAAGAGCTAAAAATATCTTTTCAGGTTTGCCTACAAGTTGCTCTTGGGGTAGAAAACCCTGCAGGAAGAGGGTAGCTAGAGGAGCGTCATCAATGACAGGGCATTGGTCAGGAAAGGAAAAGAGTGAGGCCCAGGAAGTGTGAGATGGTGTCAGTTCAATGATGAGTCGGTTTTACTAAAAGCTTACTGGAGGTTAAAAGTCAAAGACTTCTGGATTCACACTTCTTCATTATTCAGGGGACGTATCAGGTGGCACTGGCAGTAAGTCTAGACACATTCTTTTTCTTTCTTCCCCCACTGAAAGCACTCTATTAATATCTTACTAGTATTAGTCTACTCTTATTCAGTCTACTGTCTTCATCTCATTTATTTATGCATTCAGTAAGCATTTCATTTATTTATTATATACAATTGTGAGACTGTTTTCCAAAGATATTTCTTTGGTGAAAACTCTAGAATAAAATGTATGCGAACCGATGTAAAATTAAAGCCATTTTTTTGGTCCTCCTATTACTCAGCTATTAAAACCCTCTGGTTTAGCCAAAGTGGTTCACTTTCTATCCTCCAAACAACCTTTGCATAAGAGTCTTTTTGCAAAGGTTGTTTGTAACTTTGGCTGCTTTGCTCTGGCAAAGCTCACAGTCTTTGGTTACTTCTAACATATAGCAGCAAGACGTGTGCTATCCAAATATATCTGAAGGCTAAAAACAAAATAAATCAAGGGAGTAGGTGGAAAGTTAAGAATAAGAACAAAGTCTTCTTAACTGTCTCTATGTGCTGTTGCTGCTGCCAGATTATCTGGGAAAATGGAATTACCCTTGAGATTTGCTAATTCCTTCCCACACTAAGTTCTCCTGCTTCAGAGTTTTTATTGAAATTGGACCTCTAGCTTGCCAAAATATTGACTCTTCGCCTACTCATCCCGTGCTTTTATATCCAACCAACTTTATCTTAAAAAAAAAAAAGGAAAAAAACACAAAACTTTTAAAAATTGTATAAGTAATGTATGAATATGGATGTATAAATAATCTAAACAATATAACATTATGTAGAGCAAAAACTATAGCTTTTATCTATCTTCCTCCCCAACATTATTTTCCTTTCCAGGTAATCACTATTAACAATGTGGTGTGTATCTTTCCAGATCTTTCACTGTTTTCATGTAGAAATATGTAGATATAGTTTTAAACTTTCTTAAATAAAAAATATCTTTTAAACAAATAGTGTTGGGGAAATTGGATATCTACATGCAAAATAGGTAGACTCTTACCTTACCATATATAAAAATTAACTAAAAATAGATCAAAGACCTAAATGTAAGATCTAAAACTATAAAACTCTTAGGGAGAATCTTCATGACATTGAACTTGGTAATGATTTCTTGGCTCTGACACCAAAAGCACAGGCAACAAAAGAAAAAAAATAGATAAATTGGACTTCATCAAAATTAAAAATTTTGCATCAAAGGACACTATCAAGATAGTAAAAAGATGGCCCACAGAATAGGAAAAAATATTTACAAATCATGTATCTGATAAGGAATTAATATCCAGAATATATAAAAGTCTCCTACAACTAAACAACAAAAAACCCAAATGACCCAATTAAAAAATGGACAAAGATATTGAATAGATCTTTCTCCAAACAAGATATACACATTTGCAACAAGCACATGAAGAAATGCACATCACTAGTCAGAAAGAAAATGCAAATCAAAACCACAGTGAGATACTACTTCACACCCATTAGAATGGCTATAATCAGAAAAAAAAAGAAAAATAACAACTGTTGATGAGGATGTAGAGAAATTGGAATCTTGTGCATTGCAAAAGGGAATGTAAAAAAGCTGCTGTTGAAAACAGTGTGATAGTTCTTCAAAAAGTTAAACACAGAATTATTGTATGATCCAGCAATTCCACTTTTAGGTATATACTCAGAAGAATTAAAAGCAGAAACTCAGATATTTGTATACAATGTTCATAATAGCATTATTCACAATAGCTGAAAAGTGGAAATGACACAAATGTCCATTAACAAATAAATAATAGATAAGCAAAATGTGGTATATACACACAATGGAATATTATTCAGCCTTAAAAAGGAATGAAATTCTGATACATGCTACAACATGGGTGAAACTTGAAAAAATTATGCTAAGTGAAATAAGCCAGATGCAAAATAACAAATATTGTATGAGCCTACTTATGTAATATACTTAGAATAAGCAAATTCACAGAGAAAGAAAGTAGAAGTTATCAGAGGCTTGAGGGGAGAGGAAATGAGGAATTATTGTTTAATGGGTACAGTTTCTCTTTGGAATGCTGAAAAAGTTCTAGAAATGGATAGTAATGATGATTGTATAACATATCAGTGTACTTAACGTCACTGAACTGTACACTTAAAAATGATTAAAATGGTAAATTTTATATTTTGCACATTTTGCCATAATAAAAAATCAAAAAATTGTATCTTGATTTTTCAATAAATATGTATTAGTAATTTAATTTCAGAAAACACATAGCTATCTCAATCTCTTAAAAATAATGTTTAAAATTTTATAATGGAAAGTTTAAACATATTTAAAAATAAAGGGAATAGTATATTAAATTCCCACCTATCACCTAGCTTCACTAATTAACAACACATGTCAAACTTTTTTCTTCTATTCTCCCTCTCATTCACTTCTTTCCCCCTCATCTCATGTTATTTTAAAATAAATTCCAGAAGTCACATTTAAATTTTTGAAAAATTTAAATATTTAAGTTATAAATGTTTAAGTATGAATCTCTATTAGGATTTCTGAAAAACTACCACAATACTATTAATTACATGCAAACCTAAAATATTTAACACTAATTCCTTAATATCATCAAATATGTAGCCAGTGTTCAGATATTCCTGATTGTCTTATAACATTAACAATTGATTTGTTGAAATTAAGAATCTGTACAAGTTCCACACATTGTAATTAGTTATGTCTTTTAAACTATAGATTTTTGCTCTTCTTTCAAATTTATTAGTTGAAGACACTTGGTTGTTTGTCATGTAGAGTTTCTCGCATTCTGGATTTTGCTAATTTCATCCTCATGGTGTCATTTAAAATGTGCATTTGAACTCTATATTTCCTACAAATTGCACAAATATGTTTCTAAAAATGTTTTTTTTTTTAACTCCAAACAACACTGAAATAGGACAAAGAAACTGAAGTATCTCTTCATGTGCTTATCTCACCCCCATTCCAGAAGTTATTGATGTTGCTAATTTATCACAGACATTTTCTATCCATGTAAAAATGTAGGAACTGGAATGATGTTTTTTTTTTCCAATTACAGTTGACATTTAATATTATTTTATATCAATTTCAAGTGTACAGAGTAGTGGTGAGACATATATATGATTTACAAAGTGATTCCCCCGATTAATCTAGTACCCACCTGGCACTATATGTCGGTATTACAATATTATCGACTATATTCCCTATGCTTTACTTTACATCCTCATAACTATTTTGTTATGACCAATTTGTATTTCTTTTTTTTATGGGTAATATTTTTTATTTTGTTTTTTTTTTTTAATAATTTTTTTTCAATGATAGTTGGCATACAATATTATATTAGTTTCAGGTGTACAAATTAGTAATTAGACATTTATATAACTTATGAAGTGATCACCTTAAAAAATCTAGTACCCATCTGACATCATACATAGTTATTACAATATTAGACTATATTTCCCATGCTGTACTTTACATTCCCATGATAGGACAGGAACTTATTGAAAAGGTATTGGGAAGTACTAGAACTTTGATATATCTCAATAAATATATTTTATTTTGCATATATCAAACAATATTGCTTACAAACAAAAATAATAAATAATATTTATTGAGCACTTAAAATGTGCTGGATATTCTCCCTATTACAAGTATTATCTGATCTAAAACATAGCCTTATAAGGTAAATACTCTTAAATCCCATTTTAAAAATGAGATGATTGTGGAGTAGGGAGATTAAATGGATTGTCCAAGGTTCCTCAACGAATAGTCTTGGGGTTGAGAGTTCAAAGTTAAGTTTTGTCTTACACTAAAGTCCACCATTTTTATTTTATACTCACATGATAACATAAATTGAAAACTTTACTGTAAGGTAATCGTTTGAAAATAAATGATCTGTGATAACTGGAAACATTAAATATTGTTTCACTTGCTGTTATATGATAAGAGACGTCTGCTGAAAAAATACACACTTTTATAGCTTTTCTTCCATTCTTAAAAACACTTCACAGGCATGAACTAATGCTAGAGTTACTGGCCAGAAAATCCTCAGCATGCACATCAAAATGTACCCACGTGGGGGCACCCACAATGCAGCTTTTCTGCCTGTTCACCTGCCCAGAAGCTTCAAGCCCAGCAGAGCTGGAGTTGAGCCAGCTGATGAATTCAGTCTGTTCTACAGAACTCAAGACGATCAGATCTGATGTCTCAAGGAAGAGCCTCCCATATCTCTAATTCTGGGAATTATTTTGCTTAGCATGTTGTCCACACAAAAAATTATTATGTGCTATTAAAACAATAATTAGTGCATTTGCTACAGGCCAAATATCCTAGATATATTAGGATTCAATGACCAAGAACTAAAAATAATTTACTGATTAAAAATTATGTATTTGTTTAAAGGAGTTTTTGGACTTATGCTATGCCAAAATTAGGAGCATGATAATTAATTGGCAGGAGTAAAAATTTGGCATAAAATCAAGCTAAGTGCTTTAAACTGATCTTGCTTGTGTTCATACCAGAGGCATGCTCTCTGATATTGGTATCTATATAAAATATACATAGAAAAAATATGTGTACGTTTATGGTAGTTCAAGGAAAACTTCTGTAGGTATTGCTGCTGAAGTCATCTCTAGGTCAGTCATTTAACCCTCAGAAGCATCGGATAATAGAGATGCTCCTGAGATATACTGATGTCCAAGATGTCATTGACCTAGATGCAGTGGCTATGACTCTTCCTAGAAAAGGTTATTATTCTAGAGCATAAGGAGTGAAGATATTGAAATGAGGTTATACCGGACATGGCTATCACAGTGTCTTTTATACCTACCGCCTTGGCTAAAGAGGCAGATGAAGGCAGCAGTGTTTTATATCTTATAGATCCACCTTTGATATGCCTGATTGCAGTAGAGGGAGCCAAAATATAGAACAGAGAGCAGCTGGGTGGCCTGGCTCAAAACTCTACTCAAAGAGTGACAACCAGACCAATCATATGCTCACTCATAGGAGCTTGATTTAGGAAGCAGAATAGGAGGTGGGTAACATTGAAAACTGATACAAAAGGCTGTATCGAGGGGGTATAATGTAGAAAAGAGGTCAAGATCAAAGCTGGGTTATAAGGAAGCTAAACTGTAGTGAAGGTGAGACAATAATTAAGCAGAAGTTATGAGAAGAAGAAGAGAATGAATCCAGTCTTCAGGGGGAGGAAGAGCAAGAAGTGAGGAGAAGCAGAGACAGGGAGAGGCTGAGCCTTGCTTGTGGTGGAGCACTTGAGAGAAGAGCCACGGCTCTTGTTCCTGAGGGTCCTTGGGTATTGTTCCAGTCTGGGCCCTGTTCATTAGTTGATATGTGGTCCTCGGTCCACCCTGAGTCTTACAAAAAACAGTCATTACTTGTGGAAACTTCAGTGACTATCTCTTCCCTCTCCAACCAAAGAAACCAATTGGAATAGGAGTCTTTTCAGAGTCTTTTTTAAAAAAATTGTGGTAAAATACATATAACATAAAATTTACCACTGTAACTTTTTAAATGTATAGTATAGGGGCATTAAATACATTCACATTGTTGTATAGCTATCACCACTATCCATCTTCAAAACTTTATCATCATCCCAAACTCTGTACCTATTAAACAGTAGCTCCCCTGCCCCTTCTCTGCAGGCCCTGGCAGTCAATATTCTACCTTCTGTTTACCTATGAATTTGTGTGAGTCCTTTTAGAATAAATATTATTGCTATTAAATGGTTAAGATATTAGTTATACAGTAAACCTGTAAGTGACAAAGCCACTGCCTAGAGTTTTGGGGGAGCTGGAATTATCCCAAATAGCCTGGAAAGTGTAGGCTATTTATTGTGTGCAGTCAATCAACTGCAGGTGGAATGCAAACCAGACAGGAAACCAAACCTGAGGGGGAGGCCCCAAGGGAGTCTGACATGTTGAGCTATGGTCTTTTGCCATGTTGTAGCAAAGAGATTGGTGTGTTCAGAGGAACACTTTCTAATTGTATGAATAAAATGACCCTATCTGATGAGGGGGAGGGGCAGGGAAAGACTAAGATCTGAGAAGGTAGGAAGCCAAAAAAAAATTGTGGGTTGAGGTCTGCCATCTCTATTTGGCTAGCATAGAATTATTATAGCAATATGACTCCTGGACTCCATACTTTGGGAACATTTTTCTAAGAGGCTTTAAAGTGCCATAGAATATATATTTTGCCAGTGGTCATCCTGTACCCTAAACAGTGGGTCTATGAGAAGATGAGAGTAAGCTTAAACATTATGAGGCAAGGATTTTGGGGACTGGCCTGACCAGTTTCCAAGGAAGCTGGCTGGATGAAGTCCAAATCATGAAATCCAAATTAAGGTATCAGATAAGGTGAGCTAGGATCCTGCAGCAAGATTCTCAGAGCAGTAGCTATGCTGGTGATACTCGATGGGTAATATCATTTTAGTTCAAGTGAAAACAAGATCCCAGACAGCATGTGGGGATCAGGGAACATGGTCCAGATCCTGGGAAAAATAGATTGACAAGGACTAGGTGGATTGATAGATTTCCAGCCAAGCAAACACATTCAAGGCAGGGCTGGACCATTAAATAAACCAGAACAGTGTCAAAAGCCTACTCCTACTAACTGAATTTCTATGTAATTTATATAAAAGGCTGCTGTTCACTTCTTTCAGGCAAGATTGATGGGAGGAGAGAGAAGCAGCATCTAAAGATAGCCATGCTTTTTCTCTTTAGCATACCAATGGGGTGGGACTGAGCTGGAAATTTGAACATCTGAACTGCCTACTTCTGGGTTTGAGTATGCAAGAACAGAGAGTGTAACAACCAGTGTCTTGCTATAGAGTCTTGATATGTTCCATGGCTTTATTGACCAATCCCCTCTTTTAAAACATTTCTTGTAAGGCTAAGTGGGCATTGTCCTGAGAAAATGCAACTTCCCTACTTCAGAGACCATCAGCCAAACTCTGGACATGGAACTGGTGTGTTTGATCAGGGCGTTCATGCTGCCAGCTGACCCGGGAGATGGTGTAATGGCACTGACCAATGGGATTCCATGTTATTCTATGTGCTTTGTCCATCCCTGTTATATGCTACTCAGATCCTCCTTCAATGGATTTTATTACCCAGCTGTTAAGATTGTTGATGGCAGACAGCTTTCAGTTGTCAGACATGTTAGGAATTACCTAACCAAGGAGAATGTCCTTACCCAAAGTCTCACCCTTTTTAGGGCAACCCATATCCAATGATTGATCAGTGGGGAATATAAAGGCACTGACATCTAAGCCCAACTTGAGACAATACTGAACGGCCTTTCTAACTCTAGCATTTCCTATAGAGTCAATGCTGATGCAGCTTGACTTTTCTCTCTGCACAATTTTGTTTTTGTTCCTGCTATGGTCTAAATGTTTATGTCTCCCCCCAAATTCATATATTGAAATCCTACCCCCCAAAGGTGATGGTATTAGTTGGTGGGAGCTTCAGGAGTTGACTAGGTCATGAGGGTGGAGCCCTCATGAATGAGATCAGTGCTGTTATTAAAAGGACCTCACAGAGCTCCCTTGCTGTTTCTACCCATATGAGGGCAGAGCAAGAAGATGCCAGTTATGAACCAGGAAGAGGGTCCTCACCAGAAAATGTGACCATGCTGGTGCCTTGATCTTGGTCTTCTAGCCTCTGGAATGCTGAGAAATAAATTTCTTTTGTTTATAAGCTACCCAGTTGGTGATGTTTTGTTATAGCAGCCCATATGAAGATAGTCCCCTTCCTTCTACAGTTGTTCATCTCAAGGGTATGCCTTTGTAAACATCCTTGCCGTAGGCTTCAGTTTATAACTTCGTGTTCATTCTTGGTTTCTGTTCTCAAGTCCCTGTTCTGGTGACCTGTCATATATCCTAGTCATTACACTGGGGCCTGGTTTTGTTCTGACTTTGATCTCAGCGTGGGTACTATTGCCTTTTGGTTTTCATTTAGAGAAAATTTGGCAACACTGGCTAAATACCAGTAGCATTCCTTATGTGTGTACAGCCAGAAATATTTTCCAACATTTTCAAACACTCTCTAGCTTGTCGTGCTAGGCTAATTGAAAACCATGCCTTCCTAGGGCCCGGGGCTCTGCACTGAACCCAGCCTGGGACCTCGTTGTCTGATGTCAGAGCATTCCTCACCATTTCCCTGGATTTTGCTGTGCCCTATTTTGTTCACGTGTTAGATGGTTGAATGGCCGCTCTTTCATAGGCTCATATGTCAGAGCCAGAGGAGACTGAGACAAGGGAAATGAGGTGAGGGCTAGTAATAGGTCCACGCAATGTCATCGTTAGGTGTAATCACTGTTATAAAAAGAATAGTGGCCACTTAATCACGGCTTACTACGTGCTTCCACACATAGCTCATCATTTAATTTTCATAACAGCCCTATGAGAAATAATAGTATCTACAGGTAATATTTTATAGGTAGGGAAATTGAGGTACAATATAATTAAGTTACTTGCCCAACGTGACACAGCTAGCAGGTGACAGAACTGAGATTCCACCTTAGGAAGCTAAATCCAGTCACTTAACTTCTCACCTCATGTTGTTTTTTGTCAGTGTTAAGTTGGACCTCGACAAAGCCAGTAGCAGTACAAAGGGCCATCGTTGTCATCTTAAATAGATTAGTTGCTGGAAAAGGGAAGGAAAACCGAACATGAGTTGGTTAAGTCTCAGTTTCCATGGAATTATGTTAAGATTTTATCCATAAACCTGAGTTTTCATCAATTCAGAGCTTCCCAACAGTGAATTGTGTGTGTGTGTGAGATCCCGATTTCTTGCACTCAGAGTGGCCAGGTCTTCAGCAACTTCTCCTATTCATTCTATTGGGATGTACAAATACTATCACGTCTATGCGTGTCTTGCTGTGAAATGCGTAGGGAAAGCATAGCAAATTAGTGGATATTTCATGTTTTTCTGTTCTTACTTTCTTAATCAAATACTTATACTAATACTAAATATGCTGGGTAAGTTTGAGGCCTAAAGGGGTTTTTATTATTATTATTTTTGCTTTTTATTAGTTCAATTTAGATGGTCTGAAGTTTAAATTTTCTGATGTCAGATCTCTTCCTGTCTGGGAAGAAAGCAAGGTTTTAGTATTTGAGACACAAAGAGGAGTGAGATACCAGTAGAATAGTTTGGGGATATTACATTAGAAGATGTCGAATTCAATGAGATTAAAAAAACACACCAAAATTGGGAGCCAACTGAAATATGGTGCTGTGAGATAGGGTGATCTTAAAAGTAAGTGACTCACAGAGCACATAGGGTAACATGAATTTTTAATCTTATCTAAGGGTTTAAAAAACTGATCAACCAATCAAAGAATTATTTAAGCAAATTTCTAAACAAATGTACTTTCAATAAAGACTTACCTGCATTTGCAAATGTCTGAAATATTTCTCCTCAAAGCTTGTGAGAGGTAATCTGAGTACTCAGAACAGCATTGCTTCTCAAACTTTGCTGCACATTAGAATCCCCTGGGGAGAATTTAAAACAAGGCCTTGGCTGCTCTCTATACCAATTAAATCAAGAATCTCTGGGCCTGAAACATCAGCATCCGTATTTAAAAAAATTTCTCAAGTAATTTGAACGTTCGAGAACATGGTTTAGAGCAGCCGTTGTCAAACTTGAGCTGTATTAGAATCACCTAGAGGGCTTCTTAAATTGTAGATCACTGGGTCCCACCCCCCAGAGTTTCTGCTTCACTAGGTCTGGTGTGAGGTCTGAAAATTTACATATCTAGCAATCTCCCAAATGGTGCCAATGCTGCTGGTCCACGGAATCCCACTTTGAGAACCACTGATTTGGAGAATTATTTACATATTTGTTAATACCATTTGAAGACATGTAAGTCATGATTTTTTTTTTTTTTTTTTTTTTTTGCTGGGCAGCTTAAGTAGATGCAACATTCTTGGAAAGGAATCTAACCACAGTTGTGAGCGCACTGCACACACAGGTTCTTTGGCAGGGTTACATTCATGCCCATCTGTTAGGCTGGCAGCATGCCCATGGAGAATGTGCAGGGCATAGGTGCTAACCAAACACGGTTGTAGAGGGGCAGCTTTCATCACACAGCAAGCGTCATTTCTTGGGCCAGGCAATCCTGCTGTTAGCAAACAGCTCCAATCTGAGGCCACATGCTTCTTTACATTTGTAGATGCTGAGGACAGATTTAAAAATAAATAATCAACAAATGGTTGATTATAGTTCTCCCTCAATCTGCCTTAGCACTGTAATTTGGCATGTAGGGAAACACTCTCTTTGGTGAGCTTAAGCCATTCCTAAGGACTTTACATATGTAATGCTTTAAAACTGCAAGATTTGGATCAGCTGCACTTATTCACTTGTAGATATCATTATCATTTTTTTTTGTTTTCTTTATATATATTTAAATTTAAATTTTTTTTAATTTTTAAGTTTATTTCTCTTTATGTTTTTAAAATTTTTTGTTTAGGTTCTCATTCTCTTTCTGAGCGAGGTTTTTCCCTTTTATTTCCAGTTTTCTGAAGTCTCTGATTTGACTTTTCAAATACAGAAGAGTCCTATTATAAATTTAGACTGAGAGTGGGGAGTTTCAGCTATGAAATCCAATTACATCATAAATCAATTACTTTGATTACAAATCAAAATATATATTATTTTATTTGTCCCATATTCAAACCTGGGCTATGAGGAAGTATTTGAATATTTCTAGATTAAAATATTAGTTTTTAGATGAAAAGTTCTTTGAGCTCTTTAAAATAAATAAAACAATAAAAAAATCAATTTATTTATAAGAAAAAACTATTGATTTATAAGACCTGCAAAAATCTTATTTTCTTTTAAGAAAGCATACCGAATATTAGGATTGTACAAGGGAACCTATGGCTGGGAGAATGGATGGGCAAGGGAAAGTGAGAAGAGACTGACGTCTTCCTTTACTATGGCTGCATTTTATATTGGATTAAAGGGGCTTAAAAGGGGAGTCAGAGGTGTGAAGCATTATGTACCCCAAATTCCAGGGTAAGGAACCTCTGGTTGTAAAACCTAAAACAAAGTTAAATAATAAATCGTGACTATGGAAAATAATTTTTATCAATTATCTCCACTTGGTTGGATGAAGAAAGTCATAGATAAAAGTGGATTTAGAAATGATAATTAGATAACTTTCCTTATTAGCCTCTAAAGCCCTTGAAAGTGTCTAGAAGTCTCTTTTACAATTTCTGTAGAAGTCTGTTGACCAACTGTTCAACTTCTGTACACAAATACTTCCTCTTGAGGGAAAGTCTTGGAGTTAAATTAAGGGGAAAACAAAAACCATTTTATAATTAAATGTTATTTTCTTTATTAGTAATAATTATTTTTCAAGAAAAGTTTTTTATTCATTTTTATTTTTGAGGTTGGATTTGTGGCTATACCGAAATAGGATTTCAATGGGAGCAAATGGGGAATGAGCCTATGGATTCGGCTAGCATTTACAACATCATTGCATTGAGAAAATATGATCCAAGAGTGGAGCATACAGCTTAGAAAAGGACAAAGAGCTTGGGAAGAAAATCTCTTCAAAAACAGAATCATTTGCACACAAGAGTTTTATGAGTAGGAAATCAGCACATTAAGTATACTTTTCTTACACTTCTCAGTTGGGATATTATGCAGTTTATAGACTAAATTACTATTCCATTGCAACCTTAGGGAAACATTCCCTTGGAACAATTTCTAATTATCTGAATAAATCGACCTCTGTATAGAGAACGAAAGAAATGGAAAGAGCTAAACATATCACACACCTAAAACATCAATTTAAAACATTTTATGTAGCATTCAGGTAAACTTCTGAAGTTTCAAAAGGTGGAAATTATTTTATAGTAAAGTCGCAAAGTCTAAAGGCAAAATGGTGGCTTTCAGAAAACATCTTTATTGAAGTATAATTGACACAAAATAATAAACTGCAGATATTTAAAGTATATAATATGATAGGTTTTCACATATGTATATATCTGAATCCATTACCACGATCAAGACGATGAACACATCCATTATCCTGCAAAGTTTCCTTGTCCTCTGTAGCCCCTTTCCGTCCAACAGCACCTCCTCAACCCGTCCCAGCAACCACTGATCTGCTTTCTATTACTATTGATTAGTTTGTGTTTTATGGAGTTTTCTATAAATGGAATCACACGGTCTATACTCATTTTTGTCTGAATTCTCTCACTCAGCATAATTATTTTGAGAATTAAATTAAAAATCAACAACTGAAGGAAATTTGGGGAATGCACAAACATATGGAAATTTGAATTATAAACTCCTAAATAACCAGTGGGTTGAAGAAAAAAATTAAAAAAGAAAATTAGAAAATAGTTGAGATTAGTGAGAATAAAAGCACAAATACCAGAACGTAGGGGATGCAGCTAAAGTGGTGCTTAGTGGGAAATTTATAGCTATAAATGCCTATACTAAAAAAGAAGAAAAATCTCAATGAATATTCTAATTTTTCACTTTAAGACACTGGAAAAGAAGAGAAAACTAAGCTCAAAGTAAAGAGAAGAAAAGAAATAATAAAGATTGGGCAAAAAGAAATGAAATAGAGAATAGAAAAATAAGAGAGAAAATCAAGATTTTGAACACTTGGTCCTTGAAGTAATCAACAAAATTGATAATCCTTTAGCTCAACTAACCAAGAAAAAAAGAAAGAAAGAAAGAAAGAAGACCCAGCTTACTAAAATCAAGAATGAAAGAGGGAACATAATTACTGACCTTAAAAAAACCAAAAGAATTAGAGGAAAATGCCATTAACAATTATATGCCAATAAATTACATAACCTAAATGAAATGGACAAATGCCAACACAGACACAAACTATTAATACAGACTTAAGAAGAAACAGCAAATCTGAATAGCTCTATAACAAGTAAAGAGCCCGAATAAGTAATCAAAAAAACTTCCCACAAAGAAAAGCCCAGGATGTGATGGTTTCACTGATGAACTCTATCAAATGTCTAAAGAAGAATTAACACCAATCCTTTACAAACTCGTAAAAAACAGTAGAGGGAACACAACCCAACTTATTCTTATGAGGCCAATATTACCATTATACTAAAACCAGACAAAGACATCACAAGAAAAGAAAACTGCTGCCTAATGTCCCTTATGGATACAGATGTAAAATTCCTTAACAAAAACGACGAAAAACTAGCAAACTCAGTCCAACAACATAAAAAGAAATTGTACACCATGACCAAATGGGATTCATCACAGGAATGAAAAGTTGGTTTAACATCTAAGAAATCAATAAATATAATACACTACACTAATAGAATAAAAGACAAAAACCACAGGATTATCTCAATAATCATAGAAAAAGAATTTGACAGAACCCAACAACATTTACAACAAAAACACTCAACAAACTGGGACTAGAAAGAAACTGCTTTAACCCAATAAAGGGAATCTATGAAGAACCCACAACTACATCATACTTAGTGGTGAGAGACTAAGATCAGAAACAAGACAGAGATGTCTCCTCTCACCACTTCTATTTCATATTGCACTAGAAACTCTAGCTAAGACAATTAGACAAAACAAAGAAATAAAAGCTACCTGGATTGGAAAGAAAGAAGTAAAAGTATCTCAATTTGCAGATGACATGATCTTGTAAATAGAAAATACTACAGAACCCACTAAAAAACTATGGAATTAATAAATAAATCAATTTGCGACATATGAGATTATACAAATCACTTTTCTTTCATATACTAGCAATGAACAATCTGAAAATGAAATTTAAAACAATTTTATTTATAATAGCATCAAAAAATAAAATACTTAAAGTAAATTTAACAAAAGAAGTGTCAGATTTGCACATTGAAAACCACAAAACATTATTGAAAGAAATTAAAGAATATTTAAATAAACAGAAAGACATCCATGCATATGAATTGGTAGACTTACTATTGATAAGATGAGAATAGCCCCAAATTGATCTCCAGATTCAATACAATTTCTGTAAAAATTCCAGCCAGAATTTTTAATAATTGATAATCTGATCCTAAATTCATATAAAAATATGAGGCTTAAATAATCAAAGCAATTTTTGAAAAGAGGAATAAAATTGGAAATTTTACTATTCCTGATTTCAAAGCTACAGTAATCAAGACAGTGTAGTGCCAACATAAGGATAGATCAGTGGAATAGAATTGAGAGTCCAGAAACAAATTCCCATGTTTATGGTAAATTCATATTTTGGCAAGGGTGCCCAGACAATTTAATGGGGGAAGAATATTGTCGGCAAATGGTGCTAGGATAACTGGATATTCACATGCAAAAGAATCATTTGGATCCATGTCTTGTGCCATACACAAAATTTGACTCAAAAAATGTCAGAAACCTAAATGTAAGATATAAAACTTTAAAACTTTTAAAAGAAAACGTAAGCATAAACCTTCATGACTTTGAATTAGTCAATAGTTTCTTAGGTATTACACCAAAGCCCAAGTAACAAAAGAAAAAATAAATGAATTGGACACCATCGAAATTAAAATTTTTGTTTCAAAGGACACTACAAAAAGTAAAAACAGCCGAGAATGGAAGAACATATTTGCAAATCATATATGTGGTAAGAGTCCAGAATATATAAAGACTACTTAACTCATTAATAAAAAGACAAATAGCTTAATTTAAAAGTTGACAAAAAATTTGAATAGATATTTCTCCAAAGAAGATATACGAATGGCCAATAACACATGAAAAGATGCTAAAAATCATTACTATTAGGGAAATGTAAATCAAACCACAATGAGATACCACTTGTTGTGGGTTGAACTGTGTTCCCCCAAAAGATATATTGAAGTCTGGTACCTGTGAATATGACCTTCTTTGGAAATAGTTTTTGCAGATCATGGTGAATGGGTCCTAATCCAACATGACTGGAGAAGAGACACAGAGGTATAGGGGAGAATTCCAAGTGATGACAGAGTCAGAGGCTGAAGTGATGCATCTACAAGCCCTGAAATGCTAAGGATTATTGGTAATGCAAGAAACTAAGAGAAAGGTATGGAACAACATTTCTCTTAGAGCCTTTAGAGAGAGCATGACCTCGCTGACACTTTGATTTCAGACCTCTAGTCTCAGAATATGAAAGAATAAATTTCTGTTGTTTTAATCACTCAGTTTGTGGTAGTTTGTTAGAGCAGCCCTAGAAATCTAATATGCTGCTTCATTCTCACTAAGATGGATAAAATAAAAAAGATAGACAATACCAAGTGTTGTGAAGTTGTGGAGAAATTGGAACCCTCATATACTGCTGATAGGAATGTAAAATGATACAGCCACTTATAATATAAAATGTCCCAAATAGGCATCTGTGGAGGCAGAAGATAGATTTGATTAGTGGTTGCTTAGGGCTGGGGGTGAGGAATGAATGAAAAATGGCTGCTAATGGGTATGTTATTTCATTTGGGGTTGATGAAATGTTCTAAAATTAAATAGTGATGATGGTTGTACAACTTTGTGACATACTAAAAACCATTAAAGTGTACCTTTAAACAGGTGAATTTTATGATATGTGAATTATATCCCAATATAACTACTAAGAAAGAATTCCTTGATCTGGGGTGGTTTTCATTTTTACTGTGCTGACCTCACTTTGCTGTTTCTCACCAGTGAGATCTTATACATTCTGTGCCTAGAATGTTTTTCCCAATTTTGTCTACTCGTAAATCCCTATTGATTCTTCAAAACCCAGTTTATGCATCACCTCTTCTGTGAAGCTTCTGTCCTCCCAGGAAATTAAGCACTCTTCTGTGTTGCCTTTTTTTAAAATTGAAATATAATTGACACATAACATTATATTAGTTTCAGGTGTACAACATAATGATTCAATATTTGTATATGTTGCAAAATGATCACCACAATAAGTCTAGTTAACATCCTCCACCACATAGTTATTTTTCTTGTGATTTTTCTTGTGATGAGAACTTTTGAGATCTATTCTCTTAGTAAATTTCAAATACAGAATACAGTATTATTAGCTACAGCCATCATGCTGTACATTACATTCCCTAGGACTTATTTATTTTATAATTGGAAGTTTATACCTTTTGACCCACTTCAACCATTTTGCCCACCCCAACCATTGCCTCTGGCAAATACCAATCTATTCTTTATATATATGAGGTTTTGTTTGTTTTGTTTTTAGATTTCACATATAAGTGAGATCATACAATATTTGTCTGACTTATTTTACTTAGCATAATACCCTCAGGTGTTGTCTTAGATTTGGTACTTGTGGGAACAGTTGCACATTTCTCACTGTATTGCCACTCTTCATTTCCTTTTTGCTTCAATTTCCCCTGTAGATTGTGTTCCTCTCTGAAGATGAGGAACGTATCTTACCACATTTGCATCTATCCTCAGTGCTCATTACTGTGCCTGGCATGTAGCAGACACTCAGTAAGTGCTTGCTAAATCCAATTGAATAGTTTGAAAACATATGGACAAAGCTCAGGAGTCAACAGCAAAGAAAGAATTACACATAGGGTGTGGTCACGAACACTATTTCCTAATTAGGCTGCCAAGAACATGGTGATAACATGGCATTTTGAGGCACCTATGGTTACTAAAGCTCTCAAATTTTTCCTTTTATTACCCTAGCTATACTTGAAAAGCCAGTTGGCTTTTAGCTTTTGTTCCTCTTTACCCCTCTTCTCCTGCTCTCCCTCCTCTTTTCCTCCCTCCCCTGCACCGACCTTTCTCTTTATTCATGAGTGAACATATACGTTTTTTTTTTCCTATTAACTTTTCTTAACCTTCAGGCTTACAAAAAAGGTTTCAAAAATCATTCAAAGAATTCTCATATGCCCTTCACCCAGCTTCCCAAATGTTAACATTTTATAAAACCATAGTAACAGTGATCAAATTAATAATTATACAATGGAAATTAACTAACCTACTGACCTTATTCAAATTTTGCCAGTTGTCCCTTTAATGTTGGTTTCCTGGTCTAGGAACCAATACAGAATCGGAGTCATGGGATAGTTTCTCAGTCTCTCATGACCTTGACACTTTCATGGAATATAGGGCAATTGTTTTGAAGACCGCTCTTTAATTTAACAAATGCATGCAGATACTTTTTGTAGGCACCGTGCGAGTCTCTGGAGTACTTTAGGTTCACTCTTTGCCCCCAGGAAGCTAGTCTTTTCATGAAGAGATTCAGAGATGCACAAATTAACAGGTAATTACAATACAGGGTAATAAATGCAATAATGGAGTATGGAAAGGATATTAGAAGGGTCAACTGGATATATCTGGGGTAATCTGGAAGGGCTTCTTGCAAGAGATGACATCTAAACCAAGAGCAGAAGGATGAGGAAGTGAGCAAGGCAGAAGCTGGGGCCCTAGGAGAAGAGTGTTCCAGGCAAAATTTAATCCATCGAGTATAGCAGAATATCGCAGTCATTTAAAAAAAAAACCCTAAATACTCCTTGTAAAAATCTTTATAATCAGGACCACATTTGAACATGTTGAAGAAATCTGCTCTGACCTTTTCTGTCTTGTCAGAATTCATTTAAAAACCTTTGACACTCTGACATTCATCCTTGTACTTTGGCAATTTCAGAAGTTCCAACAATAAAATTGACTTTAAGAAGCACAATAAATGTGAAGCTAAAGAAAAAAGAAAGTTTTTTTTTTTGTTGTTGAGGTGAATTAATACAAGTAAATTCTGAAGTACATGAATGATTAAAGATGGTATAAAATGAAATTAATTTATCAGAGGGACTCTGGCCTTGGTCATTGCCAAGAAGCAATCACATAAATGTCATAATAAAGTTAGACAAAAAGATAATTGTGTAACCTTTTTGTATCTTGTAATACTCAACAGGAATAGTTCCCATTTGAACACAAGGGTTATTATAGGTTCACGTACCAGATAGCTGGCCAGACTCATTTAAAACCGGGCATTCACAGTTTGACTTGTGAACCTGAGTCTATCATCAGTCAGGTTCAAATGTTTTTGGTTACAAACCTCTTTCTTTTCCTCCATCTTCTTTTGTGTTCTCTATTTTCCTTTCTGGTACCGGCTTTTCCTCACCTTACCCAAGCTTCCAAAACTTTACTGATCATAATCCTTCATCTCTTTAGCCACTGTGATTGTCTTGAAGAGTGAGAAACAATACTTCAGCAGGGCCAATCACAGCCTTTTACTGGGATATTTCAAACTGGATCTAGAGAAGCCCCATTCCTCTCTAGTTGAAGAGTTAATCACGTTGGAGTCTGGAAGCCATAACTAGCCACAAATCCTCCTGATGCTGAAAAAGATTTGCAGTCGATATGTGAGAAAACAAAGAGGCTGAGGAAGAGTTGTGATGGCATCAGCTCTAACCATCCTTTGTTTATTGTTTTTTTTCCTTTGTTTTATTTATTTCTTAACAGCTTTAATTCACATATCATATAATTCACTCATTCAAAGTATGCACTTTGATAGTTTTTAGTATATTCACTAAAAACTGAGTTCTATAACCATCTATAGAGTTCTATAACCATCACCGCAGTCAGTTTTAATATAAGAGTTTATCTCTAGACCCTTAATTCTATTCCATTTGATTTATATGTCTATCCTTATGTATACATCTTTTGGTTCACTGATCTCCCGCTCTGCTGACACAGAATTTATACTATCTATTTTTATTGGATATCCTCAAAATTTTATTATACTGAACAAAGCCTAAAGTTACACAATTCTTAATTTACTTTGGAATAATACAAGTCTTCAGAACTCCTTAACTTGAATCACACCCTTTCCCTTTCTGATGTTTAGGCAATTGTCCATTATCTTAGTTCTGTCCTTTTCTTTTTCCAACCTCACAAATTAGAACAGACAGTAATTGTGTACATCATTACTATTTTATTTCCTATTTCTTCTCATATCTCAGATCATCATTCTGAAGTCACTTTCATTGTTCTTAAAGTACCTCTTTTAGAAATTCTTTTAGGGAAAGTCTGTAGGTTGTAAACTCAGTTTTTACTTAAATGAAATTGTCATTATTTCAGTATCATTCTTGAAAGATAATTTTGTAGGGTACGCAATTCTTGATTAAGAATTTTTTTTTTCTCTCTCAGTATTTGGGAGAAATATTGGCTCCTGGCTTTCATTTTAGATATTGATAAATCTACTATCTTGTTTGTCATTCCTTTGTAACTTATTTCTCTTTACTCTCAGACTGATTTTAAGATTTTTGTCTTTGCTGTTTTGCCTTTTTACATGTTACCTCCAAGTATGAATTTCTTTTTATTTATATTTTAATTCAAGAAAAATTCCATCCACTATTTCTCCAAAGATTTCTTCTCTAATTCTCTATAATCTTTCCTGCTGGAACTCCAACTAAACATTGAGACATACCTCACACCATACACAAAAATAGTTTGGATTAAGACTTAAATGTGAAATTCATTTTTCTTTTTAAATTTTAGGAGAACATTTTTAGTACTTTGGGATAAGGAAGGATTTCTTAAGCAAGACACAATAAAGCATAAACTTAAAGGAAAACATGAATGAATCTGACTACATTCAGGTTAAAAAACATCTGAACAAAAAAGAACACCATTAGAAATATAAAGTTTTTTTGTTTGGAGTCATTATAAACTTATGAATTTTAACATATAAGTTGTATTTCAACTCTTTGATTATTTTTCTTCTAATGCTCAAATTACCTTATCTTTGGTCAGTAGAAACCTCTTCAAGTTGGCTCCTGAGCACTACTAATGTAACTCTGGCAGACTTTTTTAGCTTCCCCATTTCAATTGTTATGTGTAGACTCACCCTATACATTTCCTGTTCCACATCTCCATTTCTCCAAGGATCCTTGTTTTTTTTTTTTTTTTTTTTTTTAGTGAGAAACAGTATTTGGAATCTACAGCCTGTTCCCCTGTGAAGGATTCTAGGGAACTAACTTATGATATTGAAAACTGCTAAAGGGAAAATAATATTGACCTTACCTTTTCTATATGAACTGTACCTCAGGTTATCAATAATTCATAAAGAGAGATTTTTTGTTCTAATTTCTGTGTTTCAAAAGAGTATTCCAACTAACAAATGAAGATGGACTGGTATCATTAGAATATCATCATTTTGCAACCCCTATCAAATTAATAGATCTGGGCAAAGGTCATTTAATGAAAGCTAGCTCTCAAAAAGAGAGACAGCTAGACATTATGTAACTCTTGATAGAATTGTACTACACATCAATGAAGTAATTTTGCCAAAAAACTGCAGTTGAGTCTATTCAAGTGTCTCAATCTAACTACCAATTTACAGAAAATACAAGGGAGAAGGAACATGTTACAGTATACTACATAGATTCAAGCAGCAAAATTCCAATCTTAGGAACTTTACAAGCCAAAAACCTGGCATCTCAATGATAATAAAAACATTTCTAAAAAATAAAAAGAGAGAGAAATGGAGGGGTAACCCGTAGATTAAAATATACTTAAGAAACATATCAATTAACTGAATGGTTATTGACTATTGGATATTGATTATAAATGGTTATTTAAATATTGACTCAAACAAACAAACTGTAAAAACATTTAGGAAGCAATTGGGGAAATATAAACTGGATAATTGACTGGATAATTTGATGATAGTAAGATATTGTTCTTTTTTTACATGTTATTAGGTTGACGATGGTATTATCTTTCTGATTTTACAAAGAGTTCTTTTCCTTAGAGATTCACACTGAAATATCTATGCAGGAAGTTATATGATATATGGGACTTTTCTTCTAAATAACCTGGTGGTAGGGAGTGCAGGCTGGTGGTATAGATGAAACAATATTGATGAACTGGGTAGACGGGTTATATCATTATATTATTCTATGTTGTATATGCTTGAAGATGCCCTAATAAGACTTTTTTTTTTAAATTGAAAAGACAATCTACCACCTAGGAAGAGATATCATTAATGCCTAGAATTTAAAAAAAATCATATATAAAAAGAAGTTCCTAATATTAATAAGAGAAAGGCCAAATATCCAACTTCAAAATTGGGCAAAGGATATGAATAAACAGTTTATAGATCAAGCTCTAATGATAATGAAACATATTACAAGATGTTCAGCTTTACTATTATTCAGAAAAATACAAATCAAAACCACACTGAGCTATCTTTGTACAACCACTAGTTTCATAAACATTAAAATGCTAGATGACACCACATGTAAGAACTACATGGAGAAATGAGAACTGTCCTTTGCAATGGTAGGAATTAAAATTTTTATTTCCACATTGGAGACCAACAGGGTAATAGCTAGAAAGTCTGAAAATTTGCACATCTCCCCCAAATTACGAGACTCTTGCCTTCCTAGCTTTTTGTGAGGATGGGATGCAGGTATGTGATCGTGTCTGCAAAACAAATGCATCAGCTCCAAGCTTTGAATCTGAAGACAGTGTTAAAAAAGTAGGGATCAAGCGGAACCCTTTTAGTGAAAGTGGCATCGGCCACAGCTCCTACATACAATTTCTAGAGGCAGCAATAACTACAGTCCTAGAAATAGCACCAGCATTAAGCATTTGCCATTTTAGAAATAAAAGGGACAATACCTTTAAGCAGAGTAGCACTGTCCTCATTAGATCAATTCCATGGTGTGATATTAGGTAGTTTATCTTCAAGTTGGTTCTCAAGCCCTTCCTCAGATTCTGTAAGCTATCCACATTCTTTAAAAAAATATTTTTCATGGCTAAATGATTCATAATAGCTGTTTGTCGCTCATACCTAAGAATTTTGACTGATGTGGAAAGCGATTTGGCAATATCTATTAAAACTGAAGGTATACATACCCTGCAATCCAGCAGTTCCACTGCTGCATATATAATTTAGAGCAGTATTGTACAGTAGAAATTTATGTGATATAATGACCATACCATCTAATATGCTAGCCACTAGCCACATGTGACTACTGAGCACTTGAAATGTGGCTAGCATGACTGAAGAATTAAAATTTTAATTTTATGTGATTAATTTAATTAATTGCTTTTAATTAATTTAAATTTAAGTAGCCACGTGTGGGTAGTGGCTACTTTGTTAAACAACACCATTCGAGCAAAATGCTTGCCCATGTGCACAAAGATACTCATTATAGTAATATTTGCAATAATAAAAAATCAGAAACAAGCCATAGTCACAAAAATATCATAAAGCAGTCAAAAATCAATAAGTCGAGTTTATATTTTCAACACAAATTATCTCAGGAACACAATTTGGAGGTGAAAAGTAAGCTGTATTATGATAAATACAATGTGGTACCACTTTATGTAAAGTTAAAAAAACAGAATTATTCTTTATATTGTTTATTGACTTAAAAAATGTAGTAAAATTTTAAAAAACACAGAAGGGAAGGCTTTGCACTAAATTCAGGAGTGTGCTCCCTCTGGTAAGAGAGGAGAGAGAATTGGAGGTCTTCAACTTTATACATTCTAAGATTTGTTAAAGCTTGGATAAGTATCATTAATTTGTTTTATTATTATGAGCATTTTATCAATATCAATATTCTATACATCAAAATATTAAACATTATATATATAAATCTTTTGTACATTGACTAACAGACCTACTTGCCCTTTCAACCTCCTTTCATTCCAACGATCATAAAGGTTATCTGTCCTCCCAAATCAATTCTCCTCTTCTTCCATAATCATGGAGATGTGGGTTGGATGAGATTTCTCATTTCCTAGTCCCCATTTTAGTGAGGTGTGGGTGTGTGGCTAAGCTCTTGCCAATGGATGGGAGGTGACTATCTTGTCTCCCACAGATTGCTGGCTCTGGGCTTCTGGGCATCAGCCTTCCTGGCTGCTGGAATGGTAACAACAAATGTGGCCTTGGAAGCCATGTGTGGAAGGTGGACGGCTGTCATCAGCCTCAATCTCTGAATGGCTATGTGGAACAGAGCTGCCCATCTACCTGTGACTGTTACCTGAGACAGAAATAAACTTCTTTGTTTCTTAAGCCTGATCAACAGCGTCTCATTATGGCAGCTCCTTTAGATATGTAATCGTACCCCTCTTTTTTTCACTGACTGTGTTCCAAATTACTGCGTTGTTTGTGGAATTTACTACTCTCTTTACTAAAGTAAGGTAAAATAATAGTAATTTTCACTCTTATTTAGGAAATATTAAGTATGATAAGTTTTTATGACTGCCAGACATAGGATAGTGAATAGAAGATAATACAAATATTTTTATAGCAGTTGTAATTTACTAAGAATTTCAAATCTAAAACACCTGGGCCTGCCTCTATTTCCAACCTCTTACTCACAAAGAAACCATGATCCAGAGTTATTGAAATTGACTAGGTTCACACCATGAGCTAGTGCTAGAACTTCATTCCTCACCTCCTCTCAGTGCCTCCCTTGCTTAGAATGGAACTTAGATATAATTTGGTTGAGGTATGATGCTTGAATTCTACCCACAGAAATTAATTGGAACATTAGGATAAGATATACACACTCCCGGGAATTTATAAATCTGGGCCACTCTGAATGTTCACTTATACATATATTGTTAAAATAAACTTCTCAGAGCTAGTTAGAAGTTTGAGACACAGTAATAAGTCTGAACATAAATTCAGCATACAGACTCAAAGGCGCAGATGGTATTCTTCATTCTGAAAGGTGAGAATTCACTTTCCATAAGGTAATGCCTCTCTAACTTTTCCCTTGAAGTTCCTCAGCCACCATGAACAGCGAACAGCCCTTTGTGTGAGGGCAAAAGAATAGAGAAAAGCTCTGTGTGTAAAACCTAGAGCTCCTTCCTCATGAACAAAATTGCTTTGAAGGGTAGTACTTTTTAATTTCATGCTGATTTTTACATGTTACTCCACAACGTGGCTTTATTTGTTTCAATATATTTATTTAATATATATTTTCTTAATCCCTCTTCCAAATCTTTGTGGGAAGTTGATGCCTTATTTGTCTTGTGTCTGGAAACACTTTCTCATGTCCACAGGGTATAAATCTCCTGTTTTTATAGCTATTTATAGCTATTTGACATGAGAGTACTTAATGCTCTCATTTCAGAGTATCATCTCTCTTTCACTCCCCTTGAAATTCGGGTCAAAGTTGCCTAGAATTAAAATCTTCCTGCAGGGGCTGTTTAAAAACTGGGACTAGCGATATTCCCATGAGAGCCCAGAAACTTTTCTTTTGGAAGGAAGAAGAGGGTGGGTCATTTGCACTTTGACTGGAAAAAATATGGACAATAGAGCATTAGTGCTAAAAGGGATGCTAGAGATTATTTAATTCATAGCATTGATTCATAGACGAAGAAACAAAATCCCAGCGAGATTATGACTCTTGCTCTATTTATTTAGAGAGGAATTTATTATATCTATCTGCTTCTTTATTTTGTTCCTCAAGAATTCTAAGTTTCTTGCTCCAAATTGTAAAACTGGCCAAATGACACTTATTTTTTTTATTGATTAATAGTTAGTTGGGATATCTTTTGCCCACAGTCTAGATTACTACTAGCTATAGAATGTATAGTGGCCATCAGCTGCTTCTTAAATTACCAAGAATTTGTTGAACATTTCTAGTTTCTTAACTCTTCAAGGTGATCAGTACAATTGAGACGGACATTCTGGTAGATGATTTTCGAATCCTTTTGCATTTGAAATGCCATTTAAAATCAACATCATTTTAAGCAATGTTCAGTAACAACACCTAATAGCAGTCCTGAATCATAAGAAGAAATTAATTATTTATGTAATGCCACAATTCAAAGGCCTAGAGCAGGGTTGGCATTTTTTTTTTTTTTTTCCTGTAAAGGGCAAGATAGTAAATATTTTAGGCTTTGCAGGTCATATAGTCTCTGTTAAAACTACTCAACAATGTCATTGTAGTGTTAAAGCAGCCATAAACAATATGTAAAAGAATGAGTGTGACTATGTTCCAATAAAATACTATTTACAAAAACAGGCAGCATGCTGAATTTGGCCTTCAGGCTGTGGTTTGAAGACCCCTGCCTTGGACTCCTATATTTTATAGGCTTTAAGTGGTGTGTGTATAAAGTCGCCCAGAATGCTTGCTTTAAAAATGCGCCTAATCTTTTGTTTGGTTAGTTTTATTTATTTTTTAAATAGCTCCTACATATTTTAATAAATTGACTGTAAACCTAAGTGACAGGATACTTCTAGAGATGTGTGTGTGGCCTGGCAAAGGCCATGTACTATGGCTCATCTTGGCTACCTCATCTGTAAAATGGCGTATAACATACTCCTTATTTAGTTGTTATTTCTGAGCTAGCTAGCTCAGGAATGATAGTAGAATGCACTAAAGACACGAAGTTTCCATCCTAGCCTCTTGTGTGGCCTGCTAAGAGTTAGCTCAGCTTATCTGAATCATAAAGAATGATACTTACCCACATCTCATGGGGGCGACAAGGACAGCTCTATGGATATGCCAAATGTCATCTATCTAATACTTAAGTGTTATTGGAGCTCGACATGTCCACACACTTCAATTGTTGCACACTGATGACTGCTGGGCCTCATGGTCTTGTGGTTTCCACCAAACAACCTGAGAAGGAAGATAAAAAGGAAAGAAAACTAACAAAACAGAAAAAAGATATCAAAGGTAAGGATAATGGTTGAGTGGATAATGGCAGGCAACATCTTTAGCTACCATGAAAAGTATTAAGCCAATGTGTTTGTTGAATTCATTTTGTTGGTGGTCACTTTGTGTTCACTCTGAATATCCAGCAGTTAGCTAAGTAAACACACATGACTGATGAAAGAAGAAAGGGAACTATTTTTACAGGGGCCATTAAACTTTAACTACCATCTGGCAGGGAATGATTAGAGAAGATCAAAATTAAGGCAGTCAACACAAATGCTGTGTGAATACCTCAGGGAATTAACATGGATAAAGACAGTGAACTTGTGGTTAAATAAAGAGACAGACATAAGAGGGAAGTGGTGAACACATCCTTTATAGCTTTGGATCTCATGGTCACATTCATTGCCAAAGGAGCTCAAAAAGGGGAGAAATAATAGGGAGTCCATGACAAAATCTGAAACACCTGGAAATAATCAGATGCTCTGCACCAATCATAAAAAAGAAAGTTAAAGAACTACACAGGACCACATCATTTGGGCTTCCTCCCTACCCAGGAAGGAAATGTTTATAGGAGATGTGTGTTGAAATTGGCAGATAGTTAATATTCAGATTAGCCTACTATTTAATTGTAGGAAATGGCTGTATATACTGCTGGGAAAAAAACATCAGGAACTATATCCTTGTGAACACTAAAGACTCTATAATTTCTGGGAATCACCGTTCGCCCACTAATTGAACAGTCACTCAGCAGGTAGTCAGAGGGAAAATATGAAAAAGAGAAGTTTGGCCTTACTTTTTCAGGATGCATCTTTGTCTTCCATCAATTAATAGCATAGTATCTAATCCTACAGCAACTTCATCCTGTTGAAAGCACACGTAAAAGATTCTTGGAGAAAGTTACTCTTTTTTTTTTTTGGTAGTTTGTCTCTGTATTTAGATGGACTCATAAGGCCAAACTTCTAAACATCTGAAAGAACTATCACAAGATAACTGAGCTGGGTGGATCCCTTAGCCCTCTCTCAGTTTTGAAATCAGAAGCTCCGTCTGGGAAAGTCCAGGGCCCTGATTAATTAATTAATTAGTTAATTAACTAGTTATTTAATTAAGTAATTAATGAAATATATCTGACATATGACATTATAAAATTTAAGATGTATAATACATTGGTTTAATATATTTATATACTATAATATGACTACTACTGTAGTGATAGTTAGCCCCTCTATCACATCATATAATTATTATTGACTTTTTGTGGTGGGAATAATTAACATCTAGTCTCTTAGCAAGTTTGATGATTATAATACAATATTACCGCCCACATTCACTATATTGCATATAGGGCCAGAATTTTGATTACTGGAATAATCAAGACTGGTTTGGAACAAATGAGCTGAAGCTAGTCTGTCCCAGGATTCAAAATGGAAAGATCCTGAGGCAAGGGAGAATGTGTTACTTGAGGCAGTGCGCATGGAAATTTACAATGAAGTTTTTCTCTCACTCTCTGATTTCTTCTTATTTAAGGATTTAACTCTATATCAGGCACTGTGCAAGGTGCATTTCCATCCCTTATCTTGTTTGATCATCAGTACAATCCTATGAGGTATGCATGATGATCCCTATTGTACAGAGGGGAAAATTGAGAACCAAGACAGAGAGAGGTTTAAGCAACTGGTCCAAGGATAAGGCCACATGGTTAATGCTGGAACGAGGTCTTACTCTCCATACCGGAACTTCTCTACCATGGAACAATCTCTCTCCTGTAGCTCTACTAGCACCAAAGCTCCAGTTCCCTAGTATTATGACCTCCACACTGTTCCCTTCATGAATGAGGGTGGGCCCAACTTCCTTTAGAGTCAGAGGCTTAAAAATAATGGATATAGCCTAAGAAACTATTGGAGCAAACCTGCTCTGACCACCCCCTGCAGCAGAAGCTAGAGGCTCCCTCACAAAGTCAGGGAAGCAGAGCTGGGGAGAGGGGGTGTCAAGCAGGTCATTGCCGATATTTGGGGCCCAGGCCACTTTGAGGGCATTTGTGAAAGAAAATCAATGGGAAATAAAACAGATGAACTTTTTCTTTCAAGTTCTGAATACATTTGGTGTAGCCTGGTGATGATATATAACAACATCTCCTTTGCTCCTTAGTTTTAGAAAATATTTTAGAGCAAAATTCTATTTTAATTAAAATTCAAATAATGGCACTACTCATGGACATATACCTGATGTGCAAGGAAATGCAGTGTGAAAAGAAAGAAAATTCAAAGGTGTGCCAGAAACCTCATCATTAACACACTTCCTTCTGCCTTTGTACTTGTGGAATCTCTAAACATCTGGCGATTTTACCATCAGGAAACAGTGCAGTGTCCATCTGTTAAATCAGGCTTTGGTTTCATTCACCTGGGAGGATCAACCAGATGTGGGCGTCCTTTACATTATTAACGATTTTGGTCTTCCCTTTGTACATGCCCTGTGAGGGCACAGTGTGGGGTATAATCTATAAATCACTAAAAAGTGAAAAAGTCATATTTTACATTATTTTGGGCATAATGAAGAAGCAGAACTTTTTTTTTTTTTAGCCAGAGCATAAATCATTAGAATCTATTTAAATTTTTGTCACCAGAAGACTTTTAAGTATTTTTTTTTTTTCTTTAACAGAAAACCACTATAAACATTACCTCAACGCATACAAAAACTTTTCCTGATGCTCAGGCAGTGAATGCTAAGTGAATCATGCAAAGACGTTTTCCCTGGATCTCTCACTTGGTGGCAGTTTATGGGATCTTTACAATTTATTTACAAATAGCTTCATATAAAATTTTAGTTCATAGTCTTTCCTATTCCGTCACAGTTATGAGTCATGCTCACATGTTACAATGTCCCCATGACATAGCACTGACTTCAGTTAGCATCTGTGTGGCCTGAGACAACATGGCATAATGAGGAAAAGTGCAAGCTCTTTCTATTTTGACACTGTGACTTTGGCGAATTACTCAATCTCTCCAAGCCTCATTTCCTCCCTTGTAAAGAGGAGATGGTGATAATAATAGTATCTACTTTACAGATTTGTGTTCAGGGTTAAATGTAACCAGGTACGTAACTGTGCCTGACCCATCGTAAGAATGCAGCAAAGTTAGCAATGATCAAATAGTAAGATACTGTGAGCAAATTACATATACAAAGCCTTTCTCAGAAAAATCGAGCAGAGGGTAAAGAGATTTCCCATATCCACCAGTTCGTTCACGTGCACAGCCTCCCCCATTATCAACATCCCCCTCAAGAGTGGTACCTTTGTTACAAATGAACCTACATTTACACATTGTAATCGCCCAAAGTCCATAGTTTACATTACAGTTCACACTTGGTGTTGTACATTCTATTGGTTCTGACAAATGAATAATGTCATATAGTCATCATTATAGTAAAATACAGAGTGGTTTCACCGCCCTAAAAATCCTCTGTGCTCCACCTGTTCATCCCTTTCTCCTCCTTAATCCTGGCAACCACTGATCTTATTATGGTCATATAGTTGAGTTATACAGTATGCATGTACCTTTTCAGACTGGCTTCCTTCACTTAGCAATATACGTTTAAGTTTTCTCCATGTCTTTTCATGGCTTGATAGCTCATTTCTTTTTAGTGCTGAATAATAATATCTCATTGTCCAGATGTACCAGTTTATTTATCCACTCACCTACTGAAGGACATCTTTGTTGCTTCCAAGTTTTGGCAATCATGAATAAAGCTGCTGTAAACCATGTGCACGTATTTGTGTGGTAATAAGTTTTCAGTTCATTTGGGGAAATAACAAGGAGCATGAAGGCTGGAATAAGTATGTTTAGTTTTGTACGAATTCGTCCAACTGTTTTCCAAAGTGTCTATACCATTTTGCATTCTCACCAGCAATGAATAAGAGTTCCACTCAGTGTTGCTGTGAACTAAAACTGCTTTAAAAAACACAGTCTACTAAAGACTTTTTAAAAAGAAAGACTTTCTCATGACAAAAATTTCTGTGACCTGTTTTCTTTCAGGATCTGGATTAGTAGTCCTGTGGTCATAGGCATGGCCAACTTAAGCTTTCAAAGTTTCTAATACTCTGAATATGTTGGTGACAATTATACTCATAACAAGATTATTATATTTGTGAAATCTAGATGTATTAATTTCAAGAAGTATCATCTTCTCAGCAGCTATTTATTGAGAGCTTCCCACATGCCAGATCTGTACAGCGGCTGAGACATATGGCATAGGTTAAGACAGGAAAGGAGCATTAGATAATTCCCAACCTTCACATTGAACTCTGAATATATTTACATCCTAAAAAAATTTTGAAAGTCCTTAAAAATTGTCAAAGACAATTTATATAAATCTGGTAGAAATATAACTTTTTCCTTAGATTCTTCATGAGGGTAACTTAATCCAGAAAATCACATTTAGCAGTTAGAATCAATCCATGTTGCTCTTAACTTCTGAGAAGCATAGAAACTGGGTAGTGAACATCTCACATAAAACCTATAGGAAAATGCGATAAGCTACCAGTTTTTTTTTTTACCTTAGCTTGTGTTGCATTGATTACTTTCATATGGACCTGGGGACACACCTCAATGGGGACACACCTCACTTAAGCATCTACTCTTTCCCCTTCCCTTCCCTTTCTCTGACAATGATCAATCCAACTCCTGCCCTCATCCTGCTCTTCTTCTACTTGGGGCACAACTGTGACACTTGCCATTATTCACCAGCTCCCCCAGGGCTAGGTTAGTGTTAAGAGTTACAGTGGGAATCTCCCTACATTTCCCTCTTTCTAGGACCCCTCTCTTTCTGCCCTGCTTCCTTTTTCCATCCTTATTTCTTATACCCCTAACTCCTTCTCAGGGTTCAGAGTCCCATCATCTCTTGCCATTCACCCCTTGGTAGTGACTATGGCTTATATTTTATAGTGGAAGCCCTAACTCCTTTCTGGCAGGAAATGAGAAGGGAAAAGACAGAGTCCCTG
This sequence comes from Pteropus medius, assembly GCF_902729225.1. Lineage (NCBI taxonomy): Eukaryota > Metazoa > Chordata > Mammalia > Chiroptera > Pteropodidae > Pteropus > Pteropus medius. The sequence continues at coordinate 34,597,184 of NW_024354875.1, forward strand.
TTCCCTCCCAGGCTGCAGCCAGAGGAAATGCATCAGTAGTATCTATGCTCTATTTTCTCAACTCGTCTTCCAAGAAAGATTGAGCCAAGCTGTGGTTATTTTCTGCAGTCTTTGTTGATTCCATATTTTGATGTGAAAGGGGATTCTGTGGCTGACCTGAGGCATACTGATTCACAAGTCAACATTAGAAACACGACTCCATTAAAAAAGGGATTCTAGTGTAAAATTGAAATATACTATTTTAAATGACAAATACTGGCTCATAAAATATAATTTGAATTTAGTGAAAAAAATGATTAAAACTGGAAACAGAATTTTAGATAGGATATAAATTCATATTTGAAATGTTTTTCCTCCATTTGTATTTATAGGGATGGTAATGTAAAAGGTGTCCTACATGTTAACTAGAGAGAAGAAAACTAAACTACTACCAGTATGGCACTGAACATAGTTTGAATCTTTAAGGATCTGATTGATTTTTATATATTTAGTAGGCTATTTTCTTGCAGAATCAGTCTCTACTCCAAGATGTAAAAGAAAAAGCAAGTAAGATAGGTACCTATTTAAAAGAGGTAATTTCTATGTCTTAATAAGTTCATAAATGGAGATATTGATGATTTTTAAAAATGGAGATTTTATGGGTCATAAGAAGTTATTACTTTATGGAGAATGATAATAACAATATAATTTAATGAGCACCTACTCTGTGTCAGGCATGGTGTTAGATGCTTCTCATTTATTATTTTGTCATTTAATCCTCAATTTAACTCTTCAAGATTGGCAAGTTTCTCCAGAAAAACCAATGCTCGGGGAAATCAAGTAATTGGATATAGCTTATAAATACCATACAAAGTTTGGTTAGCAGCATAGCGCGTACTTGCCTTGGAATTTACCTTCCATTTGCATTTGTAGTTTCTCTTCAAGTCAAAATGAAGAGCACTACTTCAATTGTATGGCTGATTGCAAGTGCCTCCTAACTTGTCTTCCTGGTTCCAATATTAGCAACTTTCAGTCCATTTAGTATATAGCGATTAGAGAGAGGTCATTTAAACATATGTCGCTTCCTTGCTTAAGACCTTTCAAAGGCTTGTCATTGTACTTCAGAAAGCCCAAATTAATAATTCCTACATGATCTGGCTTCAGCCTCCCTCCAGTGTAATGGCCCTCACATGGCTGCTCACCTGCTCTGCCTCACCCACACTGTCCTTTCGTGGGTCCCGGCAACGCCCAGAAATCACTGAGCACTTTCCAAATGTTTCTCCTTCCTGGAACTCTGGGCGTTTATCTTGCAGATTGTAACCTAAATGTCACCCAGAGAGGCCCTCTCTGTTTGACTATCACTGTTCCCTACTAGTTTCCTTTAAAACATGTATAACAATTTGTAGTTGCATCTTTATTTGTTTATTGTTGGTCTCTTCCACAGATTGTAACCCATACTTAGTACCTAGCTCAATTAATACTTGTGAAATAAATGAATGGGTGTATGAATGGTAGGAGACTGAACAGGAAAAAGAATTTGATAGAACAAAGCCCAGACCTTATATGACTTCAGGAAAGCACAACAGATTAAAGGGATTAGGACACGTGGCCCGCATCTTGATGGGTGATACTGAATGAATTCCTAAACCTAATTCTGGAAAATAACCCACCAAACAAACTCAAATGAAGATGGTGACAGTACTTATATTTTTCACAGAATTGTTGTATGATTTAACCAACTAATTGTAGTTTATCTAGATATTTTTATTCATCATACATTTCACGATTAACACTTCAATATTTTGAAAAGTAGGGAACTGGTTCCCGAATGTCCTACAATAACTTTCCCTTAGCCTTGTCTGGGCCCCAGGGGCCCAAAAGCTGTGACAAAAAGCATTCTGCATAGAATATTTACACGCTTGATGTAGTACATGGCAGTTGCTAAGGCAGAAAGCCAGAGGTAATGAGCACTGTGAGAATTATGTGCAGATCTTCTTTGCAGACTTCCCGACTGTAATTGAACTATCCCCTCCTGATCCTTCAGGTGCTATCAGAATGATTTTCTGCAGACTTCAAGAAAATCCCTGAAGGGCCAGAGACACTTTCCTGGTGTTACAATCTTTATTTCAAGTGAAGTTAAATGTTTGGCTCCTAAGTATTTTAATATATTTCAAGGAAAAAGAAAATTCTAAGTTGAGATTCTTCCCACTGCACCCACCCTGCCAAATAAGAATAGATCTTTATACCATTAATTGTCAAGGTAAAAGAAATGCAAAATATTCAGAGTTATACAAGAATGAGCAGTGAAATTCAGTTTTTCAACTTAAAGCCACAACATACTTGTGATTGGTATTTTTTATCAACTGTTCTTTTGTGGAAAGGAATTAATGTTCTATTAAAGAAAAAATGCAGTGTCAGCATATGTGCCCATCTAAGATCCTTTTTGACAAGAAGCAATCTTAAAACCTAGCAGTAGGTATATAATGCCTATTTAAACATGGAAACCTGGCTTTAACCCATTTAGTACTTCTTGCCTCAGCAGAGAGTCCAAGCACAAAATAAACAGTGATAAAAATTCCTTCTCCTCTGTCATCTCTTGGAATTTACTTAAGGAGAGTGAGGATACCTACCTACTTGCACTCTCTTTGCATTTTGGAGATCTAGCTTTAGGTCTGTCTGCAATTTGTCCTTTCAATACATACATTAAAAATATTAGCTTTCTAAAAATAAACCACACTGGAATATAGTTCACTAATAATAATAATGGTTACTATTTTTTGAGCTCTTACTGTGCACCATGCACTTTGTAATTATGTCATTCAATCCTTATCACCATTTGCTAATATAGGCACATGAAAATTTCCTATTATACACATGAAGAATTGGTGTGAAGAAACTGAAGATCCTACAGTTGCTTAGGGCTGCAGCCTGCTGTCAATCCAGGTTATCAGGCTCTTAAAACCTGCACTTAGCCACTACACAATCCTACTACCTAATCATCTTGTGGGTCTCTGCCTTTTCCTATTTTTTTTCTAGAATTAAAGAGAAAAAGGGAGAAACAATTTTTTTTTTAATACAAGGATTAGTTTTTATTGACATCCCTTCCTGTGTTAAAGTGTAAAGTCTCTTTTGTCTCAATGTCAGTCAAGCTTTTTTTTTTTAAATTTCTTTATCCATTCATATTCAAAATGAACTTGATCTAAAAAAAAAAAAATGGGGTAAGCACTCAATTTGATGTTTTCAGATTCCGGCCAAATTAAAACATGCCCACATTCAAAATGGTCAGAATTTCGTTCAGTTACACATTATTCTCATAAGTTTAGTTATTCTAAAAAGGTAATTTTCAATCAATAAATCTTAGTTTCTAAGAGCTTTTGGAGTTACTGTAAAAGGTGTGTGAATGGATTCTGAATTTGTGCTTCCCACATATATGAACTGTAGTGTTACTTTCCAAATACATGTAGATATTATGATTGATTAAATGCAAGTTAATTAAAATTAAATAAATTGTTAACCTGGCAATAGCTTGTCAACACTATGTAGCTTCTTAATCAGCAGATACTAAAATTTCAAGGACTTTCAACAAGGGACACTCACACCTAAGAAGGTTGAGAACCTGGTCTCAAATCAATTATTTAGAGAATCTGAGATTCTCTAAATAATCACTAGAGATTTTCACGTGTTCGATTAAAGATTCTCAATGATATCCATTCAAAATTAGAAATTTCTCTTATGATACTGTCTTTGTAGAATGTTCCCCTTTTTTTGGTCTCAACAGTTCAGAAGAGAACCAAAGAAACACGGGAACTATGACTTCATCAAACCAAGGTTATGTTTATGAAGAGAAAAATGGAACTTCAATTCAGTGTTGAAAGTTTGATTGGCAGAATGTATTTGATATGGTTTTCTGTTTTAACCATGATTTATCACTTTGGAAGGACAACTGGTCACCAAATATGTAAGCCTGAATCTTCATTTCTTGCTCTTGTCAAACTGTCTCAACATCAAAAGGAGAAAATCTTGCTCTATATCCACCCAGCTGGATGCTGCCCAGGAGAGGTAGGGACACAGCTTTCCTAAGCTGAAGTACCAGCAGAGCAGAGGAACCTGCCATGGAAACTGTGGAGGTGGCCATACATGGATAAGTGAATACTGGTTACATGGGCTGCTAACCTTGGCTGTTCCCCTCCCTGGCTGGACCCTCATTTTGGCAGCCTCTGAAGCCAGAGGTTTACACTCAGGCATGGAGGAAGAGACATATCCTTCCCTCTCCCTAGTAAATCTTTTCAAGGAGTCTCTCTCTGGGTTTGTGACAGCCTAGTCTGAGCCAAGTGGTAGAGTAAACACTCCTTATCCAGTTAGCAGGCAATATAGGCTCTTCAGCTTATTATGCCTTAGAGATTATAAAATGTACATTTCATTTTTGCTCTCTGATATTGAGACTAGATGAGAGATGGATTTTTGTGTGTGCGTTTTTTACAATTCACTTTTTCTCTGGACCTGAGTGGTGATTTGATTTGTATCCAGTATACATAAAATGCTGTTCATAATGTCAGTATGCCCACCTCTAGCAATAATTTTCTTCCAGGGTAACCAAGCTTGTTGAAACGTATGTAAAGAGTAAATAGATTATAAAAGAAGGGCCAAGGAATTTTCTCATGAATAAAGTAAATGAACTTTAGCCTGATTTATTTTTATTTCTTAGATGTCTTTTTGGTTTTCTTCTGGTTCCTTGGTTGTTACATTCTGAAGAATGAAGTACTCATGTATGTGAGATATAGTTAAAATATTACTATACTTTTGAAAGAATTCTTAGGTCTATTTTCTCAATTGTTGATAAGATCAGGAAATAATAACATATGTGTGTGTGTGTGAGAGATGTGTAAAGGTCAGGTGAACTGGATTTCATTCCAATTAAGAGCTTTTGAAGTAGAATTTGTGGGGTAGAAGATGACAAGTTCATCTATCTGTATTATCTAACATTGAAATGTAGTTGAAATTGAGTTGATCTTATGGTAGGCTTTTTAGAAGCAAAATGCTAACATTTCTGTTTAGAAAAATTATATATTTTTTACAGTTGAATGGATTTTATGGCTGTGAAAGCAATAATTTCATATTTCTGGTCTTTATTTAAGATATAAGTAGCATCTGTTCTATAATAAAATAAATTAACTTTTTTTGCTATGGAAACAGTCATTTTATATATCTTCTTTTAAGATATAGGTAGTATCTCTTCTACAATAAAATAGATTGATACTTTTTTTGTATTTTTATTCAACTTGAAAAACAGGTATAAATCTTTAGAACTGATTTCTGTACCAAAACATTTTATAATGAAAAGTTGTCAACTGTAATGGTTAACAAGGATAAAATTGCAGATATCTTTATGTTCCAGTATATAAGCTTAGGTTGAACATTCTTATTGTCATGTCACTGCTCTTCCCCATAACCTTGATAGATCGCCCCTATAAATATCTCTTGGGGTGAAAAGTAATTTAATCTGTGGGTCTGTATATTACCTCCTCATGAACATCCTATCAATTGTGCCAAAGTGCTTTCATGATATGCACTGAACTGAAACCATCAAACCTATTTCAGTGAGGATTGTTAGTCAGACTACAATCTTTGGTCTCAACTTTGTCATTAAATTTTGCTAAAAAGTTGTTCACTTATGCATTTAAAAATAGCTAAGTTTGTGATTTGGTTTCAAAAGACTCTCTGCTCATGGGCCTGGGTGACTCCTGGGAACTGGAATATTCATTTGTTTTTATCTTGAGGCTGGTCCAATTAGAGCCCATGGTTCCATACAATGGCATGACTCTTACTGCCCAAATGATCTTGGAACTCAGAGTTATGAGAACACAGCCAATCCTCTATGTACTAATGTAGTGGATAATACTAAAAATATCCCTACGTCACCAGTTCTGTTCTTTTCTCTCTTATAATTCATTGCCAGGACCCTTATTTGAAAATTGTATATAGTTCTCAGAGAATTTGGGTCCATTAAGAGGGTATCGTGAAGCATAAACATGAATAGGCAATTCGAGGAAACTTGGTTAATAAAAAAACTAGATAATTTAAGTTATTTTCTTGATGCCTTTTTATTAAATAATTCTTGAGAATAAAGGCCTTCAGGCCTTATTGGAAGAGCCCAAGGTCCCTCTCTGACCTCAGTTACTGTGCCTGTTAAATGGGGATGACAGTGTCTGCTCTATCTCAAAGGTTGTTAGGATAAAATGTGGTAAGAAATGTGAAAGTACTTTCCAAAGTTAAAAGAGCACTATAGATACAAGTACTCAGTCTTAAGGGATTGTAAGTTGAGTATATTTTTTCCAATTTTTAATGAATTTTTATGTTTTATGTTGAGATATTATGGCCCAGGAAGTAATTATTTTATTGGATGGTATGTGGGGTATTTATGTTATATAGGAATTATACAGGGGAGGATAAGTAGTTTGGGTAGCTACTAAATCTTCACTGTCTCTACTAAGTGTTCTGTTTCCATTTATGCAAGCTGTTTGTAATCATTTGTATAAGTTATGTTATAAATTACTCTGTATAACTCTGGCAAATATTTATTTTAAATACAAAATAGTTCAATTTTCTGTGATGAAAAGAATAATTAATTCAACTATAAAAATATTACTTAATCTTTAGTGGAAAAGCTGGCTAGATGTAAACCAAAACATTTGGTTTTATTGCATAAGTATCTAACAATAAATTTAGCTTTACTATAAATGACAAAAGTGTGGTAATAATGATATTAATCTCATTCTTAAGCTTTCTATAACTTTGTTGTTTTTCACTGCCAACAGAGGGAGCCCTGAGAATTGCATTGTGCCAAGATGATTTTGTTAATTCTTTTATGTTTACACATTTAACTCATAATTACGAAATAAAAACCCATCATAGATTAATGGAAACTTATCATGCTTGGAGTAGGCTGTAGATTAACATTTGATTTCAGACTACCAATTATAATGAGCTTCAATAGACTAGGAATATCTACGGCCTGCCTCCACTCATCTTATCAAAGAATCAGCTACTAACTTCCACAATCTAACAAAGTTCAGTAATAATATCACAATGTACAATTTACTTCACAGGACATCAGAAAGAATGCACTCCTCAAAACATAATTTTATCAAATATACTGCAACAGTATTATGAATTACTCTTATTGACCACATTACCTCCACATGAGAATTGGAAAACACATATGTTATGTAATCCGTTTTTCCTCATTTAAACATATTTCGACGTCTAAATTTTATCACTTATTTTTAGGAGAATAGACTAAAGTTATTTGAATGGAAAATAAATAATGAAGTACCAGCATTTACAATTCAACAAAAAGCTTATTTATAGTATCTCATTGAAAAATAAAAGGCTTTCCAAACTGGTAAATAACATATTTACCAGAGAGCATATTATCATTGCTTTATTTCCCTTCACTAGATATAACAGTGTAATACAATCGTGTATTTTATGCACCTGTAACTAAAGGAACCTATTGAAAATTGAGACTGCAATAACGGCCTTTTGATATTACATAGCAACTCTCATTTTAATAACAAAATTTTAACATTGGCATAACTGCTAACCTAGTATCAAAAATCTACCTTTCTTGGCATCAAGAAATTTACAAGTGTGGGTCTTTGCCTTCAAGGAGTTTTTTATTGCAGTTGGAAATCCAATAGTGATTGATCCCCTTTTTCACACTAAGGAATTCACTTCAGCAAACATTGAGTACCTATTATGAGCCAAGCACTGTGCTCAGTACAGAGGCAGAAATGTGAATAAGACAGCATTTCTGTTCATAATTAAGCAACCAAGGACTACAAGACAATGGGGTACACACAATAATCAAGGCAACACTGTGCTGGGCTTTACAATTATTGAAGGCAGGTAACATATCTAATCTTTGTAACCCCAATACCAAGCACAGTGCTTTGCATATAGTTAGTACTCAATAAGTATTAATTAATTAATTAATTAATTTACAATAGGTAGAGTGTATTAGTAAAGCATCTTCTTAGTAAATATGTTACTTTAATGTTTCCTACTACTCTTCTTCCCATCACTCCAGTCCTCTTTTTCCTAATTCTCACAATTTATAGATTAGCCATGCTTTCCTCTTATATAACATAGCAATTGGGTCATATGTTTGTTGATGTTTGATTATTCGTTATTCCTTGGGCTTTTCATTTGCTATTCCCTATGCTGTGATAGCTTGGAATACATGAGATGTATGTAATAATAATAACCAAAACTAAAACCACAACAAAGACAGCATCCATGGACATTCAGTTAAATATAACATATACATTATCTCACTTTATCCTTAAAATAGTTCTCATTATTCCTGTTTTCAAGAGAGGGGCTCTGATATCAGACTTCCTGCCTTGAATAGCTACACTATATTGTCTCTTTTTCTAGGTTGCTTAGAGGCCATTCGAATTAGTGGTAGAAATATGTTCTTGGAAGATGTGGTCTACATCCTCCAAAAATGTTATAAATAAGTTTCTTTTAATGCATAAGATATATTTAAACTTTTAAAATTACTTTATGAACACAGGTAGAATATTTAGGTTATAGAGGCACAAATGAATCAATAACTAATAATGCTTTCTAAACAACATGTTTCTTTTAAAACTGAAAAACTAAGAGTTCAATTTCTATGATAGGCAAAACACCTTAAAATGTATCTGTAGATGCTCAACAGACCCTAAAGACTCCCCAGACCTAGATCACAGTCTGCTGTGAAATGCTTAGCAGATTTGTTTTCTCAACTAGACTCATTAGCAGTGCCAGGTGGTAATAACTATCTAACTGATTCCTATTAGGAAAAAAAATCTGCCGAAGGCCACTGAGGACTCTCTCCCCAATTCTCTGCTTCATCTCTGACCTCATATGCTTTTGGAAAATAATTATGCATGGCAGGCAGGTGCTGTACAACAGAGAAGGATCGTTGTGTCCTGAGATTATATAGGATCTCAGATCAAATATTTTATATTGTGAGAGGAATAAATTAGGAAACATGATTTTCACCAGCATAGTACAGTTAATCTATTTCTTGATTTTTTCCCTTTTCTGTTTATTTCATCATTAAAAACCCAATAAAGGAAATTATTTACCAATTTGGGAGAATGTTAGCCTTGGTGTTTAGCATTCAGCCCAATCCAGTAGACTTCAGAAACAAAAACAGCTCTAGGGTCCATCCAAGTTATCTGGAATAAAAGAGTGGATATTTTAAAACCGTCTTTTTTTCACACATTGTACATTGTTACTCGACAGGTGTAAATATGAAGTAGTACGTGAAAGCAGTTAAGTACTTAGTCAACTATTTTCTATCTAGGAGGAATTTTCAGTTAGCTAAATTATTTCCTGCTTCATTTTTAATTAAAAAATGGAAGATACCAAGGGGAAATAAATCTGAAGATATGTTTTAAAAAAGTAACTTCCTGCCACCTTCTAAAGATGTAGTCAGCCAAATTTCTAGATCCATGCTATCCTAACCACTAGCCACATGTGGCTATTGTACACTTGCAATGTGACTAGTTCAAATTAAGATGAGCTGAAGTCTAAAATGAATACTAAATTTTGGAAATAATGAGTACAAAAGAAGATAAGATATCTCAGTAATAATATTTATGCTGATTACAGGTTGAAAAGATAATATTTTGGATACATTGCATTCAATAAAATTTATTACTAAAATTAATTTCACCTATTTTTTATCACTTTTTAAAATGTGGCTATTAGAAAATTTTAAATTACATATATGACTTGTATTATATTTCTTTTGGACAACACTATCTTAGGCTTCTACTTTGGGTCACCATTGCTGAGAACCAAATGATTGTGAATAATAGTAAGATCCTTCAATTACAGAATTAAAACTTAATTTAACATCCTTTGAAAAGCAATTTGGAGATACTTATTAAGAGCTTGTGTCCAAGCTCTTTTAAGCAGGAATGTACATTTCTAGCCGTATGATCCAGCAATTCCAATTCTAGGACACACACACACACACACACACACACACACACACACACACACAGAAATGAAAGCATGTGTTTATAGCAGCATTAGTTACAAAAGTCAAAAAGGTAGAAACAACCCAACCGTCCATCAATCGGCAAACAAATAAATAAAATATGGTATGTTCATACAATAGAATATTATTCAGCAGTAAAATGGAATAGTGTATGGATACATACTACAACATGGATAAACCTTGAAAATTTTATGCTAAGTGAAAGAAGCCAGTTACAAAAGACCACATTTTACATGATTCTATTTATATGAAATGTCCAGAACAGGGAAATCTATATAGACAGAAAATAGAGTAGTGGTTGCCTAGGACTGGTGGGAAGTGGGTGTAGGGTCGGGGGTGGGAAGGGGATAAGTAAAGAGTACAGGGTTTCTTTTTTGGGGTAATGAAAATGTTCTAAAATGAACTATAGTTGCACATATCTGTGAATATGTGAAAACAATTGAATTGTATGCTTTAAATGGGTGAAAGGTATGGTATGTAAACTACACTCAATAAGAAGCTGTTAAAAATTTTTATTTCTAAGAAATCAGAGTTAAGAAAACTATCCTAAATTAGGAAATCCCTTTATGCATAAAGTTGCAAACTGGAAAATTAAAAACCCATATGTCCAAATAGAAATGTGGTTAAATAATTTATGGCAGAGTCTCATAATGCAATGCCAATATTAAAATAATGAGTGTAAGCAAACTCTTGCAAGAGAGTGTACTAATATGAGAAAATTCCTATTTTCTATTTTAAGTGAACAAAAAACTGATGCATGTTATTTGCATAATTCCATATGATAAAAAATATCTAGAAAAAAATTACAAGGATATACTAGTCTCCAAATATTAATAATGTTTGAATTTTGGGGCTCTGTGAGAATTTTTCCTCCTCATACTTTATTTTCCATATTTTCTATAATGAACAATCGTTAATTAAGAATACTAAAAAATCCAACAAATTATATTTTTAAAAAAGGTATTTTACGCTTTAATTGCTAAGAAAGGAGAGTAGACCAATAGATTTTAGAAAATTCCAAAACAGAAGTTGGAACAAAGGCACGATTTCTGTTTGAAACCTTCAGTAAACTTTTGGTTATCCAAAACATTAAATTAATTTCTCATTAATTGAGTACCACTGTCCTTGATATAGCAACATAAAGACAATTCATCAAATTGAGGTGATAACTAAACTAAAAAGGATGGCACAGTAGTGTTGACTTATTTTACTCTGTTGATTAAGACCATCAAAACCAAATTCCACCAACTATTTTTGTTTTTCTTTTTTTGGGTAGTATTATGATTAAATATATTTATTTTTTCCAATTTTACTGAGATATAATTGACATACAGCACTGCATAAGTTTAAGGTGTACAGCATAATGATTTGATTTATATATAGTGAAATGATTATCACGATAAATTTAGTTGACATCCATTATCTCATATAGATACAAAAAAAAAAAAAGAAAAAGAAAAAAAATTTTTTTTCCTGTGGTGAGAACTCTTAGGATATACTCTCTTAACAACTTTCCTATATATCACACAGCAGTGTTAGGCATAGTCATCATGTTGTGCATCACATCCCTAGTACTTATCTATCTTAAAACTAGAAGTTTGTATCTTCTGACCACCTTCCTCCAATTCCACCTTTCCCCACCTTTTCTAAGGTTTTCTTTTCTCCAGTACCTAAAGTCTGAAAAGAAAAAATTTCCTTGCTCCTTCCCAGAGTGAACTTTTCTACATATGTTCTCTCGCTGCTAATCTGTAATGTATTTAATAACACATTCAAATCTTCCCTCTTTTCTAAAGAAACCTTTCCTTGGCCCTGCTCTGCCTCTACTTTAGGTTCTCACCTCTCTCCTCCTCCTCATTATCCAAGGCCTCCATTTTCTTCCCCACTTGGCAATGTTGGTGGTATTGCTATAATCCTACTAAAATAGCTCTCTGGAATATTTATTATCTGCCCTCACCAAACTCTGTAACCTCTCTTTGCTATCTGTCTGCAGTAGGATTCTAGACAACTAGTATTCTCCCCTCTGTTCAGACGGTGGCCTCTGCCCTCAGTGCCTTGCCATCTACTGCTCATTAATGTTTACCCAACCATCAGCCTCCACTGGTAACTCACTTCTTGTCAGAGATTTCTCAGAATCTTGTAAGTGAAAATAATTTTACTTGGTCCTATGTGGGTGGAGGATATGGGTTGGGTTTTAGTCATCTTGTTCCTTACTCAGCAAAGCACCCCACATGGTAGATAATGCTTGATGCTTGCTCATGACATTGGAGAGACTGACAAGACAGGGGACATTGTGCTTTTCCATCTCCTCTTGGTGGTGTTCAGAGATTTTTCAACACAGTTGGGAATTTCTAACTATTCCTAAATAGAATTTTAGAGCTAAGAAAGAGCTGGTCTAAATTTCTCATTTATAGATGATGAACCTAAGGCTCAATGGCACTGAAGCCAGCCACACTGTTGATCTTTAATAGAACCAGAACTAATGCAGGCCAGATGGCTCCTGAGTCAAGTCACCACTCACTTTTCCATACCTATCTTGTGCTTCCATTGCCTAAAAGTTGTAGAACTGAATTTTTTGAATCTGTCTCACTGAAGTCCCTCAGAATACATAAAAACAATCTACTATGGACACTATTGCCCTCCATAGTCTGTGCACTCAAGATTTTAGTTCACATTGAATATTTCTTTTGTAGCAAATAGGGTAACTAGCTGGCCTGATCTGCCCAAAACTGAGCAGTTTCCCAGGATGTAGGACTTGCAATGCTAAAGGAAAGAATCCAAGGCAAACCAAGATCATTGGCCACTCTAATATCAGGCATTCTATTAAAACATTCTAATACACCTTATTTAAGTGATAGACCTGGGAACAGGCATTCTCATTCCTATTTTACAGGTAAGGAAAACTGAGGCTCAAAGGGGTTAAATGATAAGGACATGTCACTTATAAATGGCAGGGCAAGATTAAACCTCAGATGTATTTTTTTGTTTGTTTGTTTGTTTTATTATTATGGTGACATTAGTTAACGAAATCCAGTAAGTTTCAGGTAGATGTATTTAACTATAAACTCATGATCTATCCACTATTTGCCAATGTGGAAGTGTGGGTGCTTTGCAGCTGTTAAAATCTACACAGAAAAGGTAACTCTGTGAAATATTTAGTTTAAAAATTGATTTATTATAATTTTTTGAGATCTTGCTAATTTGCATGATTGACACATAAGGAGAAGAAAGCAGCTGCTTAAAATGCATAAATTATTTGACAGCGATAATGAACCAGGTAAAATTTAAATCATGCAGTCTCAATCCATTTAGTCTTCCCTTCCTGGAGTGGGAGGGTGGAGTGAATGAGAGACAAACATGGTGTTTATTTATGTGCCTAGGGAAAAAATGAATCCAGTTACTTTTATTAAGCTAAGTTTGAATCAATGACAGTACACTGCAGTCAAACTAGTTGGAAAAAAGTATGGAGAAATAGTAGTTTGGTAGTAGTTAGATCAGTAGTTTGATAATTAGAGCTTGGTTTTCTTCCTTTCTCTAATTCTAAGATCTATTTATTGATTCATTTTTTTATTTCTTTAGGAACAAAGCAGTAATTACAGATAAATACTGTTTTTAAAAATTTTAAAGTTTGAATTTAATTTTTATAAAAAGATAATGCATTTATGTGGTTAAGGAAAAAGCTATTCAATGAAAAGTCTCCCTTTTGCCTTCAAGCCACACCACTACAACCACCATAATTCATTTTCTATATGTAATTTCAGAACTAATTAATCATATGCAAGCAAATATTTCTCCTTCCATAAAAACGGTAGCATATTAAGGACACTATTCTGCATAAAGATTTCCTTTTAGACACAATAACATCTGAGATATCTTTCTAAATCAGTACATAAAGAGCTTCCTTATTGTTTTATGGCCACATAGTATTCCACTCTGTGACTCTACCATCTTTATTTAACTAGTTCTCTGTTGATAGTAGTACATACTTAAACGACTTTTAATTTAATTTATTGCATAAGTAATACATTCACATGTTCAAAAATTATATTATATGTACATATATAAATATCTCATACTCATTCCATCCACTCCAGTACCACTCCTCTCCCCCTGCCACATCCTACCACACATATACCCAGGTAAAAATGTTGATACTAAAAAAGTGTTATTAGTTTTAGATATAGCTTTCAGAGTTTCCTTATGCATATAGAAGTAAATACAAATGTATATTCTTAATTTTCCTCCTGTTATATGTAAAAGATAGCCTACTACTTTATATACCATTCTGTATTTTGCTTTGTCCACTCAACAAAATATCTTGGAGAATTTTTCATATCAGTACATTGTGAGCTTCCTACGTTGCATAATCATCTATAGTGTGGATATACCACACTTAATTCAACTGGTTCTCTATTAATTAATGGTCATCAAGTACTATTTTGCCTATTCAAATGCTCTGTGGCTCAAAGTCTTCTGACTATTGTGTTGGCAAAGAGAGTATTTGATAACTTAAGATAAGTGCTTAACTGCTTTGCTTTCACTGATAATTCTTTCACATTAAGGGTTAAGTATCAGCACTGAATTTTTTGTTATTCTGCAGATGGCAGAAACCTCTTACCTTAAGCACCATAAATAGTCTCTCTGAATATTATTGAAATGCTGTTGCTACCACAATGAGAAATTACAGAAAATGTTGCAGCAATTATTACATTACTCTTCTTTATTGATTGAGCTGTTGCAGACAATACCAGATGTGAGTGTGCTGAGAATGTCTGATGATACTCGAGGAATTTGTTTTAAATCTTTTTCCTTTTTTGGGGGTGTGGAGAAAGTGAAGTCTCCAATGTTCATTGATTTTTAAAATATTCCCTGACCAGGATCCAAAATGCTAATTACCAATGATCGCTAATTAATTACTTTAAGAGCTAGAGTTTTACATCATTAAATAATATAGAATATATACAAACCTTTAGATTTGTTTTAATGGAAGTAATTTGCATATCACATACAATACTATAAAATAGTTCTCATGAAAGAGACATTATTAGAAGCCTTTTATTAAAAAAGCCAAGCATAAATTATGGTAAAGTGGTTTTGGCTGTAAGATGGTTTAAATGGAAACTATCCAGTGGGGAGAAAATTAATTTACTTTTCTAAAATAGAGGCATGTTTTCCAATAATATGGGGCAGACTCTTTGCTATTTTAGAGGAGACCTTTGATTCCAGTGTAAGGATGGGTTTCTGGGATGTAAACTTTATTACTCAAGAGATATGTCACAGATTTTAAATTCTACTACAAAGAATAAAGATTTAGAGATAGCATGACATTTTGGCATCTGATGGCAAGGTGGTGTAGTGGTTAAGAGCGTGGTCTTACCCATGTGGAATTCATAGCCAACATGGGTATGAATTTCCAACTCCAATGTGTTGTTAGCTCCAGGCAAATCCCTGAGCCTCTGTCTTCTCATGTGGGGTGGTTGTGATGAATTCGATGCCTGCACATTTCCAGTTCTCACTAAGCAGCAGCTTTTTACAGCTTAGTCACTAAACTACAGTTCTTCTCCAAAGCTTTTGATTCTAACCACTGATTTGCCCCATCCTTAAGGCATATGCTGGTGTCATGTTGGGATGTCAGATGACATCTTGGGAAATGATCATGAGATCTTGAGTTCTGGGAGGCCATCTCTCTCTCCACATCTTTGGGGAATGACCCTGAGTTGGTTTTGATAGGGTGAGGGCAAGACCTGGGGGTGGCTTAGTAACCCCTAGAAGGCCTCCTTACCTAATGACCATGCCATGCCAGGGCACTGAGACCTTTTGTTCTCCAAGTCAGTCAGTCACAGGACCATTCGATTGGGTAAAGATCATACTGTGGGATAAAGGCCATAAACTCAATATTGTCTGATAAAACTCCTATGTCTGGCCATAGTGTTTTCCGGGCACCCAGAAGAAATTGTGAGAAACTAATGATCAGCTAGAACAATTTAAAAGGGTGCTTTTCGTGTCTAATTCCTACATTCTAAAATAGCTATATAGTAACCTGTCAAGTATGTTCTTATTTCTTTAATACATATAATAAAGAATGGAGAAAAAATACAGTAATGAAATCAAAGCTGTATTTTCTATTTTGTAAATGCATTATAAAGAATTCATTAGCTATCAGAAGGATCTTTGATACACATAGGAGAATCAAAACAGTATTCAAAGAGTATGCCCTTCAGAAAAGGTCAAAGAAAGCCAAACCTATGGTTTAGAGATGAATATACAGGTTCAATAAAAAGCTTTAGATCATAGCTGATTTTTAAATACATTTTAAAGACATAAAAAGTCTAAGTAAACATCTAAAATAAACAACACAAATTGATATAGATCTGAAATTTTCTTGCATTTATAATTGATATTCAGGAGAGGAGCCATAGCTTTAGTCACTAGTTAACCTAGGAACTTGATGAATAAATGAATTAGAATAAAGCCAAGGTCTAAAAACTGACAAATTACAACACAGTATTTTCAATGTGATAATAGCAAGGTGCAGTTCTACATCTTGAATGTCAAATGTCTCATGTTGAGTGATAAATCTAAAAATAAGACAAAAGAATTCTTCAGTATTTAAAGAAAAAACTAAATTATAAATGTCATCCATAAATTTTCTGCCTTTATAAAAATGCAGACTTTTGATTAAATACGTAACAAAAGATATATCTCATGACCATATTACTTACAATTAGTTAATAATTTGCAGCAAGGGGCAATGAATTAATATGTCACTAGTAATATTCAAAACAAAACCTAAGCTAGAATCTTAGAGTACATATAGTTGAGGTCGAACACTTATACTAATCCTTCCTCTAGTTTTTTTGCCTTTTTCTTATTTTAGGAGCAAAGATAGAAACAAAAAAAATACATATTTTCTTGTAATGCAATTAGCTTATTTATTATCTGGGGATCTTATAAAGTCATATTTTATTCTGAGCGATTCTTGCAAGTGATTTGAAATTAAATGTTTTCCTTGCACCTGTAAAGATGTGTAAATGATGAAACTGGCAGCATGATGATCGCTTTACAGAGAAGCATTTCCTTCATCATCTTCAAGGTCATTCAGATTTATGATCTAATCACCCATGGCTCTTTAACAGGATGCATTTGAATCTGATTAAAAAGAAAAACAAACAGCAGTATGGATTTATTAATAAAATGTGCTTGACCTTTTCACTTATCTACCTCTTTCGGCATATTGTGAGTTTAAAATGACAATAAAAGAAGAGAGTTTCTGGGGTTTTAATCTTGCACGTTACAGCTTCAGAGTTGCTTCAGGAGTTCCTGCTCGTGTATGGGTGCCTGTGGATCACGGAGGGCTATCTGTTTCCCTCCTCTTTCTCTTTGGGGTTTAATTACTTCACCTACATCCTAATTCAGGTAACTCATAAAGCTTAGCCTTTGTTGTAGGTCCAACAGCTGTCTCATGTCAGCAGCAAGTAAAACATTCACAGAGCACCGGAATGCTGCAAGACGGTTTATAGTGCTGCAATAAAAGGTAAACTGAATTTACAAAGATGCATTTGTCACTGATTAAAAACGTACAAAGTTAATTGGAAACGCTGTGGAGGTGTTACCACACAACTCGAGGTGTAATGGGTGGTTCTAATTCAGCCTGGAGGAGAGTTGTGGGTCCCATTATGGTCTTGCACAGTAAGATGCCCAGCGACGCACTCCAATTTAAGTGGCAAAGTAACACAGTAAAGATCTCAAATATTTTTAGTATGAGATGAGTGTAAATTTACTCACGATTATTCTTGAAAATAGCTAGAGGAAAAGCCTTTGGTGTTACAGAAACACTAAATGTGCAAATCACGTGGCTTCCTTTTAGAAACGTATTGAAGGGTTTTTATTTTTCCCATCTGCAACTTTTTTTATTTTCCTTATATTTACATTGGCGGCAGTACTACTGCAAGAAGTATATCGGTTAGGAAGGAAAAATAAGACTGAAACAGCCTGCAATCTGGAGTTAGCAGGACCCTCCCTTGGGACCTTGTTGAATTATCTCCACATAATTCACTTAACCTTTGACATTTGGGGACTTGGGAAACTGAATGTATTTCTAAACTTGAGGCTTTTAATTGCTGGGTTAATGTCACTAGCCCAGCTCAGTTGGAGAGACGATGATTGAAAAACAGTTCTAGGAGGCTTTTCACCTTTAGTGCGCATCCTGGATATAATTACATTGGTGGCCTGGGGTAGCCTTTAGATTTCTGCAGACAGGAGTGAACAGTTAAGCTCCAAGTGATGGGCCTTATGTGGACATTCTGTGTGTGCCTTAAGTTGAATAAAGAAATTTTAATTTTAGATGAAGTTTATGTTAAGAGATTAAAAGGAAAAAAAACATAACTGAGACAACTTTTTAATGCTAGCATTTATTGAGTGCTTACTATTTGCTAAGTGCTTTTTGTATTAAAACCCTTTTAATCCTCATAGCAACGCTATAAGGTAAGCACTGTCATCATCCCCATTGTACAGATGAGGAAACTGAGATTCTAAGATGTTAGGTAACTTGGCCAACTAAACACTGGAACAAGGATTTGCATCTTGTGTTGTTCAATTATAGAGGAAGCACTCTCTGCTATATGGCCTCATAACTGCTGGATTTGTATGTCAAAGCCTTACTGCATATATGCAGGGACCACATATTTATTTGATCTTCACTGGTTCCCCAGGATTAAATTGTCATACAGCCCAGGATTGCGGGACTGGCTAACATCAGTCATTAGTTGAATAGTAGGGGCAAGAGTCAAGTTCATTTCTAAGAGTTAATATAGTGTAGTGGAAGGCACACAGAATTTGGTATTTGAGTCCCAAACTTCTCTGATAGGCTTCCATTGACGGGGATAAGGCAGCTTCTTGAAACATCAACTTCTTTATCCATTAAATGGTGATAACACACTCCTATACTTATTAGGTTATTGTGAGGATTAAACGAGACAACATGGGGGCAAAATACTGCAGAAACAGTAAAGTCCTATTTAAATATCAATTACACTTTTTCTTCTTTAACATCATTTTCAGAATTTTCACTGAAATCTCTTAGAAAATAGTTGCACTCATGAGCTGCTTGACAAACTTACTTGAGTATACTTAGATGGAGCTATGAATAGGTATTACAAAATACCAATCCTAGGTGGATTCCTTTGCACCTGCAGTTACTTGTTTTATTCAGAATTTTCCAGCAGAGCTTAGGTAACTGTCAGGTAATTGTCTTCCTGAATGATGCATATACCCTGTCAAAGGAAGCAATCACTTTACAATCAGAGAACTTGGAAATAGGAAAATATTTCAAGTTAAAAAACTTTTAAATTTTGCAGAATATCATTAGAATCTCTGAAATATCAGAACTGCATCATTATAAGGAAGGGACCATTAAAGAATGTTAGTTATTTTATTCCTTGAGGTGTAAAATGTGTTTCAGCCAGAGGCACTCAGGAAAGCATTCCAACTATTTGTCCTCTAATTCCTTCTTTTTTTCATTAAACTCCTTCTTTCCTTTTAATCTGGCTTGAATTTTGTAAGACCTTTGTTTTTAAAATTGTTGGCTTACTGAATTTTGTAAGACCTTTGTTTTTAAAATTGTTGTTTTATTGATGCTGCTCATTAAGTAAATATAGTGGTAACACAAATCCATGGTTATATTTACATGATATCAATTGTCCGCTATTGTCAATTCTTGGTACCCAACTCAAAGAGACACCAGGAGAACCTGAATGATTTCGATCTACAGATAATTTAACAAGTGTAAACGATTTTAAACAAATTCAACTCTAGTTCTTTTTTTCAGCAAGCTTTGGTGAAAGAGTCAAAATATTGTAAAATGGCCAAAAGCTAGAGTGAAATTCACAAACTTAATAATTAGTTTTCAAAAATCTCTGTAGTTGAGTCTATGGCCGTGCCACCCTGAACAAGCCTGATCTCATCTGATCTCGGAAGCTAAGCAGGGTCAGGCCTGGTTAGTACTTGGATGGGAGACCACCT
The DNA here is from genome assembly GCF_902729225.1 of Pteropus medius. Taxonomy (NCBI): domain Eukaryota; kingdom Metazoa; phylum Chordata; class Mammalia; order Chiroptera; family Pteropodidae; genus Pteropus; species Pteropus medius. The sequence continues at coordinate 34,617,240 of NW_024354875.1, forward strand.
TGGAAGACCAAGTGCTGTAGGCATAAAAAATAAAAAATAAAGGATTGTAAGCTGACAAGGTCCTTGCGATCTGTGAGGTCAATCAAGGTTTGCCTCACCTAAAAATTAAAAAAAAAAAAAAAAAAAAACCTCTGTAGTTGAGACCAACTCCCACATAAAGTATAGATTACTATTATCCCATTTTTTATAAATAAGGAAATAAAGGTAATAACAGATTAAGGGCCTCGTCCATGATCAGTGGAAGCCAGTCAGAGAATCTGGGATTTATGTAAAAAAAATCCTTTTATAGAAGGGCTTACAGAAGGAGTTAATTAAGTAAATAGAATATCCAAACAGTGGAATATTATTCACCTAATTAAAATAATTACAGAGATGTCTCTACCATGAAGGATAATGCCTCTCAATATAAGCAAATTTATATTCTTATCCTTGAACCCAAGGAATTAGCATCACCTTCCACAAACAAAATCAAACTTATTTATATATACATATGTATGTATAAATATATATAAAACAATTCTAAGTTTTAAAAGCATGGATTTCAACAAATCTTTCTTTTGAAAATAAGATGAGGAAAGTAAAAAATATAAGGTACATTATGGTTTGAGAGGAAAAGTTTGAACTACAGAAATATTAAAATAAATGAGAGTTAACTTTCCTTTGTTTCTAAGTAAGGTATTTCCTCTGACTTAAGAGAGCAACCTCTAGATTGAGACCAAGATTTAAGAAATTTCAAGATCTGAACAAGACATAAATGACTGCAGAACATTTTAAATTGTCATACAGCCTCTTTTGACAAAGGATTTAAAAATATTTATGAATAAATGAACACGCATATTTTATTACTATTAAGAGATATTGGTAATACATATTATCTACATTATGCCATCTATAGGCAGAGGCGCTAAACAGCTAAAAGATATCAATTCATACTTCTGAGGTAAGGGTCTTCCTTGTCATTGGGTTCTGTGGTACTATACTTTCATTTCATGCAGTTAAAATTTTATGTTAGAGAGTTTAGAATCATTATTTAATTTAGAAATTAGGGTTTAGATACCAGTAAAGTTGATTAGCTATGTAATTTTAAAAGTCACATAACCTCTCTAGACCTTAGTTTGCTCATCTCTAAAATGTGTGCATAGGAGAGAGGATTGGGAAGGAGGAGAAGATATACCAGCCCAACAAACTGTTTCCTAAGGAAACATTAGCAGGGGTATGCTGGAGCCAGAACTTGTGAGCCAGTGAATGTTATGTTGGCAATTTAAAATTGGCCACAGAAGGCGGATTCATATCACAGAAATAAGTAAGTGCTACAAATCAGCCCCTCCACTGATTTCTTGAGAGCTGGTTGTTAAATACCAGCACACCACTAATGCTCATTGATACTCTGAATAGAGTTCTATAGTCAAATAAGTTTTGGAACACAAGTTTTACAAAGTAAAACCATTCCTTTCTCTCTTTCTTCACCCTTCTCTTTTTTCTCTCCTTCCCTCCCTACCTCCATTCCTCTCTCTCTCTCTCTTTCCTTTCTTGCCTTCTTTCTTCCTTTTCTTGCCCTGACAAGTAATGTGAGTCTTGAGGACACTGAGAAAGAAATATAAAGCATCTCATATTACAAAACTTTATAAAAATGGTCTTCAGACATTTCTCTTAATTCTTAAAGTTCCATATCTCACTGGGACTGATCAAATCTTTCTTTCTTCATCTTTCTTCTTTTTCTTCACTTTCTCTGAGATCAATTACTTATTCAAGTAGCATTCCATATATTTTTTGTATAAACAATAAAACATACAAATATATTTAGAGAAAACCAAAAAGATGCTCTCTCCCGGTGGTTTTTTGTTTTACCCCAAATACCTATTTACATGTTGAAGTACATGAATAATCTTTGGAAGGAAGTTTCAGAGATAATGGACTAATGTATTTCTAAGAAGCCTTTGAGTTGCAAAGTATATGATTCTGAAGATGGCTATCATTTTAGGTAGAGGGTGAACCACATGATGCATAGAGGTCCTAGTTCTTGGATAAGTTTGTGAAATAAGGACAAATAATTCTGTTGTCTTACTTACAGGATGGTAAAGAATCATATTGTTTTCAAGTACTGAAATGTTCAGATCTCTTTTGATGTGTATCTAGAGATATGATAGGTATAGAAGATTTTTTGAAATTTCAAAAAAAATGTTTCGCTGTTGTGCTAATCCCAAACACCCAAGAATGGTGCCTGTGTGTAGTGCCTTTGGAAGTAGAAAACCAATTATAATTCCTACGAAGAACTAAGTGTATTTAAGACTATATCTACAGCTACATACAAATAGGTATAGAAGTATACAGGTGGATAGATAGGTGATAGATATAGATATATTTTTAAAGATTCCAGAAGTAATTTTGAATCCATAAATTCTATTTAAAGTCTAGCTTTTATAAATATCCATTAGCGAATGAATGGATTAAAAAGATGTATATACACACAACAAAGTATTATTCAGTCATGAGAAAGGAAGAAATCTTGCCATTTACAACAGCATGGATGGACCTTGAGCACATCATGCTAAGTGAGATAAATCAGACGAAGACAAGTACTGTATGATATCACTCATATGTGGAATCTAAAAATGTCGAACCTATAAAAAAAACCAGTAAAATGATGGTTACCAGAAAGTGGGGTATGGGGAGATAAGATGGATAGTGTTTAAGGCTACATACTTGCAAAGAGTAGTAAATAAGCCACAGAGATCTAATGCACATTATAATAAATATGGGTAATAATATTGTACTATAATGATGTAATGTGATAATATTTCTTCACTGGCAATCATGTTACAATATATTTCAAAATAACATGCTGTCCACCTGAAATTTACAAAATGTAACATGTTAACTTTATTTTAAGAATACATAAATTACAATAGAAAAAAGTCTAGCTTTTACTTCTACAGACCCTATTTACTAAATTTAAATTATTTCTATGGTACATTTGAAGTTTATGCCCACTGTTTCAACTAGTGTTAAGGAATGTTATAATACTTTAATTTTCTCTTAAGGAAAATTTATCCAATTAACCCTTTTGATTTACTTTCAAAGATCTTTTGAAGATAAGTTGTAGATAAACTGTAGTTATTAAAGATAGTTAATTAGCCTGTGAAAGACAGTATCATTGTGCAGTATAATATGAGTGCCTGGTTCAGTGCCTTGCTCATATTAGGCTCATACTAGAGTTCTTGTTAGGTTAAATTAGTATATGGATTCTTATAACTGCTATTAATATAAGATGAGATGTTAAAAGACTAAAGTAAAGCAAAAGGCTAAAGGAGATGACAACATGGATTAAAGGAATTATTGAACTCTTATTCCAGAACACAGAGATAAATCTTAAAGATCGCCTTCTTTAAACTCACCCTGTATCTTATTGAAGAAAGCAATAAAAAACTCCGTCTGGTCTCAGTGTGTTAAATGCTACTGCTGAAAGAGTGTGAGACTGAAGGGATCCAGTGGTGAGGTTTAAGTGACACATGCATGGGCCTGTTAACAATTAACCTTTTTCTCCTTCTCGGAATTCACAACAGACTGGGCCCACAGGAAGCTAGAGTTAGCTTTCTTCTCTGTTCAGATAGGAGAAAATGCCTTTTGCAGAAAATACTGCCTGCTGACTATACTGAAGGCTGCGTTTAGATAAGTTTATGTAACATCACCATCCACAGGTTAGCTAACTGTTGAAAGAAGCTGGTATGAATAGAGGCTGGGAAGACTTAATTCAAGTGTAAGCACTAATGTTGAAATCCAAGGCAAACTAAACGGAGAAAATAAAGATATTACAAACTCCTGTCAGAAGCAAAGATAAGCTAGGGTGATTTTCAAATTATTTTTGAATATTCCTCAGGGACAGATTATAAAGTCTTGCTTACTTTGAGGATGAATGTACATGAAATGCCAGTGACACAGTGATGGAGTGGCTTTTCATTTTCTCTGCTTTTCCCCCCAAAAAGATACTTTCAGCTCAAAGGAAATGATTCTTCTTTTATGAAAGTAGAATTGTTTTTAGGAAAAGGAAAAAATAAATGCTGAAATGAGCCAAATTCATTTTAGCAGTAGGTTAAAATTATTCTTTAAAAGCTCAATGCAATTTTGTGAACTACTGTATACCAAGCATCCAATACATATTAGGCAAACAATATATATTCGATGAGTAGATAGTGAATAAATAAATATGTAAATGACTTTTTTTAAAAAATGTAGGTGGATAGAGAGGCCAGTGAGCAAATAGAAAAAAAAAAAGAACTGAAAGATAGCTAGATACCTTTATACACTTCCAACACAAGTAGACAGTTTCAATTTTCTTTTTGGCAAATTAATATTACTATTTTTCATAATAAACACAGAGTTCCATCATGCTTAGCTAATATTTGAGATCTTACTGTATTTTTTCCCTTTATTCCAAAACTCCTATTTCCACCAGTGATGAGAGTTAACTCTAGTACCATGAGAGTGTTGGACACAGTTCTCTTCAGGGAGTAGCCATGACTTATCACAGAACCAATATACTGTGGGGAGAAATTCTCACACACGAATCTGTAAGCACCGTCCCCACCTCTCCACAATTGCAGACTGTTCAGTCGCCTATCACTTCTCCGGGTCCCACTTCCTATTTGCAATGTTTGTTCTTGTGTCTGACAACTGTGAGAATGTGGTTCTCAAACCTCTTTGCCTCATTCTAGTCTCTCGACTGCACATTCTACAGCAGGAGGGCCAGATCCACACTCAGGCTCACTTTCAGCCTCAGATTCTAGAACACCAGCCTTGACCAAAAACCTAGCCCTTCTGTCCTTAGACGGAAGGTCAGACATGGTTCCTGGTTCCCTCAAGGAGATTTAACTAGCTCATCTCTAAGGTCATATTCATATATAAGTCTATGTATTTTAATTTTTATGATTCTGGGATTCTCCTACCTTAAGAATTAGTAACCACAGAATATAAAATGCCATTACAAAGGTCTGGCCTCTATTTGATTGATCAGGAGGATGGAAAGAGCAGAAAAGCTGTAGGATATCTCTGAGGAGGTTGCTGTGGCCAACAGTAGACTTGTACAGTGGCTGCTCCCTGGGCTTTTCCAGAAAGGATGTAGTCATATGCTGCCACTCTCGGAGGTGTGTGTGTAGGGGGTGTGGGGAGTATCAGGGCTTCTCTGCCATCGGGCCAAATCACTGAGACGATTATGATGCCCCTCTCCCACAACCTGGTATATATTTCAAAATTAAAATACCTCTTTACCATGGGACTCGAAATTTATACATATACTAAAATAAAAACTGTGTTCTTTTTCTTTTCCTCTTTTAAAAAAGTTTCTTGATTGTAAAATTCTGGACAAGTTCAAAGTTCAAGACGAAATTTTCTCACTGCATCTATATAAGCACACATTTGGGTTTTCCTGTTTGAAAATTTCACACTGATATTGAGTTTGGGTCCAAAACTCTGTCCCTTGTTTTTGTTAAATTTCAAGTCCATGTTTCTATCAGTCATGTGTATAGAATTATGAGTCTAAAAAACCATATCTAGGTGCACAGATTAATCCCACCAATGTGTCCAGTCCTTTCGCAATTTCTGTAATTTGATGGCATTTTCATTCATCTTAGGGCTTCCATGGTCACTCCTACATCAATGATTCAAGAAGCCCTCTCCAGGTCCACTCCGGATGACCCCCAATCTACTTTCTCCCTGCTCTTCAAACTACCAATTTCTCTTCCAATTTCTACAACAATCACTCGGCTATGTAATCTACAAACTTAGAGGTAAATTTTGACTCCCTCCCTTCATTTTATCCAGTCAGTCACTGATTCCTGTCTTTTCTACGTCTTTAATTCATCTTAACAGTGGTTACCATGTCCTTTTTATGCACTAGGCACAGTATTAGGAACTGGGGATACAACTGGCTCTGTCTTCATGCAGAGAAGCAGATCTGGAATATTTCTTGCATCTGTTCCTTCCATTATATTCCCTTAGTTCCTGTTCCCATGGCCTGGACTAATGCTATGTCCTGCTAATCCTGATCTTTTAATCTAGTTTACAGATGGGACTGCCAGATCAATCTTCATAAAACACAGATATGATCATGTCATTTCTTTGCTCAAAAACCTTCAATGGCTCCCTATTCCCTACGGTGAAGTAGCCCACTGTAGTAGAAGGAACACTGGGCTGAGATCTGCAGGCTGGGTCCTGGAAGAGCCAAATATGCTTTAGTTCTGGGTCTGCCTGAAACTTCCTGTCTGACTTGGGATACTTTTCTGGATCTTTGTTTCCTTTTCAGTAATGGGGTGGATGGTGGTGATGGTGGTGGTGGTGGGGCGGGGGGTATTGAGTGGGGTGAAATCTGAACACCTTTTCAGGTCCTATTTTCTATATATCATTATTGTTGTATTTTCAGAGCCCTACCACTTTGCAGACTCTGGAGTCTTTGAACTTTGGTGTATTTTCTAGCTCTTGTATATGAGATTTCTAAAGAAATCTAAAAAAATTTTCCTAAGAATTTCTGCCTTTTTTCTTTTTATAGTGTTGGAAAAGCTTCCTTTGTTTTACCTCCAGAAGGAGATAGTTTCATAATTCTCTGCTCTCTTCTTCCTTAATATGAAAATAATTACCACTGCAGCCATTAACAATTACACACACGTGGCTCTCCCTGAACTCAGCCCGGGTATGTCAGAAAGGGAGAATTAGAAAAACTAAGGCTGGCTCTGCGGTTTCATTAATCAAAATGCTTATATAGTTTAAAACTTTGAACACGAATACATCCTCTGATGCTAAATGAACATTTGGGCAGGTTGGAAAGCAATTACTCTCTCTCAGGTTAGGCTCTGGCCACTGACTTCCACAGTGGCTTTTCCGTAGCACCCCGCTCAGGAGGACTAATAATGATTCTTCTTGTTTCTAAGAGGTTTCAGCCTTAATATACCAGGCCTCCTTTCTATCACTCAACATTCGGGTAGCAGATTTGGTGCCTTTGGAACACTGATATTTAAGAGTTGCCATTTCTACATACGAAGCAAATATGATTGTGAATATATTTGGATTTGTATTAGAAAAAAAATCATATGTTTCCAGAACAGATGTATGAAAGCCCACTCATTCCCCCCTCCCCTTTTTTGAAGGTTCTATAACAAATTTGTTGTTGAGTTATGGTCATCACAGCTACATAAGGAACAGCAAGGAAAAATGATAGCCCGTCATATATTACCATGATGTTCCCGTGTTATTCAGGGTGATTATACTGATTCTAGAGGTATATCATATTGACTACCAGCCTGAGTCTTACCCACTGCTGTGCCCCCTCTGTGACCTCCACAGCTACCGAGCCCTGCCTGCTGGCTTTATGGGGACCTCGTGTGTGCAGAGAAAAGTATGATGAAGAGATAATGAGAACTCATTCTCAATCTTATTATTACATTTGTAATTACGTACTTAAATTTCACTTATAGAACAGTAATTGGTAATTTTGGTTAGAAAGAAAGTAATATATGTTAGGTGCCTGTTATATAGTTTACATGGTTTTAGATAATTTCCTTGTAAAATTATGCCTTATAAAACCAGGTCTGAATTATTTAAAAAATGATTATTAATTTCTTAGCAGAATATACTTAAGCTAGAATGACCTCATTTTGGTGGCTATTATGTATATATGAATAAAACAAATTGTAGGAATTTTATATTTGCCCTGTATTTTTCATTAGTCTGGTCTCAAAAATGCAAGTTAGACTACTTTTTTAAAAAAGTTTTTCATTCTAGATATGTCTTATCCCCACACTTGGCTATTTTTCTCCCAAAGAAGGTGTTATTGCTTTTTCTTATTTGAGTTGATATTTATAAAGCACTTGGAACAGCACCTGGCACATGGTAAGTGTTACATAGAATAAATAAATAACAAAATTAAAATAAAAACCCCAGCTACATTTTAGGGGAAAATTCCAATAACTGTGGCATTATCAGTAGCTTAATTGTGAAAGCGATTTTCGAATTTACCCCCCAAAAATGAGTTTTAAACCAGATTAATAAAAGTCAATATTTAAAATACATTAAATTTATTTTACACAAATTATTTATGTTTATTGTAGAAAATATACACAAATACAGATAAAAAATTTCACTACCCAGAGATAATCATCTTACTATTTTGTATTTTTACAGAATTTTTTCCTTTCTTTACTTACTAAACACATATAAGTATTTAAAAATATAAATGTATGTGCATATTAAATTATTTGTTTAAAGATATACATTCATATTTATATATTATATATATTTTATAGTGGGAGCTATTTTTCTCATTCATTCGAGGCTTAACAAATCCCTATGAAACAGTTTAAATTACTGCCGTGTTGATAACCATGTGGCAGGCCCTGAGCTCTGTTCTCTATATGTATTATTTTGCCTGGTCCTTATAACTCCTAGAATTAGCTACTAGTCCATCTACATGACAGAACAGAATCCGTGGATTAGACTAAGGAACTGAGCAAGGCCACACAGGTGATATCTGACTTGTAATTCGTATCCAAAGGCTCTGACTTACTGGACTTTCATGCTAGATATCTCCATGAACTAAGATAATAATTCATTACTTTTATAATATTTAGTGCAACATTATCATAAAAAGGTATATAAATCAGTCATCGTGAGCCACAAACTATATTCAACCCATTTTCTATACTTTGGTATCTACATTCAAATTCTTGGCTGAGGTTTTCAAGGAATGAAAAGCAAAAGATCGGGGTTTTTATCCTGTCCTGATTTTAATCAACCGTATGAGCTAACAAAAGTCATTGTCTTTCTATTTTTTTTTTTATTGGGGACTTGGCCATGAGTTACTTATTCACCTACAATTTATTGAACATGTCTGAAAAGACAAGTTAGGTACTGGGATAACAAAGCATATAGACAACCCTTTCTTCAAGGAGCTCCCCTAGTAGTAGAACAAAGACTGCAGGGCTTAGGCGTGCTGTGCACTTTGATGAAGGTGTGAGCTCGGTGGTGATGGAGCCGGAGGGCAGAGCAATGCCTCCTCCAGCCCTGCCAGCCCTGACATTCACCACTTTAAAGTGACTGGCCCTTAGTCAGACAGATCTCTCCTCTACTCTTTCAAATGTAACTCACTTCAAGATGAAAAATATGTTTCTGGAATGGAAGCTTTCAAAATAATGTCACACGAATAGTAGCTTAGCTCACTTAAACACGTCATCAGAGAAAATTGCAATGACAATGTAATGTTAGCTTCTTCTTTCGGAGTAGGATAAAAGCTTTATGTTAGTTTATTATTAATTAAGAAATAATTTGAGCTTTGCAAAATTAAGAAATCCATCATTTTTCTTTCATTCCATTGAAAAATAAAGGTTAGGTATATAAAGATATAACTCACCCCATACAAAAATGGATAGTTGTGGTTTTTCTTTGTAAGTAATGTTGAAAAGTCTTTAGATAAATTGTTTGAGATAAAGTTTCATATTTCATATATTTTGGTAAAATATTTGTAAAGGGGGGAAGTTCAAATCTTATTTTGTTAAAGTAAATTAAGAGGAATATTTCTAAAGAAATTTCCATAACCTATTTATTTTGTTTTATTTATGTGCTGCCTCATTCTATAAAGAGATCATCTATAACCTTGCTTTTTCAGTTAAAAAGAATTGTAAATCCTTCTTATTGGTATGGGAAATAGAAATTTGCATACTGGATTACTAAATATTGCTGCCAAAATATTCATAACCTATTGAATTTAGGACATTTTATGTCCCATGACTTTCCAAGTGTAGGCTTCAAACTTTGCTAATTAAGGTAACCAAATTATCATCATTTATTCAAGGTAGAATTACTGCTAAAAGAAAACAATAGTATGATTATTGTAAGTTTTGAGGAATTGACAGTGTTCACATTAAATTTAAATAAGAGGTAGATCTGTAGGAAGAAGAAGAAGAGAAAAATGGGGGAGGCCATAGGCTTAATTCACACTTCTTTATGAATGGTTTTCTTCACAGGGTGCCCAAAGACCCAAGCAAGGACACTTCCAAGTCAATCCAGGATGTCCCTAATGAGGTAACAATATCCAAAGAGTGGCACACTCTATAACCCTGATTTCTTAGATTCTGTTCTAGAGCTCTTTCTACTATACCACCTTGTAATTTGGGGGGCAGATCCAAGTGGACTCTATCTAGATCTTGATGATTTAAAAAGTATAGCAAAGGAAATTGTACTATTACATACTCAAAATGGCTGCTAGTAACTCAATAGCAGGTATACTTTAGCCAGAAAGCCAAAAAAAAGAAAAAAAAAATGAAGTCAGTGTTAACCAACTTTAAATGTAAATGACATACAAATTGTAACTGTTAGAAAATGGGGAAATTACAAACTCATAGACATCAGATTTCTAACTTAGAAGTCCTAAACTTCGTGGGTACCCTTTGAAAATGGAATTTTCCCAGGTTTCATCTCATCTGGTAAATTTAATCCTGAGCTGCAAAGTTGTTCGATGAACTTATGCTTAATATCTTTCTTAGTCTATCTTGAAGAATACTCACGTTACTTTGCAATTATGCAGGGAGTACAAAGATTAACTTTTCCTCCGGGTGCTGCATGTGTCTTAGGTTCTGACTTACAGGGTGAGGGCAATGTGAGTCACAGAAAGTTCCACAATAATGGATGGTACCCAGAGAGAGAAGAGAAACCATTCTTTTCTTTTCTTTTTTTTTCTTTTTGATAAAAAATGTTATTTGCCAAAATCATTACTTTTCTAGGTATTTTTAAAGAATAAATAACTCTTTACAATCTTTGGTCTCTGGTTTTGGAGATTTATCTCAGGGTTAGGCAAAGAAGATGGTGACCCCTCTGCTAGGCTGTCCCACCTCTTAGTCTCTTGATTTTATTGCTGAGTTTGCCTCTTAATTTTTTCCAGCTGGGGCATGTTTGCTCAAGAGAGACTTTCCTGGCTAATGCTAGTCAGAATGCTATTATTTCTGACTAATTAAAACACAATCCACATCTCCTTGAATCAACCAACATCAATGATTATAATGAAAGACTTGCCAACATTTTAAAACAAGAATTGCTCTGAGCTGCTGGGGACCAGGAAGCGAATGAGAGATGGGTAGATGGATCACCTGACACAGAGCTTGGCAATAAAATAACTAAAGGGGGTGAGATAGGTGGAGATAAAGGTGAAAGTATTTTTATTACTTGGAAATTCATCATTTTAAAGAGGAAAAAGCCCCCAAAGAACAATGGAACTATGCAGATATGGTGAATTTGGCTGAAGAAACAAATATTACTGTACAATGAGGTTGTCAGTTGGCAATATCGATTTGTTGAATACAGTGCAGAAAACTGTACAGGCATTAAGCCAGGGCTTAAATTACAGACACTCTCAGATTCACACCCTCTTTCTCGTACTTGGAGAGTAGGGAAACAAGGAAGAGATGCTTGTTTCCTCCCTTTCCTTAAAGTTCATACTATAGCTAATTACATATTATACTGAAATGAATTTACACCATGACACTGACATCCTGTCAAGGAAAAAGGACTCCTCCCCGATAAGCATATTAATACGGCTTTATAAATTGCAGTTATCACACAGGATGAAACAACAGGATAAAATAACACTTTGTTTATGCTGAGACAAATATCTTTTTTTTCAAGTTTCTTCAGGTCCCTTTAAATATAGGGCATACTCTGCCTTCCCCTTCACCCTTTCACTTTCTCAACCCTGATCCCACTGCCCTCCATCCTTACTCCTCTACCTTCTCCCATTCAATTACACGGAGCTTCTTTTGGTATAACCAGGTCCTCTGTGGGAGTGCAGAGCACCTCTTAAGGCTGCAAAGCCTTTTACTCACTTTCACATGGCATTAATATAAGCAAATCAACACCTAACTCAGGGCAAAGATACTTTGATGTTTATGCAGAAAAAAATGCAAAGATGCAAAGATGTTGGTGCAGACAAGAGAGCAAGCAGGACCAGGACAGGAAGAAAATGCAAGGGAGGGTGCTGGAACTTCACACGTACCAGACCTTCCCCTCTACATTTTCTTGCCATAACTTCTACCTTTCTGTGCACTTCGATTCCCAACATCTTCCCCCCGTTTGGGGAGGTGTCTAACATTATGCTATTGTACTGTTACGGGATGAATTGTGTCCTCTCCAAATTTGTATGTGGGAGCCCTGATCCCCAGTGCTTCCGAATGTGACTGGATTTAAAGATGGGGCCTTAAAGATGTGGTTAAATTAAAAGAAGGCTTTTAGGATGAATCCTAAACCAATCTGACTGGTGTCCTTATTAGAAGAGAAAATTTGGATATGCAGAGATACCAGGGATGCTAGTGCACAGAGGAAAGACAATGTGAGGACACAGCAGGAAGGCGGCCATCTACAAGTCAGGGAGAGAGGCCTCAGGAGAAACCAACTCTGCTGACATGTTAATTTTTGACTGCTAGACTCCAGAACTGTAAGAAAATAAATGCCTGTTGTCTAAGCCACCTAGTCTGTGGTGTTCTGTTATGTCAGGTCTGGCAAACTAATACATATAAGATAGAGTCCTGGACAACAAAAGGTTATCATTTCTCTGGAGTATTTATTGAGTCATCCATCCAATCCTATAGATCTCCTACCTTCCAAGCGTTTACCATGTGCTAACTACTGTGCTACCATTAAGTCAAATCTTCTAAAGCCCTTTGGTAGTCAGATTTATCTGTGAAACTCAATTTGTAGTGAAGCAGCTTTAAAGAAAAGTTGAAAATAATTTCTTTATCTCATAATTTGTTATATTCTTTTACATTTTAAGTTAGTTCCGATTTAAGGACTGCCAACAATTTAATTTACCAAAATCATTAAGTCAAATAATATCTTTAGCAGTGACTTCTAAACAGGAATAGCTTTTTCAGTGCCATCTTTGGGAAAAAATTAGAGTAGAAAATATATCTAGAAACAAGAATTAATTACTGTAAATTACTTTGAAAGGAAAAAATGTCAAGTTGATAAAACAAATATTATTGACCCATGGATTTACAACTAAATTATTGTTTAGTACCTGGTTTATTTCTTAAAAACTGAGCACATTTCTCATTCCTTTCTCCTATTATATTCTATGTACATGATGTCTCAATAGTTGAACAGAAAAGATACATGAACCATCTCAGTGTTTGTTGTCTAATTAAAAACTTTTTATGCATAGCAATTTTACCATTTTGCATTATCACCAGACCTCATTTCTCATGGAAAAAAATTAGCATCAGCTTAAAAGAATATTTCTTTAATCACCAGTTCTGATTGTCACTAGTACCATTTTGTAGATAGTTTTTAGCTGACTAACAAATCTTTTATTTTATTGGCTGTCTCATTTTGTCCTCTTTCATATTTCACATTTATGGTCTATTCAGACATTCTCCTGTTTTGTTAAGTAGGAATCTGTGTGGTCTTTGATGTAAGACATAATTTATTTGACAGGGAAATATGAGTCTGTGCCCTGAATCTACATTTAACTGATGGATTGAGAAATTTAAAAATTGCAACAAGATAGACTCTCTCCCAGATTGCCATACTACTAGCATTTTGCTAATCTCTTTGGCAGTGAATTTACATATCTATGTCTAAATATAAATAGAGATTCACACAGTCCTGCAACTGAACCCAAATATTTTTATTAAAAAAAAAATCTCATTTTATTAGTCATTGATAGTTCCTCTGGAAAATTTTTAAAGAATTCCTTCCTGAAATTAAAATCAATATATTTATTTTATTTTATCATTATATAGATAGCTATAGCTTCATAAAGTGAGTCATAATGTCTTCAAATCTATGCTGCTCATTCTTCAACCAAGTTAATGGAAGTTCATTCACTTAGCATTTCAAGATTTATATGTTTCATACCTTCTCCCAAGTCTGTGTACCAGTTCTGGTAACTGGAAGTTTACTCGCAGCTCATTCCCTCTGCTCAAAATGCTTGTCAATTAACATTTGCAAAATGGAAGTTTAAAAAAAATATGACTTTCATATTTCAATCATGTTCATTTTCAATCATCTCAAAATGTAGAAATTGAATAACACTTGGGAGTCTGCAATTTTTTTATATATCATTTAGGTTTGAAACATTTCTTCAAATATGACTATTGTCTGTATGCAGTAGATGAGATTAAGTGGTTAAAATTACTTGTGGTGGGTATCTCCCTACTTTGTTTATAGGTATGAACAAAATACTAAGTATGCCAAAAGCAGTTTTCACAAATATGCACCTTTTCTGTTGATGCTTTGACTGCTGTCTGTAACATAGGAGGCCATGCTAAGCCCTGGTGAAGAAAACAAGGGTTCTACTGTAATATCTGAAATTGACATTTTGATAGATGGAGTTGTTGCCCACCCTGAACTTTTGACTTAAATGAAGGGGAAAAATCTAACAACTTCTAAGAATAATAGGAATGAAAAACAGGAATGAACCAAATGCTAAAGATGAAAAAGATGGGAAAGTGTCATCCTTGGTAGGTTGAAAATAACTATGAGCCTGGTGTTTTAGTAGAGGCTGGAGTTACTATCTCTAATAGTAGCTATGTCAGAAGGAAGAGGTTCATCATTAAGTCTAGATATGTTTATTACACCCTACTGATATGCAAGACACTGTGATTTTACTAAGGTGAATCAGACCCTGATTTTTCCCACTTCTGCAGAGTCCTCTACTCACCCACCCCTCATCCTGGACTGCTCTTTTGTTTGTTTGCAAATAATCCCTTTTTTTTCTTTGGTGTTTGACTTGTTTTGCTAATCTGGTAGACAGGAATATGTTTCACCGTGAACATCATAATCCTAATATTCACCCCTGAGGAGAATGGTAAAAACTTCTGTCACAGTCGAAGGCAATCCTTCATGTTCTTGAGAACATCTCGATATAAACTTTTATGTGCCTTTTGTACTCCTAGATCTCAGATCCCCTTAGAAACATAAGTTCTTGTTCTCAGAATGTACTCTCCTACACTTAGAAAACCGACTTTATCACATTTGAACCCCATTTAATAACCACTCTTACCTTTTGGGAAAATTCTAAACTTTGCTTACTCATCTCTTTCTCTTAGAACTAATTTATTCCTCAACCTGCTAGGAGAGAAAGAAAGTAGTGCACACAAACATAGTCTCTTTCTCTCCTGCCTTTCCCATTTCTTTCTTTTTTCTCGTTTATCATGAAATGTTAAGTGGAACTAAAATCCAATGATCATTTCTTACTCGGACAATATGTGAAGTAATATGGGTTTTTAGACTCTTGATAGAACTAGATTTGACTCTGGGCACTACTATTTACTTTGTGACTTTGGTCAAGTTCAAGTTTCTTCTTTGAGCCTCAATTTCCCCATCTGTAAAACCTTGCAGAGTTATGCAAACAGAAACAAAACATTTAGCATAAGCTTGACACAAGTACATGCCCCATAAGTGCTATTTTCTTAAAAGCTATTTGTACTGAGGGTAAGGGCATAGACTCTGAAGCCAGACAGCTTGGGTGCGTAGTTCCAGCTCTGTCCCTTAAGTGCTGTGTGACATGGGCAAGCAACTTAATCTCTTGGTGTGATAATAATAATAATTTACTTCCTAGGGTTAACTCATGATTAGATGAGTTAATATATGTTAAGTGCTCAGAATAGTGCCTGGCATTTGGTATCGTTATTTAAGTATGAGGTACTATAATTTTCTTCTTCTTTCTCCAAGATCAAATCCTGATCCATGAGTATAATTGCTGTTTTGAACCAAAGTTGGGCTGGGGACCTGTTCTAAAAAAATAGCCTTCCTTGGCTGATCTTCCGAGCAGTGCTCCGATGATAGCACATTAACTTTTCCCGAGAGAAGGAAAACACGGAGGGTACATTCTATCTGCTATGAACTTTAAATTAGAGAGATGGCAACCCTCGCTAGTATATCCAGTAGACAGGCTGGCTATAGTTCACAGTCATTCTTACGCTATGGGAATCCCGGAAACCAAGCTAAGGAAAGGAAAGCCCTAAAAGTGAACCTGTGAGCACTGAATTCTACATTTTTTCAGCACTCAAAAATGTCAAATGAGAGATCGCTAATTATTTCAGCAATGAAATAAGCAACACCAACCTCATTTATTTATGTAGGCTGGAACTGAGTGTGAAATAAAATCCTAGTAGAAACAGTTGAGAAAAAAATTTAAGATCAATTTTCTTTTTCTATAAATCAAAACAAGACCATTTAAAAATGTAACAGTGAGGCCTGGATTTGGCTTGAAGAGACTGAGATGAAAGTATTGGAATTCACCAGCAAATTCTGGGGCTCGTGAAACAAATTAAATGGACCTTTATGAACACAAATTAAAGATCAAGTTAATGTACACAGCATAGAGCTTTGGAATTCTATCTTCCTTTTCTCGTCATATCTTGCCCAAGTATCATTGTGATTAAAGCAATTGATTTTTCTGTTATCATTTCATCTCTTTATCCTTCATCAGTAGCCTCTTCTAATCTTTATTCATTGCTATAAACAAAGACAATGTCTTGACTTCCTAAAACCTATACCCTTTTTGCTTCTGTTTTATTTTAGACCTAGTTTTGGTCCATGCTGAGTTGCTGAATGGTTGGTTTGCTCACACTCCTTCTTGCTAACCTTTCTTGACAGCTTCTAGATTACTCTACCTAGTAATTTGTTCCATAATAACGGCTACTGTGAGAAGTCTCCTAGTTCCTTTATTTTTAACAAGGATTCTTAACACCCTCTGTAGGTGACAATGTGCAATTACAGATATAAAGTGTCTCCCGAGGGATGTCCGCTCGCAGATGCCACCAGTATTTTTGTAGTGCAACTGTTAAATATAATGAAAACAAAGAATCAGATTCTCTAAACATCCAGCTCAAATAAAATTTTAATTAAAAGTTATGAAGGCATTTTATTGATTAACAATCTTAGTAATTAAAGAATGTGGTTGACATTTTTTTCTAGTTGGATTTGTTCTTCCTTTGAGATCTCTAATTGTTGTATGGTTTTACATTTATTGATAACTCTGTTTGATGAATGCAGATGCCACCTTTTACAGCCGTCGTTGACAGAGTAATCATATTGTGAGAAACACCAGGCTTATGTAGTAACAGCTGTTGTAGTTATCCATGCTGACATCCATAGGGGAAATGTGTTTGCAGCTATCATGGGTACACAATAAATGGAAGGTGCAATAAAGCACAAGCTAACATTTTGAATATCCTTACAACTCTAGGAACTTTATTGCATATTACAAGCACTTTGATCTCTGTCCAGTACTTAAGTCTTAATTATCAGACTAATTGCACAGACTATGTTCATTTTCAGTGGTAATCCTTTTGTGATTAGCTTCTGCGTTCAATAACTGACTTATCCTTTAATTAAAAGGACTATTAACCTTAAGGCTGCTGCTGTGTCTTGGGATTAACCCATACAGAGTTAATGTTTAATATCATTGTAAAAGCTTTTGCTGAAAGGTGTAGTATAAAAATGTGTAGAGGGAAAGCCATGAAAGGTATCTCACTTTTCTGATGTGTAAAAAAGCTCTGCTAAAGGTGAGGGTTTTAATGAAGCCTCCTTGTAGATTAAATTTTCTAAGGGCCTCCCTAACTGTACAGCCACTGTATTAACCCTTTGAACCCTGGACTCATTTACAGGAAGAGAGCGCTTACTTTAGGAGTTTTCTCTTGATTTTCAAAATCATTGTGTGAATGTGATCAGGGTTCTTAGCTGCTGGGGGTCTAGAATAGAAAATTTCCTTTTTTCTTTTTTCTTTTTTCTTTTTTACTGTTACAGATGAAAGTTTCTTAATATTGATTTCTTTGGAAAGATTCACAGCAGCTTGAAAATAGACATAACTGGCACATCTATCCAAGCTCCAGACAGTGCATGGTCAAAGTGGGTAAAACAGAGTTCACAGGTAACTAGTGAAACAATTAAGGAGCAGATGCAGGGAGAATCAGTACCACAGTGTGGAAAGCTTGCCAAAAAGCCAGATGCGGCTGATGGAAGCACTCTATTTCTTCTTCACTTTGGCATCTGGGTTCTGCAATGAACATCTTCCCCCAGTGTGCCCCATGGCACAGGGTCTGCACCAGTCACTTAGGACGAGAAAGAGAAGTGGTTTCTCTGATTTCTCTCTCTCTTGCTCATATCCTAGCCTCCCAGAGGAAGAGGCCCTTCATTGATTTCTTGATCCTGGTGTCTCCACATATAAAATTCAGGCTCCTGGGCTTAAGGAGCTGCAAGAATGCCTCCATTCTAAGGCTCCTGGGCCAGGAGGCCACCCAGTAAATGCCACTCTGTCTCTCCTTCCAAATTTTACTTCTTCTATTAGGAATGTGAAGACTAGCCAGAAGAGAATTTTTCTTCAATGGTATCTGTTTTTCAGGAATTCGGCAATAACAGGAAATATTTACCAAATGAGCATTGCCATCTACTGGGGGATTCTGTGGTAAACGAAAGGGAGAGATCTCACTATCCCCGAAGCTTGGAGTCTAGCTAGTGGGACAGTAACTCTTTCCCACCCACGGTGCTCGCTGCTGGGAATGGTGGCATACCAAAGGGATTCACTACCCCGAATAGATCGTACTCTTTCTAGGTTTAGGATTCACTGAACGTTTTGTTTTTAATAATGAATAGAGAGTTAGCATGTGATGAGTGGGGCTGGTAAAGCTTTACCAATGTTAGTGGGGAGGGAGTGAACTCTGTGGTTTAGAACATCAACTCTGGAGCCAAAGAGACACCGGTGCAATCCCAGCTCCACAGATTACCAGCCGTGTAACTCTGGACCAGTTATTTCTCCTTCTGAATCTTGGTTTCCTCAGCTGTAAAATGCGGACAATGCCAGTGGTGTCATAAGGAATAAATGAGGTGTCACACGTGAAACATTTACCACAAGGCCTGATGCATAGTGTTTAATAATTGGTTGCTACAGTTACCTAAATTTAAGTTTCTATACTTCAGAGACTGTAGCTAAGAAATTAGGGGGTTAATATATTTTATATAGTGATTATGAAGATAATAGTTTTTTATAATTCTGGCCTGCAGTCACTTCTTTGAGCCTTATAGGAACACCATAAACTAGGCTACTTTACCGATGACTATACCAAGGCTTGGGGAAGGTATGTTCTTGCTCAGGCTTACATGTTGTAAAGGAGGGACTTAAAAGTCAAGCCAGACTCTCCAAGCCCACCTCTCTATCACTAGCTGTTCTATCAGAGTAGAGGGGGCCACGTGAGTCAGGAGGCTTCAATTTTTTTCACCTTTTCCTATGAACTTACAGCTCAATCACTTATCTCTTTTTCTCTCAAAGTACTAAACTTTTTCAAAGCAGACTATTTTAAGTACAACTATTAATTATTCATTATATAAAATCCATGATAATTTTCACAATTAAAGGATGCACTTATATTTGTAAAACTGAAAACTCTATATTTCACGCTATTGCAAAATTCAAACTCTTAAGGCATCAATTTTGATCTCTACATTACACTTTTTAAAAACTTTAAATGGTTCCCACTGGCTATATTAGAACATAAAAATGTTCTAATGTATCACAATTACATATGACATTGACTGTTGGTTTAAGATTGCAGAATTAGTTCCAGATTTTTTTTTTAAATCAGAGTAAGTTTCATAAACTAATTTTTTTTTTTCCATTTAAAAGCCAGGATCTTCACCAAAAATAGTTGTTAGTTAATATCAAGGAAAGGCAAAAGTATTGTTTTTGTTTTTTTTGCTGGTACATTTTTCAATGAGCTCTGATTATTTTTTCCACTCTGACATTAGAACTACACAGAAAGATAATTATATCTACCCACTGCTAGTTTGGCATTTCCTTTATTATCTAGTATTGGGGATGAATTAATATATGGTTGATTCATATTTTCTTGGCCATATTTTCAAGAGGTAAGAATTAAAGATGCAAGTCTATGTTTTGGATCAAATTAAAATTAATGGTTTAAATATGATTAAACTCCTGGCTTTAATGTCATTTATATGTTGTCCTAGCCTAGGATTCCTGCACTTTGTGGTAATCAGTGAAAACATAGTGATTTACCTCAGAAAGCCAATGGGGTTTGCTTGATGGCAGAAATATCCTGAATAGCTATGTGGCTGTGCCTCATGGGGAGAAAGTGTCTGGATAGAGCCACTGCAATTCAGGATGGATTTTTGCTATGTGGTTGGGAATCTGTGGTTAGGATTGCAGGTAAGAAAGCAAAATACTGTTTTCAATCCATGGTTGGTTGGATCCACTGACGTGAAACCTGTAGATTCAAGGGCCCATTGTATTTACTGGAAAAAATCCTCGTATAAGTGAATTAGCGCAGTTCAAACCCATTGTTCAAAGGTCAACTGTATACGCAAAGTCCTTCAGACTGAAGGGACTGATGTATTCTGAGAAAGCCAAAGGCAGCTTGGCATTGTGGTGAAAGCACATTATTGAAAGCAGATGATATGAATATGAATCATGGCTCTGCCATTTACTTGAATACTTAGCCTCCCTCAGCCTCAATTTTATCATTTCTGCTATGGAAATAGGTAAAAGGTTTTTTAATTTTTAGGGTTGTTGCAAAAGTTAGAGATAATTTATTTACAGAAGTGAAGCATCTAGTATTTAGGCTGCATACTTGCTTTAAATGATCCTTACACTCTATGACCCAAATTCCAGGTAATTTACTGAAAGAAAAGGCCCAGAAGCTGTGTTCTCATTGGCTCAGGGCTCTGTTCTAGGTTTTGTCTCTAAACCTCTTATTCTGTCTAAATTCTCTGCATTCTGGCTCTTTTACTTTATACCTGATTATCTCTCTCTGCCTAACTTTAGACTCTTCATCGGATATTCTCCCTAGAGAATACTGCTGTGTTCCTAAAATATCCTTTTAGAATACACACACTCCTCTCATTAAGTCCCCAAACCATTTCTATGCACACAGTTCTCAGATAAGGGATGCCTCACTCTTGTGCCAGAGCTCTGCAGTATCCATCTCCAGCCTATGTCCAGGACCCTGGGCCACCAAGTGTCCAACTGTGGGAGAAAGGAGGGGGAGAAAGCAAATATCCAGTGCGATGTAGTAAGTAGGCTTAATAAATGGTTGTGATTGCTATTCTTAAAAAATTATGTGTAAGACAGAATGCCAATTAATTATTTTGCAGTGGGAGCTGCCCATTAAGTGGTTTGTTTTTGTGTCCATTATCCTGTATACTCTCTTCCTATTATTAAGATATTTGATAAACTGAATTCATATTCAAAAGGTTGCTGGGTGAGCAGAGAATCAGGTAAAGGCTGGATTTCGGCCAAGCCTAGGAAGAAATAATCAGTCTCTGTAGGCTCCCTTCCTAATCCCACCATTAGCTCAAGGCTGAGAACCCATTAGACATCTGTTATGGGCTCAATAGATGGCCTTTTCCTCTTTGTAAGTTTAGCCCACACAGAGTGGGCATGAAACAGTTCAATAGTAAAACCCAGGTGGTTGCAGCTGGAGGGATGCTTGATGGTGTGACACAGGAAGTGTTCTAGTCAATGGCTTCTGCACAGTGGGGGAGACTTTTTCTGATTGTACATTACCTGGTAGCCTGACAAAAAGCCAGGGTGGTCCATATAACCTTCCTCACCACTGAAACGCAGCAGAGAATTGCTGAAGTAAAGAAAGGGAATGTAGAGAGAAAGAAACCACTTTTGGATAAAGGGTGGCAAGCATCTTTGACAGCAGCACAACCTGCTTAAGTTCCAGCATGTGTGGGTATGTTCAGGGCAAAGTAGAAACAGTACTAGCAAGAATGACTGCAGTACACATATTTGATAACTTGCTTCTCTCTTGCTAATATTATCAATGTTTGTGCCTTCATTTCCTTTTACAAAATATGCTTTGCAAACCCCCAACAAGGCTCAATCTGACCATCAGTCATCTTTGCTCCTGCATCCCAAATTGCTGAGGTACTCACGTAGCTGTGTGAATCGATGTCACAGTAAATGTATGACTTCCCACTTGAATAGGCACCTCTGAAACATGGGACAATATTTTTATCCTCCCAGATCTACCCTCTTTCTCAATCCCCACAGTATGGATGACCCCTCTCCTATAGCTCTATGGTTCTATCAGTCATACTTACTTGCTTGGTGTCTACCATGAAGAGGGAACACTTTTGCTTTTTGAGACTAATCCCTTTCTTTTGCTTCCTTTCTACTGTTTTCTTTTAAATTGACCTATTGATCTAGCCATCTATTGACCTATCGATTTATAGCTCTATCATTTATTTTTTAAAGAAACCCTCCTGGCATCTGCCTCATAGATCATAAACAGATCTAAGTCTTTAATCTGAAAAACAGAACAAACAGCAAAAACCTCCCTTCACCCAGCTTTCTCCCACGTGCTTCTGCCAACTTTCTTCTGAGTTCTATCACAATTGAGTTCTAGAAGGAGCAGTTACAATCTTCTTCTTTTTCTAACTTTCCAGCCCATTACAATGGGTTCTTGCTTTCATTATTTCCTAGAAATTAATTATTTAAAGTTTCCAAGAACTTCGGTTTTTGTAGAGTCAGTGGAATTTTTTTCTTTTACTATTCTTATTTGATTCATGGAAACATCTAAGACTATGAGCATTCCTTTTGAAATGCTGTAGGTTTTAAAGAGGAGGAGCAGAAAGGGTAGCTGACCTGATTATGTTGCATATCATTACATGTGTATTAATGGTAGGGGAACTGGAAATTTCTTTCCAAGAAGTTGTGAACCCACCCTGGATGACCACTGAGGTTTCCCCAATACTACTCTCTCACCCCATTTCAGCTTCCTTGGATAACTGCTTTTCCCAAGCTGGCTCCTTAAATACGATGCCCCTGGAGTTTTGCTTTTTGCTCTGCTCTCTCTTCACATGCCCCTAAAAGGATTCATTCACTTCTAATGGCTCCAGCATTAACCATGTGCTGTCAGCTTCCAAGTCTGCATCTCTAGCTCCCATCTCTCTAGGGCCAAATATTTAATTGATTACTAAATCTTTCCACACAAAAGTACCACTGGCATCTTAAACTCAATATGCTCTAAACTTATTTCTCTTACCTGTCTCTTGATACTGCATCTTGATGCTGCATGTACTCAGTTATGTAGGCCAGAATAACCTAAATAATTCTTGAGAATAATTCTTGACTTTTCTCCCTCTCTCACCCTAACTCCTCCCCACAATCTGAATCTAACCAGTCACCATGCTTTTTTCTATAGCTCCATTACTACCAACTCAATTCAGGCCTTTGTACTTGAGTGTCTGAAAAGATCCCAGAGAAAGAGCTTTGTGCATAGTATTTATTATTTTAATTATGAATATAAATTATAAGTATTACGACCACATTAATTACATATATTGCTTTAAGGAACTAAAGTACTGGTTTTTCCACAGGGCTTTTCATTAGCACGATGATGACTGAAACATATCTTAAGGAAGGCTCTTAACCAAGGAGATTTATGACCAAATTTTGATTATCTTGGTTGGGAGGCCAAGGAAAACACAAGGGATGGGAATAGCAAAATGATCCTAAAACCTCACATTAGGCGACAGCTTCACTCCTCTTCTCTTCTGAATATTTTATCAGCACAGACAATGCGTGAGGAGGCTATTATTGGCTTGAATTTCTGGCTCTTGAATGCCCTGTACCAGATGAGCAGTATAGTAACGAAATAACCACAATTCCCAATCAAAGTAAAAAGAGAAAGCAAGAAACCCAAATAATTCACAAACTAGTTAAGAATCTGCATGTTCCAGTGAAAGAGAAATCAAGACTTGAGAATGAGTGCTTTTATCTTACTTAGTGCTTATCTCACTAAGTGGCATAGTGATGACTGAGTTTCTGGGCTATAGCTCTAAGATTTAAACTCCTCATTTGTAGTAGCTTTCCCTGTTACTATTTGTATTTTGGTCATTTGTACAATGAAGGGAAATGCTGTCCCAACAGCTTAGAATCTTGCCATAATGTCAGGAGCCTTAGGCAAGATGAGCAAAGTTCGGTCAGAAAAGGAAATAGCATCTATTGTCAGACAAGGGCCAGCCGTATCAATGGGCAAATTGAATAAGACATTGCAGTGGTGCAGAATCTCTCCTTTAGCTAATCTCATGCAAAGACCTTGATTTCAAGCGCATGGAAAGGGAGAGCAAAATGTAGCCATTTAGAGCTGTTTTATCCATCATTATTCAGATTTCCTGATGAGCTGATATGCTTGGTGTGGGCATTCAACCAGCCGCTGTCATTTCTCTCCTGCCACCTTTCATGATTTCTTACTAGTTTAGCCCAATAATCTGGGTAGGAGCTCTCTTAATGTACCTGTTCCGTTACGCAACTGTCCAGTGTGAATGCCTCTAAGTTTACTGATTTCCTCGCTCCCTTAAAATCAGATGACAAATACTACATTTGAGAGTTGTCTTCATTTAGTATTTTGTTTGTTTATACTCTGGCAGAATATTCACATAAAGGGTCTTACAATGAGGAAGTAACTGCTGTATTGCATTTTGAACGCATGGTATTGATTGCCAGAGAATCAGTTAAATTGCATTGTGAATAATGATTGGCACTGGCCTTAACCCTTTTGGCTAAAATTGCTTATTTGTCATCCCGGCTTACAGAAGAGATATACTATTGCTTGCTGATGATCTAACGGCTCAACTGTGAGTATCATTTGGCATGTCAGATGAGAGCTAATTTAATGAGCTGCAGTTTCTGCCAATTACCTGGAAACAAATCCCTCTGCAAGCTATTCTGTACATCATCAAAATGTTTAACCAAATTCTCACTTGTGGCAGGTGAGATGATTGGGTGTTTGATTAGTCAACATGCTGTCAATATTATCTTGCATGCATTTGTCCTGTCTACTTATCCAATCACCTTCATTCTTTAACAATGACAAATTATAATATGTAGTCATCTAATTCTTTATTTTAAATTACTCTGCTCAGTATGTATACTAACTGTAAAACTGAAACATCCCCAAGTGTGGGTGGGTTGAATTGTGGACCAGGTTATTTGTGTGGTGTGTGATTCATGTACTATCGGAATGCCAATGAAGAAATTCTCTAACAAGAGCAGGAATCTGGATGACTCTATAAATGGCTTCACATAAAAAGGAAGAATGTTTGGGAATGAGAGATCTGTGAACTATCACTGATTGGGCAGGAGAAAGAGATAGGCAATGAGAAGAGAGAGGGCGAAGATGGGAAGTACGAGGGCCAGGAAGGGACAAAGACATGAGTCACGTAGAAAACATGAGGCCTCTCTGGCTGGGGGAGCTTTGTATATCTTTGGTTCAGCCACCTTTCCTTTCCCCACTCCCGTGTTTTTGTGGGTTTCAGGGAATGCCCTTCCCCTGGAACATTCCTTTCTAACTCTATTTTTCTATGTCTGGCTCTTGCATCTGAGTGCATTTGCTGCTTCAATCCCGCTGCCATGCTCATCTAGACAGGAAGCCCAGTTTGTCGACAGTTAATCTTCTCCCTAACCAGTGTTCACAAAGCATTTGGTGACTTTACTTCCTACTGTCCACCAGGCTGCTGCCTCTGTTCTTCCTTCTCTCTCATCTTTCTTCAGCCTCTCCTGAGTAACACATATCTCCTCTGTTTTCAGAACAGGAATGAGATCTGGGGGAAGGGCAGCTCAGTAGCTTCTGTCTCAACAATCTTTTCAGGAAATTTGTAACATAGGTGCTTTTCTCTCTGAGGAGGAATTATATGGTAGTTGCTTAGAGAATAACATTTTCACTAACTTTTTACACTCTCCTGTGAGAAAATATCTCCATCATTGCTAATTTACTATGCAAATTTTCTGAGGCATATGTAAAAAGACATCCTAAGCTATTTTTACTTACAACATTTTTGACACCGAATGTGTGGCATTTTCCACACCACGCAATTCTTCTATTCCTGCCAACACCAACTGAGTGTCCCACAATTCAATTCGATTCAATTCTGACACCACCTGGAGTTAGTGCGGACCCCCAAAGAGTTAAGGATTCAGTGCCACAAGACTGTACAGCAGTAGGACACACTGCTTAATACTTGTAATCATCACTCACCACTCAGGAAAGGACAAGATCAAGGGAAAATGGAGGCTTATGTGGACTCCTAACGTGCTGTACATCTAGAAAGAAGGCTGTCCAGTGAATGTATAAACCCAAAATACTGATCAGGATTAGGAGACCACTTCTTGCTCACAGAATATTTTGCAAATATCCCCTCTGTAGCCTCAGGCAACCTTCTCTGCCTTCCTCATATTGTTCAGTTCAGCCTGATTCTTTTCAACAAACTCATAGTTTTACAAATTATACAGGTGAAAACTACTGGATTAGGTATTGATGAGATACAGAGTTGAATAAAATATCAATTCCACCCCTGAGGAATCCATAGTCTAGTGCTCCTCAACCTCACTGTGTGACCTTCAGCAAATTGTTTGATCTCTCTGTGTCTCAGTTTCCTCATCTACGATACCGGTATAGATAGTACCTACCTCGAGTTGTCATAGAGGCTAAATAGATTAAAAATATAATGCACTTAAAAGTGTGTATGGCACAAGAAAAAGTATTTATAAATGTTATCTATTATTCAGGCCAATTACTCAGGCCAACACCACTGTTACTATGATCTGGCTGCTGTCTAAGCCCGCCCTCCTCCAGCTCTGATTTTTCATGGTTCTCTGTCTCTGTGTGATAGTGATGAAAGTGATTGACACTGTGGGTAGAGGGCTGTGTGCTGGTTGGAGTGGACCTGGAACTGTGGAGGGCATGATGCAAAAGCTCAGGCTACTACATTTTCTGATTTTTTATTTTTGTTCAGAGTGGTGCTACTTTAGCACCACAGGGGTTAAAAATGACAGTATTAGGTAGGTGGCATGTATTGCACTTCCCTGTAGTGTTTCCAAATCGAGGTTTTCAAAGCCTTAAGTTGATTATCAATATACTTATCCTGAGAAATTATGTATTTGGAAATAATTGTTTTGGAGGTTCTGCCCTAGCGCCTTCTGGAATGTTCTTTATTTGAGTCATCTTTTGACAAGGTTTCTAATAAACCACCAATTATGCTCATGGGGAGGATGCAAGTGCAACTTGTTTTTTCATTGAGGTTAGCTTCATTGTTTTAGAAAGATCAATTATATTACCGATATTTGAAAACCAAACAAAACCTAAAACTCCTTTGCCGCCCAGTATGTGTTAACTCTGGAACTGAACATGCAGACAACAGCCCTAAATAACAGAATTATGTTTTTTAATTGTATGGGCAGACTCCATGTTGTTCCCAGCAGGAGGAGGGACAGTGCTGGGCACCCTCTCATCCTGTCCTGCAGAAGTCCCTTTAGGGGCACACTCAGTCCAGAAGCTTCCGGAATGGGTGTGTTTTCCATTCCTGCTGAGAGACAGTGCTTTGTAAATATTATGAGAAGCCCAGAATGAAAAGGTTAAACTGGTACATTTTTGGCTGGATGAGGATTAATTAGGAGATGATTTGTGAGGACTGTTATGTGTATGCTAAATTTACTGACCTTTATTTCTCTCTGTATAGAATGAAGCTCTGTGCTCCATGCTCATTATCCTTAAATGTTTTCTTTCCTCTGTATCATCACCTCATTCCTTTTATTTGGTATTTTTAAAATGCATTAATTTGGAGCAGTAGGCTTCACTAATTCTTGGGAATAGAACATTTAGTAGGCACAGCTATATGGACCTTAGGAAAACTCTGTGACCATTGGGGGCTCTGTGGCACTAAAACTGGATTCCCGGTCCAGGTGGGCAAGGCCAGCAGGTACCCTCCCATGGCTCTGTGGCAGCAGGCATGTCTGAAGGTTCTGCAAAAAGTTTTAAAACTAGGCTTAAGTGCCACCTTGCTATTTCTTGGCTATTTAGGGACAATGACCTATTTTGTTGATTAGCTAGAGTCCCTTCTCATCTATTTCTGTTTTCTTTGTCAGCCTTTGGATGAATCATTGCTTCATTGCACTGCTGTTCAAGGGTGGACTGGGACACGATTTCAAGGTGGAGCCTGGGCATTCTGGGAGTGCCTCACTCTGCTCTGGCTGAGTATCCTGCAAAATGCTGAAGGCTCTCCTGTCTAAGAGCCCCTCAGGTTACCAAGACCGCAGACAGTAGCAGAGGAGGAGGCTCAGGTGAGGACAGTGAGTTTGAGCTGGAGAAGCAGGTTGGCCAGGCAGTTCTGATGGTTTTAGCCTGAGGTCTTTGATGGAAAAAATGAGCATGGAAGAAGAAGGCTCCTTTTCAGTTATCATGTGCTCTTGTGCCCCAAGGTGGGGAGAGTCCAAGGGAATAAGAACGGAAGGCACCATTGAATCATTTCCTTCTGAGGTCTTATGTTTATTCCTAGCTCTTCTACTCACAATCTCTGCTTCTTGGCCTTTATCATCTAATGATTTGGAAAAGGAAGTTTGAACTCAAAGACAGAGGAAACAGAGCTCTTTTGACTATTGGATATCTTTCTTCTATTTGGTTCTCACTAGAAACTCTGATGAAAAAAAATATGAGAGGGCAAGAGAAGACACAATAAGGGCTAAAACGAGAATCCGTGGTTTTATTTGGGTTTAATTGATCTCTCTCACCCCATCTATTCTACTTTAAGCAAACCTTGATTTAAATATGCAAATCTTGATTTTAAAAAGACATGATTTTAAAAATTAAAGAGAAAATTGTATAAAACGTTCATCGTTTTTTAGGTTATAATACCTTAGTGTGTTATAAATATGAATTATCAAGGAAACGATTTACACACAACTTCTCAAGAATATGTCTAATTGTGGGAAATGAGCTACCTTAAGACAGGAAGGGTGGGTTGTTCTGAATGTTTGCCCAAGCTCTTAGCACATGTAGATAGATGTTCAGTAACTATTGAATCCACAGTCGTGATATTTGCTTCTTTGGATGCTCTGCATTGCTGAATTTTAAATTGCTACTTGCTAGTAAGGCAAAGTTGAAGGTGAGGGGCAAGTCTCAGTATCAGCAGTAGCTAGATGAGCTTTGATGGGACTAAGAAAGATGGAGTTTCCAGGGCTTTGACATTTCATTCTCTTGTTATATAGCAGCTATAAAAAAGTCACTAGCATTTTCCTGTCTTCCTTACTGATACACACCAGCAATAGGAGAAATGAGGGTCCCAGTCTCATGCCTAATTTGGTAGCTTAACTGGTGAAAAGAAGCTATGAGATGCCTGGAGCAATAGGGCTCATGTCAGCAGGTTCACCCAAGCAGAAGTCCCCTGCGGAGGTGATTGAAATGGGGAAATGTTTCATGTGAAGGTCCCTTTCCTGAAAAACCTAGTGTGAACGATTACTGAAGGCCATTTCTAAAGTTATTTCTATAATGTGCATTTGCTGAAAATGGAAGAAAATGAGAGATGCTAATGTTTGCAAATTATGAAGCTCGATGTTGTACACATCAGGATATTTCACATTTAACTTAATGAGTCACTCAGGTGTTCACTGACCAGTTGCTTTCTTAAACTTGGAGTATAATTTTTTTTTCTAATGTAGTGGTCTGCTCTGTATGTGGCTTTTTTTTTATATATATATTTGGGATATTACAGCATTGAAAATATTACTGATGCAGATTTTATTCCCAAACCATTGAGTCTATTTAGATATGTCATGCTCATAAAAGCTCATGTTTATTGAAGAGGGTTATTAAATTTACTGTAAGATTTCATAAAGATCCTTTTAGGTGAAAAATGCAGGTAGAATGGTTTGAATGGATGCTTTATAAACCTTTTATGAGCCAAAAAAAAAGTTCTAAATGCAAATGTCTTATGTGGAAAGTAAAAGCAATTTATTTTTCTCATTAGGTACCAGATAGTCAGCTAACATGAAGATGACAGATTTTGAGATCTGTGAAATCAGAGTCAGTTTTCTTTAACAGAGAATTGCTAGCTGCTTACCTTCTCTATCAAAATGAGTATTTATCTCAAGGTTGGATACAGACATACACATGTCTGCCTGGTTTGAGAATGATTCTATTTGAACCTTAGATATATTGTTTAGAGGATTATAATACATTTAGTTTGAAACGCACGCACAGACACACACACACACACGTTATAGAATATAGTGTAATTAAAGATAGTCATCACCATGTTCACTCAAACTTGTACAATAAGAGTATCTTGCACTGTTTCTCTTCATTAATATGTAAGGCCAGAGCTTTTATTTCTTGATTTGGAATGATGCCAGAGAGTTATATCAATAGTTGAGCTTTGTACATTATTATTAATCATCATGATGATGTGCTTTTCAATATTCATGGTACTCTGTAACAATTTTTATTAGCTGTTTCTCTTAACAGATGAATCAGGTTAAGGAAAATTACTTACTACTCTGTGCAGGTGAAGAAACAAGAGGCACAGAGAGAAACATGACTTCTGGATCACACAGTGTACTATTGGTATAGCGGGTATGAAAACTCACAATCTTATATTTTTGTACTCTGACACTGAGGCTGTTTTTACAAATTTTCTTTTTTGAAAATAAATTTTCATATGAAAAGTTTCAGCTATATTTGGAAAGCCAAAAAAGTCCCATTGAGTAACAGTATTAGACACATAATAGGTTCTCAGTAAATATTAGCTAAAGAAATATATAAATATTAGTTGGAGGTTTAAAGCATAAGATTGTCAAAAAAGCTTTATTTGTGTAAAAGTTAACATATTTTGAGTTAATTAATGGTAAATAGAATAGGATACCAGTTAGTGGGTAAGCTGAATATATTGTGATTCAGAGTTAAGTGATAAATCACTGCAGGATAATAATGAGAGCATATGTCTCCAACAGCTTTTCAGAAAAGGTGTGATGTTCTAAATATAAACTAGTGCACCAAAGAGATAGCGAAGATTTATTTCCTATCTGTTGGCAGAAATAGATTTCTTTGCTTAGCCTATTAATGGTGATACATTAAAAATGTTTATGCAATAACCTCAGTTAAAATTATAAAACAAATGTACTATAATTAGAATGCCTACAAACCCCTAACAGCCACATCAGCTTTAATATTGGTGAGACAAACTGCATCCCAGGAACAGAGCTGTTCCCTGAATGTGGGGGAGATTTAATAATAGTAATGCCATATAGCTTGTAGTCACTGACAAGACATGCATTTTATCCCATGATTTAATCTGTACCCATCAGCATCTTTGTGTTCACTACCATATTGCTTTTGAAATGTCTGGATCTGATATCTTGATAAATTCTAATTTAGGTGGTTTAAATACAGGTCACTCGATTTTTACGAAAGTACAAAACATTTTAACTTTTCCTTTTTCAAAATTATGTTGTGCAGTTATATCACTGTATGAAGAAAATATCTAGTCCACAAGAGGAACACTGAGCACTGTGATACATAGAATGATCTCTGCTCATTGCTTCTTCCTAAATGACCAGGCAAGCGGCCCACGTCATCAGAGGAGGACAGGAGAGACATTTGTCTCTGTTTTGAAACTATGAGATCATTCATTGTGGGACCCACTTTTTCAAAATTCTTAGATTTTGAATAATTTAGTGAAATGAAACAAGCTGATTTTCGGTTTGTTTTTAAAAGTGTTATCATAGGCAGTGCTGGGAGTCACGATTCTAAGCTTAACACAAGCTGCATTTGTACAATGAAAATGTTTTCTAACTTGACAGTTCTTGTATGGACCCAATTCTCACACTTTGAATCACCTTTGGCAGTCAAGGAAGCACTAAGGGAAGCTCTTGGACCAAACAATACAGCCTTGTTATTTATGCCTGAAAGTGTGGCAGATCCAGGGCATTTGGGATTGCCCAGTATTTATGGGGGAAATACTGTGTTATATCCACTTGATAAATTTGGAGATTCATTTAACAAATGCTTATTGAACGCCTATTGTGTGAGAGGCACAGTGCTGAATCTGCTAAGACCTCAGAATAGAATCTTCATAAATAGTCTGTTGTACTCTCATTAATTAAATATGTTGACCTGAATTTGGGATGGCCTGAACCTAAAATCCTGGAGAGGAAATCCCATTCTAATGACAGTGGCAGGTTGGGAAGAGCCACATTGAAATAAGGCAGCAGGGGTCACCCATAAAACAGGCATAACAACATTCTGTTTATCATGTTTAGTAAAGTGTTGGGCAAAATAATGTATCTAGGTTTGTGTGACAGCAGAGCCTACTTGTCTCCGTCACCATATCACCTACTTTGCCAGCAATACATTTCCAATGACTGAGCACATTATGCACAGTAGGTGGGATTAGAATGTTTTCAGGAATCTTTAATGCCCTCCTGTCTTGTGAATGGTTTCCTTAGGCAAATACTGATTTCAAAACACGCGCTTCTTAAATAGTTGTTTAAGGGGCAATCAAATTAAATGGGTACTGTAATTTCAGCTTTGCTATTTATTTAATCACTGTCTCTCCCTCTCCCACCCCTATCAACCATACTCAAAAAATAAACAAAATCACATTGACACACACATCCGCACACAAATGAGAAAAACAAAACCAAACTCCCCAAATGGTTTGCGTCATCCTCTTTTTCTAAGACTTGTGGCACTTCTCAAATTTGGAGTCACTACTAATAAAGGGAAGTTTTACAATTTTCCCTCCCTTCCGTTGACTATTTGCATTTGTAAATAACATCATAATATCAGTTAGACACTTGTAGTAAAAATGCTTTTCTAATTTTCAAAATCCGCAAATCCTAGGGAGGGTTCTTTGCTGCTATTATTATTATTATCATCATCATCATTATTATTATTATTATTATTATTATTATTATTATTATTATAGCATTGTACACACTGAGTGAAGAAAAACTGCAATAACAACAATAGGTAATATGCAACAATCACATGCAGTATGCTAGTTAACTGTGAAGCAGTTACAAAAATTAGCCCCATTTTATAGATGAAGAAGCTGAGGTACAGAGTAGCTTAGTGGTTGTCCAAGATCACATAGCTAGCAAGTGACAGAGCTGCATTATGGACCCAGGTGGTCTAGCTCCAGACCTTGTATTCTTTCTTAATTACTCAACTATATCCTTTTTGTGAAATCACTCAGGTGCTTTACTATTGCTTATGTGTCACTAATGCAGTAGTTGACAATGGAAAAACATATATACATGCATACATTATTTCTTTTGGGCTTAATCTTTCTCGTGTAAAAACTTTCCCCTTTGACTACATGAACATGGTAAGAAATTAAAGCTGTGCAATAGAATACAGTGAAAAGTAAGTCTCTCCTTTACTTTCACTTTTCCTAGGCAGAGGCAAATCCTGTCCCCAGTTGCTTATGTATCCTCCCAGATATTCCATGCCCATACCAGCTTATATTTCCAACCATTTTTGAATAATGGTTGAACTTTCTACACAGTTTTGAACATCAGCCTACTCAAATCAGTGACACCAAATGTATCCTGGAAAACCAAGATACCCAGACACTTAGATAATCATATTCAGTTGGGTATTTTGGCTAGGATACTAAGCTTAAAGGGCTGTCCCAGCTTGTGGGAGGCATAGCTAGGAAAGTTATAAATGTGACGTGTTTAGTCTACTGAGGCTCAGGTAGACATTGTGCTCAGAGCCCTTGGCTATTGGCTGCTTGCAGCACCACCAGGTAGTGCCTACAGAATCTGCCAGAAGAAACACACACATTATTCCAGTGGAGACACCAAACTGTAGTTAAAATGAGGATGTGTCTATGTGTACAAATCATGTTAAAACGTGGGAAGTTAAAAACCAACTGTTAAAGTGTTTTCTCATTGATCTAGCAAACCCACTTCTGGAAATCTTTCCAAAGACTTAGCTACATGGATGTTTATGACAACCATTTGGGAATAAACCTAAATAACTAACAATAGAGGCTTGGTTAAACACATTACATTAATTGAATACAAAATCACCTAGCCATTAAGAAGATGACAAAGGATATTAAGTGATATGGAAGGGTGTTTATAGTACATGGCTAAGTGAAAAGAATAATATTTATAGAGAAGAATGTGTACAGACAAACATTATTTATTATATATTATATATGGGAGTTCAACATGAGAGCCAGTGGAATGATTTATATAACAAATATTAACCCTTGTTTCTAGGTGGTAATAGGTAATTTTAATGGAGGCTTTACACTGCTTATTTAAAATCTAAAAAAATTAACAATGAATACTTTTTCTCTGTATTGAAAATAAAACGAAAAGATTTATTTTTTTAAACTTAAGAATAATTGATTAACTCTTGAAGCAACCAGATTATTTACTAACCAGTTATTTAAACAGCTTTTTCATAGGTACAATCTAATATTTTTAAAACATCTACTAGCTTGTTTCCCTCTTGCCTTTGAAATTGAACGCATTCGCGATCCGCTGATTAAAATAACGTGTGACCCCTTCACAATGTTTTTTGATTATTATCTGGCAAGCAATTATTGTTTTTAATTTAGATGTGTTGCCTGAGTTCTGTTGAACAGTTCCCAGACTCTCTCAGTTTAGACTCAGTGATAATAATAGCTAACGCTGATTGGACTTTCACCTGTACCAGGCACTGGGTGAAGAGCTTTACAAGTGGGATCTCACTGAATCCCTAAGGGGCATGGACTACCACTATCTTCTCTTTACAGATGGAGAAACTGAGGCTCTGGGAGGTTAAGTAACACACCCACAGTTACAGAGTTGATAAAGTACAGGAGCCAGTGTTTTAGAACTTGGGCTCTTCATCAGTATAAAAAGCTATACTGTCATCTATAAGACCGCCCTATCTCAGATTTGATGATCGGAGGTTTTTAAAGCATCTTTTAAATCTCATTTTGTAGACAATGAAATTGAGCCAGGAAATGGGGGATGTATATGTGCTCAGAAAGTTAATCCATGGAGAAGCAGGTTCAATCCAGCATCCCCTAGGTCTTCTCTCCCCATTTAGTGCTAATTCCCTTTTCAGGAGAACATAAACCACCTCAGTGTCCTGCATGGCACTGTGATGACATAATGGGAATGCGATTGTTTGAGCCGTTCAATAATGGAGGAGATGGAAATTTTCCCACTTCGTCTTGCTTATTGCTGACTGTGCACACAACACTTGCCCATCAAGTTCATTTTCAAAAGATGATTACTTCAGTGTGCCCAGGCCTGCAGGACTTAAGTACGTGGGCAGTGGTGTTAAGAGCTATAATTACTCTTAATGGGAAAATATGCAGATTTATAACTTGGATGATCATGTATATCTGTAAGGTACGAGTTCCAAAGCCCAACGATGTAATTAAGCAATCTGCAAACATGCAGGGGGAAAAAAGCCTGAAAGGAAAAAGAATCAGAAAACATTCCTTCTGAATAACTGACAACTTTGCTAAGGAAGAGTCATAAAAAGAAGAGCTCTTTCTAATCTACTCATCCATTTATCCATTTATCTGTCCATCTATCCATCCATCCATCTTTCTTGCTTGTCTAGTCTTATAGGCAACTATTTCTATATCTTAGAGTACCCTAGTATTTGTTGGCAACCAGTTTTTCCAAGTTATCAGTTCAACGGCTAGTATTTTTTCTTTATGGAATGTGAATTTGCATATAGCTTTATCCTTATTGAGTGCATTCACATATGACTCCAACTCATGCACAAGAGAGAGCAGAAATAGTTTCCCACAAGGACTGGAAGTTCTGAGTGTGAAATCTACCTCCTCTATTTACCCCATGGTTGACCTTGGTAATTGGTTATCCACTTCAGGGTGATGATTCTTATCTCATGGGCAGGGTTGTTGGAAGATTCAGAGTAGGAGAAAGTGCTTCATCATGACAGAGCTGTGAGCTGTGCACCTATTATTAGAGTTCTGTTGTAGATCAGTTTTCTTCCTGCTTCGTAAATGAAGAACCCAAGGCACAATGATTTGTTCAGGGCATAAAACTGGTTGGGGGCAGAGAGCTCAGATTTTCTGCTTGTTATTGAGTGCAAGGTAGTATGTCCTAACAAAGGAAGGAAAAGAGGGAGGGAGGGAGAGAGAGGGAGGGAGGGGAGAGGGAAGAGAGGAGAGAGGGAGAGAAGGAGGGAAAGAGAAAGAGAAGGAGAGATGGAGGAAGAGAGGGAAGGAAGGAAGGAAAGAAGGAAGGAAGGAAGGGAATTTGTTGATTGATCTTGGTGATACTATGATAAACCTAGAGTTGTTCAGAGCATCAGTAATAGATTTTCTAAAAATAGGCTCTTTCAAATGGTGGGTGTAGAGAAACTATTTGTAAACATGTAAACCAACTGAATCAAAGGGGTACTTTTGAGGACTACTAAACCAATATATTAGTCCTCTGAAGGATTTATGGAGTAAAAGGCAGGGAGGAAATGGCTAGATTAGGGCTGTCCAGGGAGCAATTAGCAGCACTTACCAACTATTAAAACACTTTGTCCTTAGAAAACAACAGAAATTCAGAGAAAGGTTTCTTTTTCCCTTTGAATGCAGGCTCTCTGATGCCTAAGGCAAAAATGTTGCTGTGAAGTTCGCTAAAGGCTGTCAAATGATTAATTTATGCTGCAGTTTTTAAGTTTCTGTACCCTAGTACCTTGGGTTATGATTTTGTCACTGTCACTAACAAAGCAGCTTCAGGACAAATTGGGATTTGAAAGAGTCCTTGAAAGGCTGACAAAAAAATGTTGAGGGATGTTAGTGGTGGCCCAGTAGGTGGCAGCCTCCCCTCTGAGTTGATGCCTTGCTGTTCCCCAGCAAATGTGGGGGCGAGAGGGTATGGCAAGGGCGGGGGGCGCGGAGCAGAGTCTTGCTTTATTTATTAAAATAATGCTTCCCTTTTTTGAAGTGCACTGGAGAAAATGGCAAGTAAGGAAGATCTGGCATTAACACCTTCTTTTCCCTCTTCTATTCTAAGTGAATAATTACATACATGCTGGCTTCTATGGACATTTAGATAAAGTGCTTCTTATTTAAGGTTGCTTTGTTTTGTGTGATACTGTGCTAAGCATATGCTGCATCTCTTCTACTCTTGGATATTTTTATTATTTTGTTTTCATTTTGTAAAAGATCCTGGCTTTCCTTGAAAAGAAGGCAAATAGATATACCACATGCACGGGTATACATACACTCCTTAGTTTTTTTTGGTGGGGGAGTGGGGTGGGGAAGTTCTATGAGTGTTTCTTTCCATTTGGGTGGAAAAAGTGTCACACCTGACCCTTTCCTCCCCCTCCCTTCCCTACCAAGTTCCCATGAACACTGACTATGGTTTGTGGTTGCAGCCTTTCCTCGGAGAGCCTGGTATTCTTACTTTTGCTCACACTCTCAGTCGACCTGCAGAAGAACACCTGCTCCTTTCTCAGTTGTTACAGGGCGAGGGCAGGCTAGTCTAACTGCTGCATTTGAGACTGTAGGTCCAGCCTCTCCCACTAATCCACACATTTCTCTATTTCTTGGATAAGAAAAAGGAAGAAAGCTGAGTAGGTAAGGGAAGGAGAATAGCTAACATTTATTGACTCATTTTGTACTAGGCATTGTACTAGTTACGTATATTACCTCACACAATTTTTAAAAAAATACTGAGGGTGATAGGGATGGGGTTGATATTGTCACCATTTTAGGGATGTAAAAATAAAGACTCAAAGAAATTTAATAGTCCCTATCAAAATATCAATGGCGTTTTTCACAGAACTAGAACAAAAATTCCTAAAACTTATGTGGAACCATAAAAGACCCTGAATAGCCAAAGTAACCTTGGGAAAGAAGAACAAAGTTAGAGGCATCACACTCCCTGATTTCAAATTATATTACG
Organism: Pteropus medius; assembly: GCF_902729225.1. Classification (NCBI taxonomy): domain Eukaryota; kingdom Metazoa; phylum Chordata; class Mammalia; order Chiroptera; family Pteropodidae; genus Pteropus; species Pteropus medius. The sequence continues at coordinate 34,654,960 of NW_024354875.1, forward strand.
AAGCTATAATAATCAAAATGGTATGGTACTGGTACAAAAACAAGCACACAGATCATGGAACAGAATCGAGAGCCCAGAAATAAACCCACATTTATATGGTCAATTAATCTATGACAAACGAGGCAAAAATATACAATGGGGTAAAGACGGTCTCTTCAATAAATGTTGGGGAAACTGGACAGATACATGCAAAAAAATGAAACTAGACCACTTTATTACATCATACACAAAAATTAACTCAAAATGGATTAGAAACTTAACTGTAAGACCCGAATCCATAAAACTCCTAGAAGAAGAAAACATAGGTAGTAAACTCTTTGACATCGGTCGTAGCAATATTTTTTGGATATGTCTCCTTGGGCAAAGGCAACAAAAGCAAAAATAGACAAATCAGACTACATAAAACTAAAATTTTACACAGCAAAGGAAACAACAAGATGGAAAAGGCAACCTACTAAATGAGAGAAGATAATTGCAGATAACACATCTGATAAAATGTTGATATCCAAAATATAGAAAGATCTCATATAACTCAATATCAAAACAAACAAACAATCCTATTTAAAAATGGACAAAGGTCCCGAACAGATATTTCTCCAAAGAAGACATATGGATGGCCAATAGACACATGAAAAGATATTCAACATCACTAATCATTAGGGAAATACAAATCAAAACTACAATGAGCTGTCACCTCGCACCTGTCAGAATGGCTACTTTCTAAAAGACAACAAAGGATAAGTGTTGGCAAGAATGTGGAAAAAAGGAACCTTGTGCACTGTTGGTGGGATTGTAAGCTGGTGCAGCCACTGTGGAAAATAGTATATAGGTTTCTCAAAAAATTAAAAATAGTATTACTATATGACCCAGTGATACCACTTCTGGGTATTTATCCAAAGAAATCAAAAGCACTAATTAAAAAAGATGTATATACTATTATGTTTATTGAAATATTATTTACAATAGCCAAGATATTGAAGCAACCCAGGTGTCCATCTATAGACAAATGGATAGAGATGTGCAATACATATACAGATATATACAATCGAATATTATTCAGCAAAAAAAAAGAATGAAATCTTGCCATTTGCAACAACATGGATGGACCGAGAGGGTGTTATGCTAAGTGAAATAAGTCAGACAGAGAAAGACTTAAATACTTTATGATTTCACTTATATGTAGAATCTAAAAAAAAAAAAAACCAAGTGAACAAACATAACAAAACAGAAACAAACTAGTAGATGCAGAAAACAAACTGTTGGTTTTCAGAATGTGGGGAGGTGGAAGGATGGGTGAAAAAGGTGAATGCGACTAAGAATTAAAAACTGCCAATTACAGAGTAAGTTGTGGGGATGTAATATACAGTATAGGGAATACAGGTCAATAATATTGTAATAACTATGTATGGTGATGAATGGTATGATGGTGACCACTTCGTAAGCTGTATAAATGTCTAATCACTGTGTTGTACACCTGAAACTAATATAATATTGTAAGTCAACTATAACTAAAAAAGAGGATATTAAATAACTTGCCCAAGGTCACTTAGCTGGTAAGAGCCAGTATATGAAACAGAAGCTTTACATTATGGATGTTCAAATTCATTTCTAATTCCCCCACCTCGTTTTAAATATGTATTAGAATTTACCATTATATAGAACAACTGCTTTGCCACCAAAATATACCTATTGTGAACCCTTTTACTTTAGTATGACTCATGCATTTCATCTTCAAACCAAAAACGTGTAAGAATCAGGAATATGCAGTCCTGACTCTCCACTTGAACCTAAGTCATATTTACATTAGAATTCAGACTTGTGTGGACATCTCTAAAGGACCTGGTGGGCTAATCTTTAAGGGTTCACTTGCATGGGTAAGAGGAACCTGAATTTGAACAAAGCCTAGAGATTGGAGAGGAAGGGTCAGAAGTAAATCTGTTTCTTAGGTTTCCTCCAGCCCAGTCTGAGTGGCAAAAATCAAGAACTGAAAATAAAAGCTGAAAGAGTTGTTTGAAAAGTCAGTAAGACATGGAGGCATAATACATTGGGAGTTCATGTTATAAACAATGTCAGAAAGGTATGGAGGAGAAATGTTTCCTCAGTTCAGCACCATCTAAATGCCCAGCATCAGCCATATAAACTTTGACTTTGACTCTGGAGTGTTGTTAGCCAAAGAGAATGGGAGGTCTTATCTTGGTGAATGGGCTATAGCCAGAGAAGTGTTTCATAATTGTTATTATGAAACATAACAGGGAAACCCAGTTATACAGAGAAGAAATAATGGCCGAATGCTTTGTGTTGGGTTTGAAATTTTGAGGCAGAGGGCTCTGGCATAGTCTCAAATTATACCATAAGGGCAGTCCTTACTTGATTTACTCAAAAGGCAACTCGAATTCTCACCCATTTAATGGGTCCCTGGAGGTGAGATTCATGAGGAAGTAATGAGCAGACAAGAAATCTTGCTTAATTAGGTCTTTGGTTGATATTAACATGATATTAACATGATCTGTATTCCCTTTTATTCCTCCTTCCTGCCATCTAACCCATTTCTGAAGGGCAGAATAATTAGTAAAAGAAAAGGGACAGACCTCATCGAGGCTTGGTGAACGGAATGTCGGTAATGCTTTTCCAAAAATAACTTCCAGAGGGAGGAGGACATGATTATTGCTGCCTTCAAGTATTTGAAGATTTATTTTGTGGAAGAAGCATTATATTTGTTTTGTATGCCTCAAGAGGTAGAACTTGGGCCACTGAGTGAAAGTTACAGAGAGAAAGACTTCAGCTCAGTGTAAGGGAGAACTTAGAAACAGTCAGAGGCATGCAGAGATGGAAGGGGTTGCTTTGGGAGATGGTGAATTCTCTGACACAGGAGATGGCCAAGCAGAGTTCTGAAGACATCTGGTGGGATTATCTTAGAAACAGGGAATAGGGAGGGTTAGAGTAGGTGACCTTTAATGTTCTTTCTAACCCCAAGAGCCTTACATTCTATGATCATATAACTAGACTGCTTTGATTTTACTGAATCAAGTGAAAGTAATTTTTTAAAGTAAAACAAAACAAAACAAAATATTTTTCTGTGACTATAAGAAGTGGTCCAACAGCCCAAACAAAACAAAAAAGCTGAGGCTTCTTTGACCCTTGAATTCAACATAGGAGAGACTCATACCCCCTATTTTCATGGGTTAAAGATCTCATAAGCCTGCCCAGATTTTTGCTACTTTGCAGTGCTATTGTGATCCTGCTTCTGAGAGCAAGTGCACTGCTTCTGTTCTATTTCTGCCTCATCCTGGTGTAAAAATTAGTTGCTTTAGTGATAATCCACTCACAGTAGCTATCTTGTGAGTTTTGGTGGTATTAAGATTTGGAAATTATAGGGTGGGGATTCCATTGTGTAACTTACAGCCTCCTTTTGTTTCCTGCCTATATTACTCTCTATCTTCCTTTTCCTTTCTTAGAACAAGGACCAAATTTTTCATGCAGATCAGTTCTGTGAACACCTAGGTTTTTCAAGATCTGGTCTTCTGATCTGTATTAGTCAGGAGAGGGAAGATAAAGCTTCTATAACAAATTAACTCTAAAACCTTAGAGGCTACCCCAAAGAAAGTTTATTTCCTACTCTTGGTAGGTGTTCAATATAGGGCATCCCCTGACCTAAACTGACAGAGACTCCACCATTTCAATACATCAAGTACTCCTGTATGCTTCTACCTCAAAGCAACATATGGTGTCAGTTCTCATAGTCTATTGGTCAGAAAGTGCCTCATATGGCTCCACTAACTTTAAGGGGCTAGAAAATAGTGGGAAACCAATAGTTGGTGAATAGTTACTGTTTCTGCCTCCTATACAAAGTAGAAAATTTCTCAACAAAGATGACTCTCTTCTCAAAACTTAAAGGGAATTCTCATATCTCTTACTAAAAAAAATACTTTCTCCTTTGACTTACATTCTTATTCTCAACTTAATTTTGCCTCAGTTCAGCAATAACTTCTGAGAGAAATCCCTAAATTAGGAAGGTAAGAATTCTGTTTGGCAGAGGTTATATTTATGTTTGTTGCTCGACTTAATGGGCACTATTTGAAAATTTTAGAGGAAACCACAACTATCCAAATGCAATACATTAGATGGCTTTTAGTCACACATTATTTTTGGTTTGGAAAGTAAGTAATTATGGGGCTATGGCCTTTATTCCTTTAGTTTTACTATGCCTGAATCTTCTGAGCTAAGACTTTTTTAGCCCATTTTTAAATAGCATTTGTTTGCATGTCAACCTTTCCGCTATTCAAAAAAGGATTATTTACCTCTAGTTACCTCTGACAAAGTGGATGGTAGAGGAGAGATATTCTAATCTACACTTTAATAGTTCCCCAAATTTGGTTTGTCTTTTCAAAAAATGCAATTTACTCTGAAAAACTCAAGTTTTAGAGTTTTGCTCTGTATCGTCAGTATGTTTATGGTTATGGAATGTACTTTGCCTCTCAGTTTTTGATAATTGTTATATCTGGTTCATGATATTAGTTATTTTGTGAAGCCCTTTATCCTTTTTAAAATAATGGCTACTCTTCCCTTTGTCTACTCTTAAGTACGTTTTTTTGTAACTTTTTGAAAGATAAATTTTTGCGTGGGCAAGATGCCTCGGGCATTTCCTATAAAGTGATTACTGTCAACACAAGTGAGAAATATCTTAGAAACATATGTTATCTCAAAATGCCACATTCACGCCGAAAACACAGTTTACCACAGCAATCAACCAGTTAAGACAAAACAAAGAACACTTGCCAAATTATAAATGTGTGAAAGCATTTTTAATATCTTTTTAGTCATTAAGGTTGACAATCTCTGACTCTGGCCTTTCTGCCAACGAGGGCACTAACACCCAGAGGGGAAGAGACATTTCCAAGATCGAAGTGAGAATTCTAAGGGCTGAATGTGGGTTTTGTGTTGACTGACTTTGAAAGTATGGTGCCCCAGAACATTACAAGGGTGGAGGTGATAGAAGGCTGAGAGACAAAAGACCAAGTAGCCTCCTGCCATGCTTACTCTTTCATTCCTTCACTTAAAAATGTATGGAATTCTTACTACATATTAGATGCTCTGCCAGGTGCTGGCAAAAGAACTGAGAACAAGACAAAATTTCAGTCCTCAAGGAGCTTGTTCTCTGTTTTTCAAATATTGGATTGAATTTCCTCACTTAGGCAGGACCAGGCCTCCAGATGAACAGACCTTCCTCTTTATAAGTTCTAGGCTCTATAGACCAAGCTCCTCCTAATATGCTCCTACTTTTCCCTGAAATGTTTATCATAATATTCATATCTCTGCATGACTAGACCATGTGTCCTTTCTTAAAATTGAGAAAGCTCACTTTGGAAAAAAAAAAAATTTAAGCTACCAATTAATTTATAAATTATTTGGTACAATGTCAGATCCTGAACAGAGGGCACAAAGGCTTGGTAGTGTAGGTACAGGTCGGGGGAAGGGTGGGAAGGGAAGAGCAGGAGGATGCAGGTGCCCTGTGGACTGCCAAGGCTGGTGGGTGTGGTGAGCTGCATCTGAGGAGAGGGCAGGATCTTAATGGGGAGCTGGAAAGCCCGGCAGAAAATAGATGGTTCAAGAGGTTTTCAGTAAAAGGACTACTTACAGACGTTGGGATGGGAATAAGAGAAGCACAAAGGGTGTTGAGGCCTCAGACACCAGCAGCAGCAGGAAGCCATCATTACCTGTTATCACAGGGAGGACACAGTGTTACAAAGAGCCCGTTGAAAGTCAAAGCTGCAAGAAAGAGACTCTTGGGCAGGACCTAATAGGGGGTGCAGCCTTTGTCAACTAAAGCAACTCAGCAGAAAGAAGGAAAGGAGAAGACATACCCAGCCTCCCCCTTCTTATATACTCTGACCTCCTGCAGGAACCTCAAGTTGATCAAATCTAACTGGAAGATAACTAGCCAGGGAATCCAAGTGCTGCAGTGCAGAGAAGCAGAGAACTGGGCAGAGAAGAGGACAAAATGGATGTGATTTAGGAACGAAAGGAGAATAACTAGTACAGACACTCACAAAGATGAAAAACAACTCCCAAACTCATGCGAAAGTGCAGAATAGAACACCTCTTCATCCATAACCTAGCTTTCATAATTATGAGCATTTTTCATTTGGTGGATGGAATATATTTTATATTTTATTATTTGAAAGAACCCAATTCTCTATATTAAATCTCTTAGGAATTGAAAACAGAGCAGTTTCTATTTGCTGTATGGAATCTTATTGGAAGCCATGTACTACACTAGTTCTCCTCCTTCCATTTGAAGGAGTTGGAAATTGAAAAGCTCTATTTTTCAGATTCCATTGCAGCTAGGATTCTGCATATGAATTATGTTCTGTCTTTAAAATGCACTTATGTGTAATTTGGAAGGCAGGAGTTAGGTGGCAGCTATCTCCCTATAGTGGAGGAAGTGGGTTCTGCCAGATGCAAGTGTTGGCAGTTGTTAGACTCTACGCTCCACTGTGCGATTCTATTTTCCTGGGCGTAAGGAATTGGTAGCGATGGCAGCAGCAGTAGTATAAACATCGCTGTATCATGGTGATGATGTTAGGATCTTGTAAGCTAGTCTAGTAGAAGCCACTTGACTTTTATCCCTTGAAACTTTCCATCATTTGAAACACCTAATTCCCTATATTAAATCTCTTACTGATTGAAAAACAGAACAGTTTCTCTTTGTTGCACCAATGCCTGACCCTTATACTCGGTCAGTCCATTCGTGGGACTTCATTATGCAGTTCTGAAGAGTGACTTGAACTCTTAAAATTTACTTGAATAGAGATGGAAGTTTGTTGAAATCCAAGAAGCATTGTTTAGAGTAATAGTGATATTTAGAAGTGATATTTAAAAAAAGGGTGATGGGAGAATTAATTTCCAAATGACTAGGTAGCATATTTAGTACGATGCTCACAGGGCCCCTCAGAAAGAGTATGTCTGGAGGTAATGATAGGTCACGAGGTCTCAGCCTCAGAGAATGTGGTCTGAGGGTTACATCAGATTGGGTGGGCAGTAGTGAGAATTGGTAAGTTTGATAGTTTCTATGTAGAATCGCAGGACATATTACCTTGCTGTCTAAATCAATGATGAGAGTCATGTGATAAAAGTATTTGCATCACATTGCTAATGCTGTGAATCTGCCAAGGCTGCTTTGATTGAGACACTAAACAGGACCTTAAACTCATCCAGAGTAAAGCGACTCATATGCTGGCTGGCCCCAAGGGCAGTCTCTAGAATTACCCCATGACAATTTGAAGTAGAATTAGCATTTCTTTATATTCATCATGAAGAGTTTATTTGCACTAAAACATTTGTGAACACTGAAGATTTTACTGAAGGTTTTTCACAGGAGAGACTGAGATAGTATTTATACCGCATATGCTAGAGAATTTCACTAAAAAAAAGTCGCTTTAGACTTATCTCTTTTCCCAAGTCTTTTATTTGGCCACTAGTCACAAAATTGGTTTCTCTCTCACTTACTCTAGGCAAGCTATATCTTTAACAAGTTTATCATAAATATTGGTAGACACTTTTGGAGATGATCAGAGGAGGGTTGGGGTAGTTTATGACAGATTCCTGGCATCAGTTTAGTCTGAGCCCTCCAATCACCTTCTCTAACATTTTTAATTTACTATGGTGTTTACAGGATGATACCAAGGTCTTTGTATGTTTTTTTTTCTTCCGGTTGTGAACTGAGATAATAGGATTTTATTTTCATCTTCTTTCCTATCTCCATTCTTGTCAGATTGTCAGGAAACAATTTCCTCATTCCTGACAATAAGAAAGTGGATAACTGCAGTTGCTGTTTCTTTAACTGCTTCAGTGGTTTTTGTAGGTGAGAAATCATATCCAGGCTTCAGCTCCAACAGTCCTGGAGACGCAGGGTTCCACCTGGCAGCAGCCACTGGCAATTATTTCCTCACATCATTGCCACATAAGTGCTTAAATAATGTAGAAGAAAACTGTGTGCTAAAAATGGAGTTACATAAACAATATGGTATCGGGGGCTCTACCATTTGTTAGTGCCTTCTGTATTTTCTCACTTACTTCACTCAACATATCTTAAAGTTTAAGTATTCAGCCACATTTAACAATTGAAGAATCTGAGGCTGAGAGAAGTTAACTCATTTGTCTGGGCCATAGAGCTAACATACAGCGAAACTTAGAATCAATCACCGGTCTGATTTAGAAGCATAGCTGTGCGTCAGAGGAACAGGGAAGAGACAGAGCAATCACAGCCCCCAGCACAGTCTTCACTAATAACCCTCATTCAACAGCCAAAGCAAAAGGGAAAGCCCTGGCCTTAACCTGTGACTGATATTATGATGAAAAGACAGAAAGTAGGGGCAGTGAAACAAATGTGTAGAGAAAGTAATCCATTTAAAAGAAATAACTACTTTAGCACGTAAACTTTAATTATTACAAAATCAGTGTTTGTACATTGAAGAACATTAGAAAATACAGATAAAAAATAAGAAAACGGAAACATATGTTCTCATTGCCCAGGGATTACTCCTGTTTACACCTTAGTCCATATACTTCCAGGTCTACAGAATGAGACCATACTGTATATACTGTTTTGTAACCAGCTTCTTTTAACATTTCCCGTATTTCTTTGACAATAAATGTGCTTGCTGGCTCCCTCACCAAACTGTGTGTGTATGACAGCTCCCACCTTTGCCTGGCCCTGACTCCAAACTTGCTTTCTTCCTTGTAATATTTTAGATTAGATATCACAAATTCTTCATCCGGAACCCAAACTGTATGTGTGTGCATATGTGCACGTGCATGTACTACTACATGTGAACAACATAGAGGTAAATGAGAAATATATGATCTGGTGCTAGGATTCTGCCTTTCTTTATACAATTTCTGAAGTTACAGTTCTGTTCAGTGATAGTTATTGTGGGGAATGATAATTCAAGGGCCTCCCAAGATCTGACATGACTTCTGGATCATTATCAAAAAAACAATTCATGTATATCAGGATTATTTGGGGGCTAGAAGTAAGGAATAATTGTTCCAGTATTGCAAGTATTTAAAGGACAACATCCCACTACTTTCTTACATAAACTCCTGAAAGGTTAAAATATTTCTTGTTGTGTGGGGTAAGCGTCTCTCTGGAAGGTGGAGGAATCACAGAGTCATTACTTGGTATTGCTGGTATTCTACTTTATACCTCATCTTTGGAGCATCGGTTTTCTTTCTCAAACTTAGCACCTTCTTTATTAGGCTTTTTTAATTGAAAAAATTTTTCTCCCAAATTTTTTTGGGTTGATGGGAAAATTTGCTATGGAAAACTTCTTTCACATTAAAAATCATAGCATTTATGTCAGCTGGGGATCATTATAAACGATGTGTTGACACAGTAATTGATTGTTGATGCTCTTTATTATGTTTTCAGATATTTAACTGTTGCTATTTTATTGAACTATGTATGAAGCCTGTTAACTAGTTCTACTTTTTCTTGAAGGTTTCCTATTTTACTGCATTCCAATTCTTTATAAATTAACAAGGATAGTAACACTGGGTATAAAAGGGATAATAAGACCTATATAGTGGGGAGTTTCCTGATGAATAAGCTGAGATGTTATATGCAAATGTTTAATGTGCATCTAGTCAGAGAAGGAAATAAATGTTATTCTTCCATAAAAAGAAAAGAGAGAGAGACTAAACAGCATGTGAGAGGTCCTCTGATCCATAAAGTGGAAGATCAGGGGCTCGACCTGGGTCCCATGACTTCAAGTTCAGTGCTCTTTGGCCCACTATGTAGTGTTTTGCTGCTGTCAGTTCTTTCAGTCTATAAGTGATTGCTTGGCAATGATGAAAAGTGTTGAAATACATTCTTGAGGGAGATTGTGAAATTGCCTCCAGATTGTAAAACTGGATATGTTTTTTGGATCTGGAGTTCTTTGGGGCAGTCTTGCGTGTTGGGGTGCGATGAATAAGAAAAGCTGTGGATCATGAGATTTCTCTTCGTCCCTTCCAAATCTTACAATCTGTTAAACATGACACAAAACTCAACCAAGTGAGAAACCTATCTTCTCATTGGGAGCTGAACAGATATTATCTCCCCTTTCCTCCCCAGAAAAATCCCACATAGCTTTAGAGAGTAGGTAACATTTTACAAATAAAGGCGTGACTGAAAAGGAACACCTAGCAAAAAAAGATGAAATGATTTTGATAGTTGTTTCTCTTTAACAAAATTCATAGAGGACTAAGAAGCCACAAAATAAGAGAACTAAAAAGAGGATTCTAATCTAGACAAATATGTTACTTAATATTTACTTTTGTCATTACATTAATCATGTCTTATTATGTTTCACGCTAAAGTTATATTTAAAAAAGCTCTAATGATAACACTGATGCATTGTCCTTTATTATGAGTATAAAGACTTAATTTGATGAATAGAAGTTAAGAAAATGTTTAATCTTCCATTATAGTATAATGATTGAGATTCATCCATCTGCTCCACAATAATAATAATTTATCATGAATGAGCATGCTTATAAACTATGGAGGCATATAATAGAAATTGGGATCTTTTTCCTAATTCAAAAATTTTGGCCTTTTAACTGACTTTTGCTTTTATTTTTAAGGTTATTCATTATAACCCAGGTCTCTTCCATCTACATTTTTAAAATGTTTTCATTAATTCTTCTTGGAGAGACTGGAAAATAGAAGAGGGCAGAGGCTTGGTAACATCTTCAAGCACTAATTTTTTTCATTTCTGTCTATTTAGCAGCCCTATAGCAATATATCTATTTCCTTTATTCCCCATTTAGTGTCTTTTGAGATTTATCAAGAAAATTTGAATGTTGTTTTTTCTGTTCTGCTAACCTTGATCTGATGTTTTGAATTAGAGGTACATTTCTTAAAATCTGGACTGATTACGGAGGAGATGTGAGTGAATAGCTGGGGTAAGCAGGGCAATAAATTGGGATCTCATGATACAATACATTCTTCAGGTGTTTATTTTAACTTTGAGAAAGTAGCAGGAAGGTGAGAGAGCAGACAATCCTGCAAAACCATTTTGGCAACTCTTGTGTTTCTACTGAGGGGGAGTTCTTTCCTTAAGCTTAGGCAGGTAAAGAGAAGGAAACACATAACAGATTTATTAATGATCGGAATGGAGGGATAAACAGTACCTTAGTGAATCTGCTAATAAAATTAGATGGAGAGGTGTCAGGGCATGCATGAGGAGAGAGGAATGAGATCTCTTGGCAGAGGAGTGATTCTATCTGGACATTGATGATTTAATTCAACTTAGGAATAACTTTTGGTTCTCTGCACAAGTGGATCTGAGGGCAGAAAGAACTTATTAGAAAATTTTCTTTCCCTGAAATCCAATCTACTTCAGAATTGGAAGATGAAAGATGTTAATAGCCATAAAAGATTCTACGGCAACATCATGTGAGGAAAAGGTCAGCTGACCTGCCAGCCACATTAGGAGGGCTGTGAAAGAGGGCATATGTACAAAAAGTTCAGATAATTAAAAAGCACACACACATCTATATGCCTATCATGGTAACATCTGTGTATTTGCTTCAGAACTATTTTTTAAGTCATAAGTTTTTACAGATGCAGTTGCAATCTTTTTGTTCTTTCTTGATTCAGCTCCCCTCCTCAGAGATACTGTTCTCATGAGATTAGTATCTATCCTTCCCTTCTGTATTTTCAGTATTTTACTGGCTGTATATGTATCAGGATAGAGTCTTAACGTCCACATCTTTATACATATCTTTCAGCAACTTGCTTTATTCACTTAGCATTGTTTCCAACATTTATGCATTTGGTACATACCGCTCAGTTCATTTAATTGCTATTATATTGTATGAATACATCATAATTTAGTTGTCTGTTTCCCTATTAAATTAGGTTGTTTCTGATATTTGGCTGTTAAAACCAATCTGCAGTGAACATCATTCTGTGTGTCTCCTCGGGCATTTATGTGAGATTCTTTCCTAAGATATATCTGTTAGAAGTATACTGTGTGGATCACAAAGTCTGCACATTTTTGTTTTTCTAGATATTGCCAAATTGCTCTTCAACATGTTTGGCCTGCCTTATACTCCTATCAGCAATGTATTTCCATTTCACCACGTCCTACATTTTTAAACTTTTTTTGTCAACTGATGTAGTTCTCTAAGATTTTTTAACATCAGAAGAGACCTAAACAGCTTCTCGAGGTCCTATTTATTCCCAACAAACAGAATTATATCCTGCTATGACACTTCTTGATGAAATTGCTGTTTCATTAGTGCTTGACTTAAATTGTAACCTAGTATTGTACCTATCTCAGTCTTTTAGATGTTGTTATTCCTGAAATTTCTGGCATTGCAATAATAAGAAGTTATTATTGCCAGATCTTTAATGCCAGATACACTCAAGGAATTTACACCACAGTAGGAAAGTGTAATCCCTGCCATGCTGGCTGAGAAGTACCGTATGCCATCTAATTCGTATAAGACAGAGTGTGTCTCCTGTGAGGCCCCTGAACTCCTGCGAGGGGAGTTTGGGGGAAGTTAAGGAGCCAGCCCCATTCTTCGTACTTTCTGGGAGTATAAGGAGCTCTCACAACCTTCTCTTCTAGTCCTGTTCTAATCACTTTACCCATCTCTCCTTGGCAAAGAGGGGAATTCAAAGGCCCCACAGACTTGTAAGCCCAAACTCAGTAACCTGCCCCACAAATGTGACAATTTCTGGATTCATTCCTCCCAGGATGGACAGAAGTACTCTAAGAACGACATCCTAAAGGAAAACGAGTCTTCATAAGCCATGGTAGATTTGGGAATAGAACTTGAACTTGAGAAAGCAGACCTGATGTTAAACCGCCACATTAATTTTGTCTAACAGCTAGCAAAACTGCTGAAAAGCAACCAGAAACAATCTAATGAATTAGCATCTAATAGTATATGCTTACTATAATACAAGGCTTCAGTCATGTAAAAAATAAAGAAGTAACGTAACACACAAGAGTTGGGTCAGGATAATGAGAAGAGCTCCCATGGGAGGTTGAGTTGGGAATCACCATACTCTGTGGCTCTTCTCAAGTGGTTTAGTGGGAGTGACCTGCCAGGAGAACTTTCCTCCCTTGTCCCTCTTTGGTAAACTACAGAGATAGAATAAAAGTTGCTGAATGAAAATGAATAAAGGTGTGTGACTGGAGAAACTCTCCCAGGTAGATGAACTACCTTATAATGGTTTCTCGAAAAGAGAAACAGTAGCCACATTTTCTCCAAGAAAATCTCACTCTTTAACACCTTTCTAGATAAGCTCAGCTGAGAACCAGGAATGGTTGTTTAGTGTCAGGACAGGGCTTTGGAATCTAGAAGTCTTCCTGCTTTGCAACATGGAGACAAGGTGACCACTGGCCCAGAGAAATTGGAAGGTGGGAGCTCACAGGGACTCACTCAAGGTCTTTAAGTCTCTCATAAACTTGTAGGGCTTGCTTCCTCTCCCCACTTCGAATACATAGAATTACTTTAAAACTTATATTTATTTAAATGACAGCCAATTCTTAATGGCCTGTTGTACACGCCAGGAGATTTATGTATATGAGCTCCTTTAATTAACGCTCACAAAACCACTATATCTATTTTGCTGATGGGGAAACTGAGGCACAGAGTCATTGAAAAACTAGGTTAAGGTTCATACAAATAGTAAGCAGCAGAACTGGGGTTTAAAACAAGCTAAAGTCTGTTGTTAACCTCTGCATTATACTGTCCCTTGCTTAAAGCATAGTTTACTGACTTTTTCTAGCTTTTATTCAAATAAAAAACATGCAGCTGTGCATTTCAACTCAAGTGACTGTTCCTACTTGGTTCTGTTATCTTCTAACCATTTTAGTAAACCGACTTCTCAAATAGAAAAACTGGGTTAAAAAAAAGGTTGTCGTATCCTGTACACTTTAACAGACGAAATATAATTTTAGCAATGCTCTTTTGATGTAAACATAAAAACATTGAAAGAGTAAATAAACGATCAGGCCAACCAAATAGTGATTATTTTGACATTAAACAAGATATCCATCTGCTTTCCCAAGTAAATAATCTCTGACAGCATCTAAAAGACAGAAAGACCGGGAAGCATTCAGGGCACTAATGTCTGCACTACGTGGGGATAAAAGAAGCAAATGTTGGTGGATCAAAGGGGCCTTGAGCAATGAGTAATGTAACACTCATCTCAAATTAAACAGCCATCTCCATGATGGGATGCAGAGTTGTGTATCCCACTCTTCTTGGGAGAACGTGAATCGGGGAAGAGGAGGGCAGAGGTGGCTGGGGCAGAGGCAGAGGAGGGGAAATAAAGAAGAGAAGAGAGTGGGCCACCTTTGCATTCCAGCTCCTAATCTGCTCCATGGACTAGGTAATTGCATCCCATTCCAGTATGATGGCACGTGGGTACTTGTGTCTGGAGCAGAGGTTTAAAACGTTGAGGAATCTGAGAATGTGATGAAAACATTGGGCCATCTACAGACAAGGGTGTATAACTGTAAATGCAAATATTTGTGCATAATTTCAGGGGACTCAAGGATTTGCTGAGGCCTATCCATGTCTTCCAAACCACCCTTGCCCAGGAAAACAAGCCCAATTTTAGAAATTGTTCAGTCAATCATGTCATGTTGAATAAGCACCTAATGTGTGTTTGGTACTAGGTGGATGCAAAAAAAAGTAAAAAATTATTCATCCTGCTAAGAGTTTATGAATTTATAATGAATTTTCAAGACAAACCCCCGAAATACATAGAGATTGATTAAATATCAATATGAAATACAGGCATTCTTTGGATATATGTGGGTTTGGTTCCAGACCACCATAATAAAGCAAGTATCACAATAAAGCCAGTTGTAATCTTTTTGCTGGTGGAGGGCCAGGCCTTCAATTTGTAAAAATGCTACATCTGTGAAGCACAATACAGCAAAGAGCAAGAAAATGAGATATGCCTGTAATAATGTTAGCAAACCTTTATCTAGCTTTTACTACAGGCAGCCACGTTAAATATCATGTCAGTGGTTCTCAAACTTCATCGGGCATCAGAATCACCTTAGAACATGTTAAAACTCCGATTTCTGGGCCTGGTCCCTAGAGTTTCTGATTTAGTAGGTCTGGGGTAAAGCAGAATTTGCATTTCTAACAAGTTTCCAGGTGATATGATGCTGCTGCTGTTGTACACTACGTCCTATGATGTAGATTCTATTATTATCCTCAATTTATGAATGAGGAAGCCAGAACCCAGACGGATGAAATAACTCGTTCCAGATTACACAGCTCATAAGAGGCAGAGCCAACTGAAATGCAGGTGGTTTGGTTCCAAAGAAGAAATTTGTAAACTTTCATAAAGGGCCACGTGATGAATATTTTAGGCTTGTGGACCTTACGTGGTCTCTGTTGCAGCTGCTCAACTCTGCCACTGTAGCACAAAAACTGGCATAAGCAGTCCTTACATGGATGAGCATGTCTGTGTTCCAACGGAATTTTAATTACAAATGCAGGTGCCTGGAACTGTAGCTTGCTGACCACTACTCTAGAGTCTTATTCTTCTTAAGCCTTAAATGTGAAATGGCAATCTCAAAGGACTATTTAAAAAAATAAGTATGCACATTAAGTGCTTAGCACTGTGCCTGACATATGGGATTATTTAGAAAAAAAGAATGCAGATTAAGTGCTTAGCAGTGTGCCTGAAATACGACAAATCAAAACCTGTTGCCCTCATAATTACGGAGAATTCCTAATGTCACAAATAAGTGCTTCACTCTGAAATCTTCAAGCCTAGAAATCTATGGGGTGATACTCTCTGTCCACACAGCAGGAGGCTGAAGGAAAACTGTCCAGGTCCAGCACTCACAGGGCTTCTAGATTCCACTGCCTGGTCCCCATGCAGTCCAATGGATGCATGCGGACTGCATGCAGTTACTGCACAAATAACGGAGAACAACATGGACTCACGGAGCCACCAGCTTGGGGGTCTGGAGTTGGAAGTGGGTTTTGGAGAAGAACTGGAAAAGAATTCAAGAAAAGGATTGGGATGATTAAGAAAAGGCAACCTGGAAAGATATTATTGATGTACGAATTACATGTCACTTCTATAACAGAATCTTCCAAGCACCCAATTAATTTGAACCACGTAGAGAATGTTTTCCCTTTGTCACATAGAAGTGCTACTGTGAAGAGCCACACTCGAAGAAGAAAGTCCAGGAAACCTCGCCTCATTTTAAATCTATCATTTGATTTTTAAAAGTTCAAATCTCCATAAAGTGAAGCAATAGATGTAAGAATACCTTGGACACCATATTCAGTCATGATAATCATTGATAAGCACTTATAAAGCTTTTGTTCCCTTATGCTTGGTTTTCTTATCTATAAAATGAAGATACTCGTTTGTACCTCTCACATGGGGTTGTTCTGAGAATTTAAGTGTAAAACACTGAAAACGGTGTCTGACACAAAGTAAGAGCTAAATAATTATTTTTATTACTGTAAGAGCTAAATAATTATTTTTATTACTGTAATTATTTTATAACATCCTTCTAAAAAACCATGTGAAGAAGTAGGGAGGGCAGGTTGTTATTATCTCTATCTTCCAGGCAAAGAACTTGCAGAATAGCAAAGTCTCATTTTCTCTTTCCCCTTCAAGACTGTGGCTCAGGTCTCTTCATTGGCCCAGAACCAAAGTAATATTTTCCCTTTAATCTCAAAGTCCTTTAGGAAACTCCTGGTAAGGTCTTCTGGGATCACTTTCCTAACTCAAGGATTCCCTTTTACTAAGTGTGAACTTTCTTGTAGCAAAATCCAGTTCCCTCAATTCACTGTGGATTTGTGAAGAATCACCAGACTGTTGAGACAGATGTGACAAAATGGGGTTCTCGGGTGTGTTTCTAAACATCCCTTACTCTCCTTGGGTGAGTGAATTAAACCGAGCAGAAGAATCCTTCAGTTTTCTTCACTTGGGGGAACCAGGAGCAGGGGTGATAATTCACAGGAAAAGAGAAATGCCTGTGTGAGGCCATTGGGCTGGAGGCCTCCTGCTAAAGGTTAACGTGAATGCAATACGCTCGCTTGGCACTTTCCAGTTACAAACACTGTCATGTATATTATTATCTCATTAATCCTCATAACATCCCTGAGAAACTGATGATTCACAGATCAGGGGAATGAGGCTCCGAGAGGTTAAGTGACAAGCACAGAATTGTTCAGTGGAAAAGTGGCAGAAAGAAGAATAGAAGCCAACTTCTTACACCTGCAGCCAAACAGGGCCTGAGGGCTGACAGCAGCAGTGGCTGGGCCAGAGGGAGAGGTGTCCTGAGATCTCACATGATGTGAAGAGTCATTTCTCCAGGAGCAGGAAAGCCAGGGGGCTCAGCCCTGGGGTGAATAGTGGGCAGGAAGCCAACTGACTTTAAAGGGGTCCACTTTGTACTCTGGGGTTACTGAGACTGCCCTATGCCCAGTCTGCACCAGGAAGCTTTGCCGATCAGACCACTAGGCTTTGCCCCACTTTTTTTCCTTTAAAGAAAGAGGTTAGGGAAAAATCCAAATCGTAGTTAGATTTAAAATATCAGACAGGGGCAAAATAGCTCCCTCTGGTGGCTATTTCTAGTAGTGGCAGCAGCAGCAAAACCAGTGCCAAGAACCGTTTATGATAATGAGATCCACAAGAGGGAGAAGATCCTAAATAAGCAGTTATTCCACATGCCATTCATCCCAGGAATGGAAGTCATCACATCCGTCATTTCTCTATGGATGGACTTGAATCTCTCTCTTTCTGTCACACACACGCACACACACCTATATACCTATATTTATTTTGCTCTCTACTCTATACCAGGGGTTTTGCAGTCATTATTTCATTTAAGTTTTATTATTGTGGCATTATTAAACCGATTTAACAGTTGAGAGAAATTGAGACTCAGAGATATTGGGTAAGTTTACCAAAGTCACATAGCTTGTTAGCAGTAAAGCCTGTATTCAAACTCAAACCTAACTTTGAATCCCAAGCTCTTCCCTACGATGCTCTGCTGCCCATCATGGAAAGCTTTGTTATTCATATTTGCCAACCCTATTGCTGATCCAGACATGCCACTGTCCAGCAAAGTGGTTATGCATCAGGGTCACAAAGATACTTTAAAAATACGGATCCTAGTCACCCACTTCTGAAACAAGTCAAAATCTCCGAGTGCAAGGCCCATGAAGCTCTATTTCACAAAATTCTTCCCAGGCAACTCTGATGCAGGCAGCTCAGTTCAGATCTGTGGACTGGCTCCTGTAAGCCACTGCTCTGGTGCTTATTTCTTCTAGTGCTTTCTGACTTGTAATTTCATTTGCTTTTGAGAAAGAACACACATAAGTGAAGAGACAGGCCCAGGAAGTTTGCTGGCTAAGACATGAAGTTCCTCTCTGCCACAAAGGACAGAGAGAGGACAGACTAGTTGGGGACTTTCTCTGGACCACTTCTATGAAAACTGTGCAGACTGAGCTGAGGTGGCTTTGTTGACAGTGTCAACCCAGAATTGAAGAGAAGAAAGACTGGAGGCTCAGGCTGTAAAAGAGGCTGCTTCCCCGCAAGCAATGTGGAACAGAGAAAAACTAGCTTAAACTGAGCCCGTGGGTAGAAACGGATAATGAGGAATCAGGTTTATTAGTTGGTATATTAGGAGCTGCTGTAACAATCAGAACCAAAAATATGTATAATGGGTCAAATATAATAGAAGTTTATTTTTCACCCAGACAACCAAGGCACTTGTTTTGGGTGGGTGTTCAGACAAGGGCTGATCTTAAAACAAGTCACTGATGTCAGCAAGATTTTAGTTTCTTTCCATTTCTCTGTTCTCCCTTTCATTTGCTAAATAAGTACATTTGTAAAAAGGGTTCAATCATTTATTTCACTAAAAAAAGCACTTAATACCAAACATGTTGGAAGAATAGAATCTCAGAATAAAGAATAATCCTTTAAATTGAATCCACCTAACTTTATGAAGTCATTACATTGTTCTCAGCTTTCCCCTAATTTTGCCTGAATGAGAAGCACTGTCATCATGGCTGAGCACCTCTCCATGGCCTGCACACATCACTGGGGCAATGTTGCTCCTTACGAAATGTGAGATAGTCTAGTGCTCTCAGTGGGCTCCAGAGGCCCTTGGTAGAAACATTTGCTTTTCCTTTATCTACTAGGGAAAGGCAGATTTGCTTGCACCTTCCCGTGTCTCTCCAGAAAATACTTATCCCCAACCCTGTATCTACTATGTCATGACACAACCTCCCTGTCTTTTCTCCAATGTCCAAACCAAATGATTTCACATTTGTTCTATTCCAAGAAGTGAAACTGTCAAATTCCATTATAGATATATTTTTTACCCAAACGCTAGAATCATTCTACACTGTTGAACCAGAATAAATGTTAAAATCTATATTTAGGGTTGGAAAAAAATTAACTTTATGAGTATAGACTTAGCAATACTTAATTTCACAAAGATTTATATGAAAAAGGTCTAGGGATTTTGGTTGACGATACCTCATATGGAGCAAGGTATAAAGAGGCTCCTAAATCAGCCTGTATTAGTACATGGAGCCCTGGTCAGATAGATAATTATTTCACAATTCTCCTAGGCTTGTTCAATCTGGAAAGTCATTTGAACAGGACCATTCACTAACTGCAATATTTTCTGAAAAAAAAAAATGGGTGATGATAGGAAGGGTCTAAGCACCAAATCATATGGAAAATTGCTGAAGGAACTGAGAGTTTTATCTTGGAGAAGAAAAGATTAAGATGAGTTCAATAACAAAGGCCCTGGAACTGAGGTGTACTTAGCGTTACTCTGAATACTTCCCAGAGGCAAACCAGAAAAATGGTGTAAAGTTATAGAGAGTTAGATTTAAGCCCTAATATAAGAAGAATTTTCAAATATTTGCAGTTTTCTAAAAGATGAAATGGGCTCTCTAGGGACAGAGGTGAGCTTTCTGTTAAGAATAGAATAGAAAGGACCCTTGCTTTGAAAGGGAGGTTGTCTTAGATGATAGCTTCTAGCTCTGAATTTTCAAAAGTATACTTGATTTTGGGAAAAAGGAAGGCTCTGTGCAAGTGCAGAATAAGCCCTCCCAGGAGATGGGTAGTGATCTAAAACACTGAATAAAATGTAAACTCTAGGCATAAAAGCAATGCATCTTCATTGTTTGTAGGCCACTGATGGCAAATTTGACTGCCTTAGTTTGCTCTTTCTATTCCACCCCATAACATGCTCTTCCTTCAATTAGTGTGTGCTTAAATTCCATTTAGCTTCTCCTCTAAGACTTCCCTGATTCCTAGCCACAGGGCCTCTTCTTCCTTTAAATTCCTATGTAAACTTGTGTGAACTTCCTTATTTTTTAAAACTTATTTTAAAGCTTCTAATAGGAAGAATTCCACATACTTATTATGGGGGGACAATACAGCCCTGCAGCTAGATTGCTGGGTTCAAATACTGGCTCCACTACTTTATAGCTATGTGATAATGGGAAATTTATTACGTATATTATTAATTATAAAAGTGGCCATCTTTCCATCTCTACTGTAGTGGTAGATTTCCCAATGCTTTTAAAGAAGCTCTGATAAAATTGTTAGAAACCTTGAAGAGTTCTAAATGGGAGAATCCAGAAGTGGGGTTGGGAATGAAACTAACATCTATTGATAATTATTGTTATTCAATGTAGGCTAAACTTCTGGAACCAATGGACCCCCAGCTGCAAGGGCTTTAATGAAATAAAGTTTGTTTCTGCTCACACAAATTGGGTATTCCAGGATTCTGGGATGGCTTGGGTGGGAGAAGGGAGGGGAGTGGTTCTGCACCATGAAATCATTCAGGGATTTGGGCTGCCATGTTCCGTGTGTGGCTCCAGTCTGTTTGACATTGTTCCGGCCCATGGACCAATCGCTATGGCAGAGGAATAGGACACTGGCTAATCCAGCCTAGGCACATCATCACTGGGGTGGGGAAGTCTTCTGGAGTATGTTGGATAGACCTGAACAATCCCTACTATAGGATCCTGGCTCCTACCCAAGCTTCCCTTCACAGAAAAGTTTGTAAAATTAGACAGTTGTAACTTCATGTAAATTAACACATGCAGATAATCTCCCAGGATTTTTAAACTTAAATTTTTAGTTCTACTTGTGGTAAAGGGCTTTAGTTATGAAGAGAAAGTTCCAGGATTGGACCCAGCAGATGGGAGCTGGTACTTTAGGTTGAGTCGGAATGATGGGGGCTACTGGGAGCTCCAGGAAAGTAACATGGTGTGGACAGGGTAATGTAGACAGTTGGGCCTGGGTTTGAATTCTGGCTTAGGGACATACTAGCTTTGTGATCTTAGACAAGGAGTTTAAATTTTCTGGGCCTCGGTTTCCTTGTGTGTAAAATGGTGAGAATTTCAGCTTCCTTATAAAGTTTTATGAGGAGATAAAAAATATAACATACCCAGTGAATGCAGATTCCCTTTCCCTAATCACATGTCAAATGTGGCCACCATTCCTCCTACATAGAAGTCTACCTCTGAATACCAAGGAATGTATTAATATGTCTTTCCTGAAAGCCCCAACTCAGATCTACCTTCTTAGATTTGAACAGCTTATAAAAATATTTTAAATGGCTCTCACTCTGATAGAGGTAAATCCTTCCAATGTTCTCATAGGACATGGATAATTTGGATAACGTAGTTGAATTAGAACTATTTTTTCTTTCTTTCTTTTTACCATATCCCTGTTTTGTATTCATTTTTCTTCTTTAGCTAAGATCAAAATTAATTAAATCTTTCGCTGTATCAAGATAGCTCTTAGAGTAGGTGTTAAGATAAGGACACTGAACTTTTCAACACGATTGTAGCTCTATAACCTGAACACTGATTTAATGCCATGTCTTAGCCTCTGGGAGATTAATTATTGCACCAAATGCTACTAGGCTGCTTGGAAATATGAGTCTGCTATTTTGCAGAGATTATCTGAAAGCAGCTGAGCAGGACTCTGACCTGACATGAGGCTTTAGAGATGTCCACACTCTGGGTAGTCCCCCCACTCAGACTCTGGTTGGTCCATGGGTCTGAACAAACCGTAATTAGAAAAGGGATAATGGTGCTGGCTTCTGCTTCCTAGCCTTTAGGATAATGGTGTAAGTATTGAGGCTGGTGAGTTTGCTATGAGGAAGGTGACATGTTTCTGTACAAAGCTTTCCTGCCGTTCGTCTCATTTAGAACCCAGAGTATTTTAGTTCACTTGGAAGAAGAAGACTTATGGACTTATAAATAACTAGAAACATGTCTTTTAATCTCATATGGTGTGGGTGTTACTTACACCAAAATGCTCCTGTGGTCTTACGAAGCAGCAATTTTGCTTCCTTTTGCTCTTCCAGCAGTAGAGAGCCATTTTGTAAGGATAGGTCAACTTTCTCATTTGGTACATGATGAAACAAAATTGACAAAAGTTGGATGAGTTTTTAAAGTCTTTATAATCTGTTCCTACCAATTGTTTGCATTACATCTGGCTTTCACATGCTGCATTCTTATATAACACATTTTATTTCTGTTGACAAACATTGACTATTTTAAGAACCCTATGCAAAGAAAAAGCTAATACTTGCTCTGCTCAGTATCCATTTTCTGTTTTCATGGCTTACTGACTTCAAATAAAGATGCAAAATGAGCATGGAAGGACTATGCATATCAGATTATATCACCAATGACAAGACCTTGACAATCACAAACATTTCTAACCCCCACTTAAAGACCCATTTACAACAATTATATACAACACTATCAAATTTCAGGACAGCAAAATAAGGTGGATGTTCTATGAAGTTTGTTGAGATAGATGTCAATAGATGTGAATAACCAGGAATACTTCAAGGGCTGTTGTAGTAGATCGTACTTCTGATCTAAATTATTTTAGGTTTCTGCAAATGAGCTTTCATTAGCATGAAGGTGGCATCTTTGAGCATGTTTTGAGTCTGCTACCAGAGGCAAATTTACTGTAAAGCCACATGGTCACATGGTTATGGTTTTGAAAAATTCGCATAAAAATGAATGAATGAATGAATAAATGAATAAATAAAATGTGCTCTGTTTCCAATCTGATTTTCTTCCCATTGCACCTCCCCTTGAATTGGGGGATGTTGAAATGCCTGTAGTGATTTGGGGTTCTGGCAAGGAGAGGTTGAATTGGGGATGCATTTATTTTGGGTGTAGAGGGATATATTTATGTGGTTTGCAGTCACTTCTGTGTATAGTTAAGCTATTTTTAGCCATTTTGGTAAAGAAGTGACTTCTAGGAATACTGCTGCACACTGGGATGATACACCCAACTTTGTGAAATGAATGTGCAGGGCCAGAAGTAGGATCACGGTATGAAAATACCCTACAGTGCCTGACACAAACAGTAGGTGGGTGGTGAAGGAGGGGCATGTTAGAAATGTCTCCAAAAACCAGATGTGAAAAGTTTTGGAAGGAGGATTTGGTTTCCGTTAAAACCTTGTCAAAATGGAAGTTCTCCTTGTCAGGAGTGGTCTCAGTAATGCAGTATATGATTATAAAGGCACCATACATTTTCTTTTCTGATGAGAATTCAGAATTTATTAGAATTCCTGAGGGTAGGGCAGCATCAATAGCAGTACTACCACCAATGCATACGTTCATAGGTGAGGTTTCATGATTTATGCATTCTAAAATATTGCATCGTACTTATAAAATACTGGTTATAGAGTACTTTACTAAAATCTGGTCATTTCAGATGAAAAGGTACACAAAATTGTCACTGATTCATCAAACAACCATAAAAAAAAAAAGGTAAAACTACACATAGTCAAGTCAATGTGTGTTGTATTAGAGTAATTTGTTTTACACTATTATTATACCTCAATACAATGTAGTGGCAACTTAAAAAATATTTAATTATTCTCGTGTATGCTTTAAGATTAATATTGTATAAATCTTCAGAATATACAGCCAGAAATATAGGGAAAAAAGAGTATTGCAATTAATTATACATTTATATATATATATATATTTTTTTTCTGGATTTTATGATGTTCATGATATTAGTCATCTTTTTAAAACTTTTAATTTTTTGAGATTTAATTTTTTCACTCTAAATAAAAATCCATTTCTATATTTAATTTTGTGTATAAACTTTGTTTTTCTTTCTTAAAGAAAGCCCCTCAAATTGTATAAACTTCAGACCCCATAAAACCTAGATCTGTCCCTGTTTTGCAATGTGGGAAGATGTATAATGGTCATAGTTACATGTGGCTTACAGTATTCTATATCTTAAATCTTATGTTAATTTTTTAATGCATTTGACATTCTAAAGAATTAGGATCGAAGAACAGTAGAAAGTTATCCTTACACTTCCACATCTCTAACACCTTAAAAATCAAATACAGAGTCTATTTGTTCAGTTTCTAGATCCATCCTCCCCTAACACCGCCTTTGGGGGAGAGTACTCTTTCTTCACATCCTAGAAGCTAGAGAGGGTGGCCTTCATCTTGTTCTCTCATGGACATTTCTAGACAATCACCTTTCTACCTTCTTGTAAGAGCTTTTTGTCCTTTGAGGTTCGTACTGCCTAGCATTTCCTCCCTGTAAGTATCATTACTGAACTCTCTGATTACTCCCTCTTAACGATCTAGGACTTTTTGCCCAACCCAATGTAAACCTAGAATATTTCAACGTCCATATAACACACTTAACCTAGCTGTAGTAATTAATAAATTACTATGAACTTGGTGGCTTAAAAATAACATAAATTTATTTTATCACAGTTCTGGAGGCTAGAAGTCTGAAGTGTGTATCACTGGGCCAAAATCAAGGTGCCCTCTGAAGACTTTAGGGGAAAATCTGTTTCTTTCCTCTTCCAGCTCTGGTGGCTGCCGACATCCTTTGGCTTGTGGCCGTATCACTCCAATCTCTGCCTTTGTGGTCATATTGCCTCCTACTCTTCTGAGTATGTAAAATCTCTTTGCCTCTCTCTTATAAAGATACACATGTGATAGCATGTAGGGCTTACCCATATAACCAGGATAATCTCATTTCACGATCCTTTAACAAAATCACACTTCATACACTACCCCGCTTCCTTTAGCTACATAAGGTGACATTCACAGGTTCCAAGGATTAGAATGTTAAAGAGTTGGCTATGTTTTGGGGGGACATTTTTCACACTAGCATTATACTAGCACATTAGCATTATAATTCCTGGAGGTTTTCATCTCCATGTCCCTCTGTCTCAGTTCCAGTTCAGCTACCCATTTCCTGGACAATGTACTGTGAGGACCAGCATAACCCAGAACTGCTCTGAATTAGAATGCCAGCTACAGTTTTCTCCATTCTGTTACAACTCTACTTACCCCCATACTGGCACTTTGACCTCATAGAGACGTTTGGGTGCTTGAATCCTTACTTTTAATCTTTCAGTTCCTTTCCATTAGTTTTCCAAATAAAAGTCACAGTTCATTTTCATTTTTCTAGACCTGAGCAAGTTTTGGGGTCTGGAGCATACTGGCTGAAGCAAACATTCAGTTTCCTGGTGGAAGGATCCTTTTAACACCATCGCAGGTGTACATAAAAACGATCCTTCTGGTCCTTCCTTAAATGAGTTCACTGTCATTTACCTGGGTAACTGAGCATTGAGCACCCAAACACTTTAAGAATTAATGGACATGGATTCTACATGACATTAACACTTGGAGACCCTAAGCGTCATCATGGGCCTCCTGTTACAGTGTGGGCATATTGGAGCCAGGTAATAAGCAAAGGGAGTCCTTGCCACAGTGAGTAAGTCAGGCTAGTAAATTGGGTCTGCAGACCCATCTGGTGGTCATTTTTCTGGTCTCTGAATGTATAATTGATCTCATACCTCTGTATGAGATCCTTGGCTGAGTCTCCAGTATGGCACCATTTGGTGGAAGATTGACTACACTGGATCTCTTCCACACTGAAAGGGATAGTGATTCATTCATAGAGGGGCAGATACATGTTCTGGGAATGGATTTGCTTTTCCTGCCTATAGGACTTCCACTAGCCCCATTAATTGAAAGCTTATAAAGAATTTGTTCCACTGGTATGGGATCCTACATGCTATGACATCAAACTGGGGGACACATTTTCTGGAAAAGGACATGTGAGATATGATCCATGGCCATGGGATTCACTGGCCATATTACTTTACATATTGCGCCACCACAAAGCCAGTGGCCTGATAGAGCACTGGAGTCACAGCTGAAGAAAGTGCCAGCTTGAAGGTGCTGCTTTAAAAGGTGACTGTCACCCTCCAGGTCACAGTGTACACCTGCAATCAAAGAATTTTTTATATGGCTGTTTCCTCAATAGGAAGAATACATTGGTCTGGGAACTACAGGATGGTGGCAGATCCCACTCACCATCATTTTCAGTGACTCACTTGGGGAATTTGTGTATCTCATCTCTACAAATCTGGGCTCTACAGCATTAGAGATTCTCATTCCCAAAAGGGGAACACTTCCACCAGGGGATCTAGGAAGGGTCCCTTTGAACTATAAATTACATCTACTAACTGGGCCCTTGGGCTTCTTATGTCCAGGAATAAGCAAGCAAGAGGAGGGGTTCTGCATTCTGGCAGGAGTTGTTGACCTTGATCTCTAGGTGGTGGTAGGCTGCAGTTACACAAGGGGGGAAGGGACTAATATGTTAGCCTCCAAGTGCTCCATCTGAGTGCCTCTTGGTATAGTTTTGATAGTAAGTGGACAAGTGCAGCAACATTGGCTTGAGAAAGCCATACAGATGCCTCAGGGATGAGGTTTTAGGTCACCTTACCAGGTAATCCATTGAGACCAGTAGAGGTGGTAGCTGAGCCCTGGGAGGCAAATCTAGAATAGGTAGTGAAGGAGGGAAATGATGAGGATCAGCTGCGGACCTAAGACTAGCTGTAAGAATGGAGATACAGTTCATCCTGCTAACCTTTCCTTCAGATTTTTCTCATAAAAGGGGGTCCACCAGAATCTTAAAAATTATTTTTTTTCTTTAATTATAACAGGATAGTAAATGATTCTGAATTTGTGGTCTAGTAATAACTTGATATATTAAGTTTTATGTTCTATTTTTCTTCCTTGCAACTGACCACCCTCCGCCCCTCCCCTATCATTTCAATCCATTGGATTCCTTTTGAAGTTGGGAATATCTGTAATGGGCAGTAGGGAGTAGTGGCGGTGGTGGTGTGTGTGTGTGGCGAGGGGGTGGGGGTGGGTAAGTTTGTTATTTTTTCCCTAGAGGGATTTGTTTTTGAGCATTGGCCCTGGCAGACATATCTGTTGGCAGTTGGGTCAAGGGAGAGAGTAGTGGAGAGAGGGCAGGGTACTGTAGGTAGGAAAGTAAAATGATGCGATCTTTATGGACAACAGTATGAAAGTACCTCAAAAATCAAAAATAGAATTACCGTATGATCCAGCAGTCTTACTTCTGGATATATATCCAAAAGAACTGAAAACAGGATTTCAAAGAAATATCTGCACATCCATATTCATTGAATACCCGTATTCACAAGAGTCAAGAGGTAGAAGTAATGTAAATGTCCATTGGCAGATAAATGGATAAAGAAATTGTGTAATATACCTACAATAAAATATTAGTTAGTCTCGAAAAAGAAGGAAATCCTGTCAAGTGCTATGACATGGATGAACTTTGAGAATATTATACTGAGTGAAATAAGCCAGTTACGGAAGGACAAATACTGCATGATGCCACTTATATGAGGTATTGAAAGTAGTCAAACTCTTAGAAAGTAGAATGGTGGTTGCCAGAGGCTACGGGGAGGGGGGGAAAAGGAGTTGATGTTTAACAGGTACAGAGTCTCAATTTTGCATGATGAAAAAGTTCTAGAGCTCTGTTGTACAACAATGTGCATTTACTTAACACTACTGTACTGTACACTTAAAAATGGTTAAGATGGTAAATTTTCTGTTGTGTGTGTGTTGTTTTACCACAATAAAAAAGTACTACATTTCATTTTAGTCTATTTTTTTACACATGGAGTCTTTCTTTTAATAACCATCAATTAAACTGACTTGGATTTGTGGCTCTGTTTTCAAATTATGTCTAGTGAAGCATTTTTGACTATAGATTTGTTGTTCCTAGAAATGAGATTCTCATGACCTTCATTAAATTGTGTGGTCAGACCCAACTCCAAGAGCAAATGATCTGTTTTAGGCCTACTAAATAATGGCTTGCGATACCTTTCTAAATAACAATGACAACTAACAACACTACTAGTAGCAGCTAATATTTATCAAGCACTTACTAGAGCTGTCCCAAGAATGTGATATGTATTATTTTATTTCATCCCCATAACTCTAGGAAATAGACCTTTGTTATTCTAAATTTACTCCTGATAAAATTGAGGTTCAGAGCGGTTACCTAACTTGCCCAAGGTTGCATAGTTTAAAACTAGCAAAGCCTAGATTCATACCTAGTTTTAAAATAGGAGATGATCTAGGAAGAAAGTATTATTAAATACTTTGCTCTACAGTTTAATGGAAAAATTAAAAGAAGTTTTAAGAAGACATAGATATAGAAAATTGCTAATTTCCTTGACAGATTTGAGAACCCTGGGCCTTTTTTTCCATTTTTTGCCTTTTCTCCCAGGATGTTTCGCTCAGAAAGTGATGGTCATCTTATTCTTACATAGACCTCCCTTACAGTTTGGAGAACTGGCTCTGGACTTTTGGAGACTTGTGTGTAAATGACTGATCCATCTATGTGGCACGCTATCAATAAAGGGCTCTTCATGTCTAACTTTACAGTGTCACTCTCAGGCTCAGGAACCATTTCCCATGGGTCTGCAGTCACTTGGGTATTGCAGGGAACTGGTGGGAGGAATGTGCTCAGAAAAAGGTATCTTCTATTTGTCCCTGATGGCAGAACAAAGGCTGAGGATCTTTGGATACGTGCCTTGGTGAGAGCCTGCAGGAACCCGTCTCTGTCCCTGTTAGACCTGGCAAACCAAATGGCTGCTGTCATTTTAAAAAAGTCTCCTTGGCAATCCTATATCCAGCAGTGTTAGATTCCTCCTCTGGCTGCCACCAGACTTAAGGAGGGACCCCGGAAGCAGGGAGTCCATGGAAAAAGGAGGCAGGTAAAAGGAAATCCCAGGGAGAGAAGAGAAGCCATTGTTCCTGGACTCGGCCACCCCACTCAGGAGCGAGGAAGCTGCTCGATCTGGATGAATAATGGCTTTTAGAGTTCATAATAAATGGATTGTGAATCTTTATTCCTTTCCTGTAATAACATGAGTTGCCTTAATAGGTCTTAAAACAGATAACTCAGTTTAGTCCGCAATCTCAGTCTTGGCACTGTGTGATGCTGTAGAGAAGTCTCCTCTCCTTTCCCAAACTCAGCCTTTTCACGAAAGAAAAATTGCATGAAGTCCCAGCCCCTCCCATGAGACTGAAATGCCCCGAGCAAGAAGGTTAATTGTTTTCTAAAAGAAAATTTGATTAGAGAGTGAAAATATTTCATGTTACATCCTTCTAAACCCTTTCTGGAAAACATTAGGGATGCGAAGAAAGTCGAAAGGACTTGAGCTTTTATGCCCTTTTACCATGTAGTAATGGTGAAGTTTGCAGGAATGATGAACGAGAAGAAATGGATTTATGCTCTTGGGGCTCATCTTTTTTTGTGGCCACGTGAGAAATGCTACCCTTGGTTGCTTTTGTAATGGAGCTTCTCTCTGACTCAGCCTTACTTTGTGCCAAGAAGAATAGCCTGTTAATATAATTAACATCTTTGTGTTTAAGACATTTCATTTCAAAATGACTGGGTATACCAACAGTTATGGCACCGAAATCATTAAAATCATGCAAATGCTTAAAGTGGATAGGCCTGGGAGATTATAGTTTCATTAGAGAAAAGGCTATAAAGTTAGACCTAGGTAATTACCTTTCCCATTAATGCTAGAAATTTCTGTGCTCCACTGAGAAGTGATCATGGTGCATCGTGCCTTCTGTGCTTTTACATTCGAACTGCGGGGGCCTTTATTTCATCAGCACAAACTGCAAGGAAACAGCGGCAGCTTTCCAGGTGTACTTTGCAAATTGGGGTTTAAA
Source organism: Pteropus medius (assembly GCF_902729225.1). NCBI lineage: Eukaryota > Metazoa > Chordata > Mammalia > Chiroptera > Pteropodidae > Pteropus > Pteropus medius. Next base: position 34,685,073 of record NW_024354875.1, read on the forward strand.
TGTGGAACACATCAAATTAAAATTCAATATTAATTATTTTGTCTTGCTAGGAGTCTGAGTGGTTTAAAGCAGCAAGGGTAATTGTCTAATTCATTGTGTGTGTCTACAGCGAACTTAATCATTATGTCAGCTTCCTAATAAAAGGTTATTATAGAAACAAAGATCCCAATTTTACATATGGTAGGCAAGGGAGGATTCGAAGAGCCGGTCTCTAAGGTAGACTTGAGGATCTTGACAAATGATGCCCATGCTGTGATCAGATACTTAACAAGAAATCTCGTTATTAACTAGGCCTGTACAGATAATTAGCACTTGAGCTTCAAATTTTAAATCTGGCTTGAGATGTCTAATTTATCAAAAGCCTTAGCTTGCTGTCAAAGTTCGATAATAAGGTAGTGTTATTGATGAATTGAGATTAAGAGAAGATTGAAGAGAAAATTAGACCACTGGTTAGCCTGAAAGGTCTGATTTCAATATTTACAGTACTAATTTGGTATTATTTTGGTAAACGGATGTGGTCCCCAAATGCTGCATGGTATAAAAGAGTAAACTATGCATCATTCTTCTAACAGAAAGAGTATTGTTTACTGTGTACTGGATTTTGCAGCACTAGCAGTCTGGTTAATAGGCTGCTTTATAAGATGAGTGTACCTGTTTTTTATTGCATGCATTTATTATAACCCATTCAGCACCTAGGGCTTTTAGTGAAAATTAGAAAATGTAGCTTCTTTACATTAAAATGGTATTACATTAGACTAATTGTTACAGAGCCTGTCTTCCTGATTTAACTCACTTTCATTTATCTCTTGGCATTGTCTTCCAAGCATTCTTGCCACTGGAATTTAGATAACTACCATTTTATATATTCAAGCTACATAAAACGAGCAATCTTTTTTTAATGATCTCTGGTGGCACTTCATTGCAAGCGATCTTGGGGGTGGGGGAAGGAATAAGATGTATAATAAACCACCTATCTGTAGCGTCTCTTGGCTTTGAAGCATATTCTGAGTACACTTATGTGACCCTTAGCAAGTTAAATCTTTTTGATGCATGTAATAAAATGTTGTTTGGGGCAATAGCTGATTTCCGAAATTATATTAGGCATAACATAAGGCTGTGGCAAATTGTCTCCCTATTTTTCCTTGCTCGAGCTCACAAATGGAATTGGAAAGTGTTGGAGTGTTTTATTGTATATCATATCAGGCATAAATAGACAGTACACTGCATCATAATATATCTGTATGTAGCTCATAGTAATATCTGCCCATGAAATAATAGAGCACAGGACTGTTGGTTTCCACAAAATTGCTCTAAAATCCCTTGTAACATGTTACTGGCAGCAGCCCCTCTTCTCCAGTCTCCAGCTGTCCAGCGGGCTGTGCCAAGTCACAGCAGGACCTGAGGACTGTTTGCATTGAATGGTGGCACAGAGCTTTATGGTGAATTTCCTTGTATATTGTGCACTTCAGACAAGCAGGCTTTCTGAGACTCAGCAGGAGCGTTCCAGTGTTTATGCTGAGGTGGTTAGCTAGTTGGCAAATTGCTATTATTCAAAAATGTGTGGCAGAGGAAAATGTATTGCATTATATTTTCTATCAATATCATCTTACCACTGACCAATAATAGGCCTCCATTCAAACTGACCCTTCTTTCTGACTTTTATCTTAGGCACAATCAGATTCAGTGGAATTTAGTGGAGACATTTTCTTGGGACTAGGAAGAGGAGTTTTTGCCCCATCCCAGCTGCATATCCCTAATGCAATCCCTCATGCCGACTCAGCAATGTCTTCGGCTCTGGTCCCCCACAACTCCTGAAATAACATTAGTTTAGCATTCTGCTTTTAGATGAAAAAGATTTGATGTTTCAGCTGTTCCAATATATGTTGACTACTAACTAATGGATATTTATTTCACTTTATTGCTTTCTATAGGCAAAACTCAAACAAAAGAAATTGAATTTTGCTAATAGTAATGAGCAACACTGGCATTTTTTGACAGTAGTAAGCAGAATAATACTCAACCCCCCCCTCCCCCTACAAGACAGACTTACAGCTTTTCAAAGGAATGTACATACATCATGCCGCTGATTCTCACATGACATGGCAGGTAAGGATTATAATGCCCATTGTCACATGAGGGAAAAAAAAAAAAAGGAAAGGAGTTATGGAATTAGCTAATGGCAGAATAGAATGGCAGACCATTCTATTCTTTGAACTTTCTGACTTTTGTCCTCTGTTCTTTCCTCTGAATAAAGCAGTTCTATTTACAATATTTCTTTTTATCATTAAAGTTTGCAGAAATACTGCCTGTACAGGGCATTCATCCTGCATCTTTCAGAGTTTGATAAAACAGTTGTCAAGAGCCAAGAGAGTGGGTAGAAATGTGTTACCACAAGTCTGTTCTTTGTAGGATTGTTATCTAGCCCCAACTACGCATTCTAGAATTGTACTTCGTGTACTTCAATAGCTCATGAAGGTAGCACAGAGTTTAGCCCCATGTACTCTGTGTTTCAAAATCAGTTATTAATTCTGGATAGTTAGGATAGTGCATAAATGTCAAGAAAATCACTTTTTTTTTAAACAAACAAAAAAAAAACCCTCATTCAGGAAAGGGGGTAACAGAGGCAACAGTTCTAGGATTAGAACTTAGGGCTTTTTCTTTTCCGATGTCCACACCACTGGGCCCTGTAGCTTTCTGATCTTTTCAAAATTCCAAGGTCCCACCTACACCCTAGTCTCACACTCAGAACCTGATCCAAGAAAGTGTTGCTTCAGTGCTGGTTCTATTAGGCCGTTTTCACTTGGGAACTTTGTGCGGAGAGGTAGATGAGTGTGTTTCCTAAGAGGAGTGCTTTTTCCCTCAAACCTACCCTCTCTCAGGCTTCAGCTTATGAGACTAAGTCTGAGCTTGTAAATAAACTGTACTGAGCAGTTTAGCAGCAGCTGCATGTAGCAGAGTAAAAATATTTTCTTCCATTTCATATAAGATTAGGAACTCATCATGAATAAATTACACAGGCATGTGTAATTTGGTACATGTGGCAAAGAAACAAATGATCATCGGTGATCACAGCGTATGAGTAGGAATTTGTATTTTATATTGAGCTCATAGATATGACTTTTATGCTCCACTCCCAGGTTCTCTCCTACAATAGGGGCTTAGCCTAAAAGGCAAGGAAAAGATGGTGTGTGTGTGTTTTGAGGGGGGGAATAGCGATTTACTTTAAAAGGAAAAATCATAGAGAAGAAAACAAGTATGAAAATGTTAACGAAACCAATAACAAAGGTGAATCAACTGACTGTAAATTTTTTCAAAGGCTTTCCTCCTCATTAGCAGTATTTTTGTTTAATAAGATGTATTATGTTAATATGCCAGCAAAGGAATATGAATATTTCAAGTCTAAGCACAAAGACATTTTTCATCTGGTAGATGATGAGCTTTGCTTTATCAGAACAGTATGAACAGGGTAGAAGTTTTTGATATTTTTAAAAGCCGACATTTGAGATAAATAGCTATCATATTTATGTTGTCATTATTTTTCTAAAAAAATATTTTAAAAGGTAGATGTGATAAAGAGGAAAAACATCAGACAACATGTATGAATTAACATTCTCAGACAACCTCCCCATCCCAAACGAATGAAGATTTATGGTACATTTGGCATCATACAACACCTTTTACAATACGGTTTTAACAGAAACCCTAGCTGTTTCATCTTTTAAGCTGACAAACTAATTTCAATATACACATTGAAGAATACATTTAGATGTCTGAGAGGTAATCATTTTTTATTATAAATTAATTTTTCCTTTATGATTGAAATAAAAATTTTATTTTAAACATTCAGAGGTTCTAAACAAGTACCTTTTAATTTAAATTAACCAAGGTACCTTTTAAGGGCCCTGCAAAACCCTAGTTAGTTATTAAACTCTATCACAGAAATATTTAAAAGCAATACGATGTTGTTTTTAAAGTTGGATATATAAAGCATATAATTTACTACCCAACTCTCAGAAAAATTGAGTCTTTGCAGATGCTTTGCCATATTTGATCAATATGTACTTATATAACAGCAATGCTGCATTTATCCCTGTTGTCTATTACCTATGGAAAATGAAGTGCTCTAAATTGCAGGTCACGTATTGTTTTTCTTGTCATTTGTACTGCCTTCTTATTTAGTGACGTGTTCATACAAACGCAAAGTCCAGTTAACATACGCACACATTTGCTTTCCCAAACTGATTAATCAGTATGCAAAAATGGTCAATGGTGTCGCTTTGGGCTCTACTGGAACCCAAAGGCGCTGGGCAGAAGCCAACCTACGCATTCATTTCTTGAGTCTCACCAATAGGGGTCTCCAGTGTACCACAGAACTATTTACAACCACTCCATTATGATTATTTACAGTATGCTGTACATGAAGACAGAAGCAAAGGGGCAGAACAGATTTATATGGGCCGGGGTTGATACTGGATTTATTCAAGGAGTGAAAGGGTGACGTCAGAAGTTATAATTGATGAGGAGAAGCAAAGACATATCTAGGTAGGGTGTGAGAACACCTTTAACCTAACAGTGTAGACACAGTCTGACTGTCCCTCAAACTGAGGAAAGAATATCCAGGCAGTTACATTGACATTGGCGTTTCCAAATATTTAAATATGTGTCTTTGTTTAGATGAAACATTCGAAAGAGTGAGTGAATTTTTCTGTTCTCACTTGAATCTTTTGGGAATGAGTTGACACTGTCTAAATATCAACCCTGAAACTGATTCATAATAACGTTTTAGAAAGTTATTTATATTTTAGTGAGATTGCAGGTGTTTAACTTGTCTTTCTTCCGCTTTATTATAGATAATTAGGGTCCAGAAATCCAGAAAGGGCAATTACAACTTATCATAATTGAATATGAAGTTTAGGTCATTTTTAGAAATAGCAATAAAGGTTCATGATATATAAAGCATGTCAAAACATACTTTTTATGCATTATGGAATTTCTTTATGTCATACATTCTGTGAAAAATTAGTTTTTAAAAGCCTTAACTGACAAATTAAGACATTTCTGGAGTTTTTGAGTTAGTTTTATTTTTTGTAGAGGCAATGGATATTCAAAATGCCTTTCTTGTCATTCATTTATTAATTCAACAAATATTTATTTAGATCATGCTTTGTGAAGCCACTCAGTGCTTAAAGAAAAATATCTCTTTTAAGGGAGTACAATCTGGTAAATAATAAACAAAAAAGAACTCCGAATAGAAAACAGACTGAAGGAGGAGTTAGCATTGAGGCACAAATAACACACTGTGAGAGGGAAGAGGATTAAACAACTAATTCTGAAGGAGGGTTTTGAATGTGGTGAAAAAAAAAAAAAAGAGCTGGCCTTTGAGATGAGTTGTGAATGAGTTCTAGGACTGTGATGGGCAGTACTGGAGAGAGGAACATCCCATGTGCAAAGATTTGGAAGTTATTCATGTAATGACAAGTTATGTACGGAAATGGAGTAAACTTTATGAGATGCATCTGCTTATTTTTCCTGAGGAAGGATAGGTAAGGCTACAAGGATTAAGACATCCTTGGTGAAGGTGAATTTAGAGTTCAAAGTTGTGATGGCGTGGAAATAAACCCAAGCAAATACAGAATATTAATTTCCAGAAGTCAGAGTCAGGAAGCTTAAGGGGACTGTCAAAAATGACTCCATTGAAATAAAGCACGTGACTATGTGAAGCCTGATTCAATAAAACCCCATGTGACCAGCACCATTATGGTCAATTTCATTTTTTTCCACATTTAGGTGTGGCCAATTTGTTCCATTCAGGTTTAGAAATAGGACACTGATTATCATCCATTTGTGTCATCCTAAGTAGCTGGATAAGTTAGTTGGGAGTTAGCTTCTTCAATCTTCCCCAGATTAATTTATTAGCTACATAATGAGAGGTTGTATTAGCTTATAGCTGAGGTTTCCACCAGCTCTTAAAGATCTTGTGGATCAAAATAAGATTGAAAACATAATCAGGCATATCTCATGAGAAAAGGGAGTTCAGAAGGGCTGCATATTTTAGAGGAAATACCACTAAGGACACAAGAAACTCTATCTCATTGCTAATGTGAGAAAGATAAAAGCTACTGAGGAACAACTTGATCAGATAAAGACCAAAGAGCCCAAATTCAGAAAACAATACTGCAAGATGTGAAAATGAGACTAAGATACTAGAGATAAATATTATGGAAGATTCTAAGCTCCCTGGGATTACTAAGTAAACACAGCAAAACTGTACTTGGGCAAAACTCTGATTTCATTAAAAAAACTCCCTTTCAATGAGTCTTTTGATTCAGTCAAAATTAAGTTGCTAACACAGGAAAATAAGTGAGGATGGAGTAGCTAATTCCAACTTGAGGAAACACAGATGCTCCCCAGAAGAGATAATACTTGGGCCCAATCACTAACAAGGAATTTTATAAGTAGAGAGTGAATGTTAAGGGACCAGCATGATCAGAAGATAATCAGAACAACAGAGACAACTTGGGATTGACAAATTATATTCAGAAGCAGTGGAACCCTACTTGGATGGATAGATAACAAAAGAGATTTTTCCAACTCAGTATTTGCTAGGCAAATGGTCTTCCTTAGGTGCCAGCTATCAATCTGTAATATTTCTGAAATTCTTGGGGACTTAGATGATGGAATGGTACCAAGATGGTCAGAGAAAATGACAAATAAAGTTTGAAATCTAATAACCTTTCAAGTTGTAAAACAGCTATAATAATCGGGAAAACCCTTAATAGGAATATAATGCACATAATGCACGTGGGAAAAGTAACCTCAAATGAAATTGAGAAAATGAATATCTATGCACATTAGACAGAATGATCTGGGGCTTTAAATTTGAATTTGAATCAATAATATAGTGATAATTTTGTTCTGAGGGCTATATTTTGGGGGCTTCTAAAAGGTGAGAGAGTTTTGTAAGAGATTCCTTTGCTACACCAGTCCTAAATTCTTTAGTTTGAGGTACAAGATAGACACAGCACTTGTCAATTTCTTTTCTTTGGTAAACGCCATAATGGAGAAACACAAATATAAACCCAAGTTAAAAGTTTGTAACTTAATTTGTTTAAGCCAACATTTGATTGTAAATACCACAGATGCTGTTATAAAACTCAACACAGTATTTAGTTTGGAATAGGAATGGAGTTGGGGAACGGTGTAAAACAAGAAAGAAAAAGATACTATGTATTGGGTTATCTAGCATTTCATGCAAAGTAGAAAGATATAAATAAATGCAAGTATCAAAAATGATTAAAAGCACAGAAAATAGGTCCTCTGGAAGAATATAATACTTACTGTGGATTATATAGCTCACAGAGAATTGAAGGGTGTCTCAACACTCTACAGGAAGGTTTTTGATAAAACTAGTGATCAATTTTAGATTTTCACCTGATCCTCAAATTACAGAATTATAGACATCAAAGTAAGTTGAATTAATGCTGCTTTTGCTACTAGAACTGATTATTAGGTTTTGGAACTGGCCCAGGTTAATGCCTGGACATTAGACTGCCTTATTGAATTTTGACTCTTCCATTTGTTAGCTGTGTGCTTAACTTCTCTGGGCCTCCATATTTTTATCAGTAAGATGGACATAAAAAATAGTTTCCATCTGAAAAGATACTGTGAGGATTAAATGTATTAATACAAACAAAAGGACTTAGAACAATTCTGGAACATAGTAAATACCCAATAACGATTAGCTCTCTTTAGTATTAGTTGAGCATAATTGGTGTTCATTGAATATTTATTGATTGATTAACACAGCTAGTGCAGCCAGATTTTTATCTGAGTATTTAAAAAAATAAAGGTAATCATTTTGAAGCGGAAGGTTTAGTTAGAGCCTTGTTTGAATTATATGTTGCCCAGGTATATAGTCTTTCTTTCTTAAAATGTGCACAAAATATTTCTGGGTGCTAAAAGGCAAAATTAAATAACAAAATGCATTTGGTAACTCAGTGTGAAAATAGGTTCTGGTAATTAAAGACATGGAAGGCATTTTGAGGGGCAGCTCTACATTTTTAATTGCCAAACAAGCAGGAAGACAACCGTCCTAAAGCTTAGGGCATTTTGAAACCAGAGCCCAGCTCCACAGTCTGTGACAATGCACAGTGGTTGATGAGTTAGTTCTAGAGGCTTCTGAATTTTAATGATGCTGGAGATGATATTGTGTGTCCTTCAGCTTGTTAGAGTGACACCAGCACTCCATAAATCATAATACCTGTGTATTGTAAAATCAATAGCAAAGTGCTATCTCAGCGCTAACCCCTTAATAAGTTTTTCAGTGCTCTAACAGCTTAAACTTTGCCGTAATGCCATTGGACCTGTAGGTTAGGATCAGAGCATGCTTAATTTGTTTTATAATAGAGACTTTTCACTAATGAAGGACCGATTAGTTAAGCTTTGGTTGCCACTCTGGTGATCAGTTGGCAGAACAGCCTCTGCAATTAAACTCGTGTATCTCTGTCCTGAAGCAAAAAAAGCAGGCTTAAACAGTCAATAAATGTTAATCCAGTCACAACCTGTCTCTGCCTTTGAAGGCTGCCCATGAGGGTTTTTTTTCCACATCACATTTTTTCATCTTGTTTTAAATGTGGTGGTCCCCATGGAGTTGGGATGTGGCGTACATGACCTCCCACGGTTCTGTAATAAGATCTGGCATGCTAACAACACTGTCTACAGATCTGTCATCTATAGGTCTGTCTGTCCCTCCCCCCCTCTCATCTCCTCAGTCTCTTTATCCAAGGGTGAAGAATGAATGAGCAATTGAAGCATAGGAGACCTCCAGAAAAAATTGGGTAGCTATGTATGCAAAAAGGAGAGCGTGCTTTTGTGTTGCTAAAACATATATTATGGTCTCTCTCCCACGTTCACTACATACATATGGTCAGATGGTGCAGGAAAGCCTTTGCCCTATTTGCTTTTACTGTAGTGAATGTGGGTTGTAATCGTCACTGATGAGTGCTTGGGCAGCAAGCAAAGTGGAACTTCAAAATACTTCCCAGGGTAGCGGGTGAGGAGGAAAGGAAAAAAAAAAATTCCAATGTCCACTCCCTGAGACATTCACAGAAGAAAAACACTGGAAAAATTTTTTTTAATCTCTTCAAAACTATTTAATACTCCTCATGTTATGTATTCTTAAACAAAAATACAGATTTTTTTTGATTGCTTTCTCTCACCCTTTCACAGAAGAGAGAGGAGTAAAGACTGATAGCCAGAGAGGAAAGTAATGAATACAGGCTGTGGCCCACGGACTTGGTGACGGAGAGAGAGTAGACTGAAAATTTAAATGTCTTCTGTTGGACACAGGAACGAGTGTTTTGGAAGCCTCCTGACATTTGTTTATTTCTTTCCTCTAACTAGGAGCTTGCATCCCACGGGCGTGCATGGGATCCATTTTACTTTAATTTAACCTGTGTTATGGATTGAAAGATTCAAAGTTGTGGGGAAAGGAAATGCAAAGAAGGCGAGCGAGTGGGTGAGAACACTGAAGGTTTGTTTTCTAGGAGTCACTGGTATGGGGCGGCAGCACTAAAAACTGACACAATGACCATAACGCTAACCAACATAGGGAAGTTTAGAATTTAACTTGCCTTTCATCTGGGTTTTGTAAAATTGTTGTTTGGTTGGCACTTAATTTAGTATACTGGTAATTTTTGAAAAAAATCACTTAAAATAAGGTAAATTATTACTCGACAGAATATTAACTTAACCTAATCATGCTTTTCAAGTTTTCTGAAGCTTGAGATCTCTTTTTCATGGGTCTTCTTCCTAGAATGCAAACACTTAGATAAGATCTGATAGCTACAGAGCAGGCAGGAATTAATCATGTCCCTATGAACTCATTTATTTTAGAAGACTCCCTCGTGATTTCTCCGTGACTCAACTTTTTCAGAGAAAAGAGTTTCAAAGCAATGCTATAGAATATACACAAATAGACCAACCCTGCCTTAATAAAAGCAGACCCTTTCAATTATTCAACTACTCAGTCAACAAATATTTACTGAGTGTCTACTGTGTACTCTTTACCAAGTCAGGGGCAGAAGAAACAATGAAAAATAAGACAAGCATGGTCTTTGCCCTTGGTCTTATGTTCAGTGTTGGGAAATCTAACATATGCAAAGAAATACATTTAAAGTAAAATAAAAAAATCAAACACAGATATATTGATTATGAACACTGAAGGCCAAAGATAATTAGCATCACTCAAGTAATTTATGACCCTAATGAACACTGAGCCATGTGCTGCAAGTCTTAAGTCATTCAGTTAATGGCATCTTTCTGAGCTCCCATTCTGTAAAAAGCACTATGTGAGATGCTGTGGGTAATTGCCAAGAATGTTAAAGATATTCAGCTCTCAAACTTTATAATTTTACTTCTCTCCCTTAAGAATGTAAGAGGGAATATAAATATACATATATATTTGTCTGAATAACTGTAATCAATTAAAGAGATGTAATATGTATATTTAGATCTCATTTCCTCATTTTTCATTATAGAAATGCATGATTTAAAGAAATCCTGCTGTGATTCCTTTTACTAAACAGGGGAGACCCTTTTTACCATGAATAAATTACTATATGTTTTCTGTCCTCTAAGTCTGAATTTTGGTTAATTTAGGTTTCCTAAATGGGGCTGGATGGATAGACATGTACACACACACACACACACATGGAGCAAGTAGGCAGGAAATGTGGATTGACCCTACCAGAGAATTTTTAGGCAGAATTGACTCTGTAGCCAGTGGTCAACGAAGGCCACTTTCTCCTGGACTTTGCATATTCCCAACGTTACTGAACAGATACAAGCCAAGGACAGTCATTCTGAGTTACCATCAGGGAGCATGCAGAAATGGAGAGAAAGAAATCACTGTCATCATCAGTGTTGTTTAACATTGCTTTGTTAAGCTTTGCAGCCTAACAAATATTTTACAACCCTTTTGTCTCCTAGTCTGGTTAACCAAGAAACAAATCCGGAAGGAAAGGAGCTCTGTTCTCAAGCTTCTGGGAGGGAACTTACTGTTCTCTTTAACCAATTAATGACCATTAAAAGCATGTGGTTTTCCCTTAAGGCTCTAATTTAAATAGACAGAAGCAAGGATGTTCCTATAAGAGGTACCCCTTCTTTCATTTACGTGTAGATGGCACCAATATCAACCCTGTGGTAGGAGTTGTAGCTGGATAGAACAAATGGTGTATGAAACAGAAAAGAAAGTTGGTGGCAAGGTAGGAGCCTCTTCGGCCTCTTGGGCCTTACCCACAACTCTGCCTATCCAGAGCAACGCTGAACGGGCCAAGAGCCAGTCATCCGGCATGTCAGTGACTCCCCAGTTCTCTCCCAGCCACTCTTCCCAGTATATATAATGTGAATGGACAGAAGGTGGTCTCATGGGACATTGGTCTCCAAAGAAGCAAATACAACTTGCTCGATAGATAGGCATAGCTGAGTGGTAGATTGCAAAGTATAAAATTAATCTTTCTTAAGGCAGAGCCCCTGAAGTTAAACAGATAGTACAGATGCAATGTACCTCAGAAAACTGAGACCCGATTTCTGCTCTCTGTAAAAGCACTCACGTGGCTTTGTGGATGAACCTCTTCTGAAGAGGATTCAAAAACGTGCATTAATTCTCAGTTCTGTAAGTCCGTCTTGGCAGTTCCAGTGGAAAGGGCCCTTAGAAGAGCTTTTCTGATTCTTCATCCTGGTAGGGCTGCCATGAGAGTTGGGCACGGTGGTTATCTAATGTTTTCACAACTAAGCTCCACTCTCATCTTTTTCTTTAAGATTAGAAAGTTCTGCCAACAACAAGCATGGCTAATTTGAGAGTTACTGTGGCTAGAAACTGAGGAAATTACCGAGCAATAGTTCCACAGTAAAATTAATTAAGGAGGGGAAAGAAAGTCAACTGTACAGTAAATTACAGCGAACAGAATAGTTTTTGAGGTCTGACACACTGCGTTTGGATATCTGCACTGCCACTTAACTTTGTGGCTCCGGGTAAACTTGTTTAACCTCCTGGAGCCTTGTTTTCATGGGATTGCTGTGAATTTTTATTGATGGCGCATATATAAAGCATCTGAAACAGTGGCAGGCACGAGTGGCTGTTCTAGACATTATTGTTTTCCCCATCCTTTTACTTTCTTTTTGTTTTTTGGCTAAATTCAAATACGCACACTGTCTTATCCTTTTAAGATAAAATGTCTACAAATAATTCAAAACTATAATTAGCAAAGGTAAAATAAACAAAACTAAAGCTAAGGAGATAAAGTTTAATTTTATTTGTACATAGGGTCTATTACAGCAAGAAAATGGAGCTTGTGCTTTCCCCATTTCCTCTTGCCAAAATGTAGAAAATGAAATTGTTATTTGTAAGCATTAATGGATAATGTAAAACACTGGTGTCATTGCAAAGCTCTGCTCTGAGTAAGCCCTGCTAATGGCTAGGGTTTTACTCCACAATATGATGATGGTTAACATGCACTAATCATGTAAACCATTAAGGCCCCTATGATTGAAGCCATTGTACATTATTTCCAAATCAGTTTGAGCCAGACTAAATCCTAGACCCACATTGTGACACAAAACTAGTGTGTGGCAAGCCATAGTTTCTCCTAAGCCCCAAATAATTCAAATATTTTCATTAAGATACACCCTACCCTACAGTTACCTGATGCCTGGAAAGTGCATTTATTTTTTCCTTTTTTATTTTTAAACAAAGCAAGGAGTTAAAAACATCAGAAATAATAAAAGCAGCATATTTTTATTGCCCTGTTCTTACAAGAACAGATTTTTAATGAAATTTGGTTTAAAACAAAAAATCTTATTCCTGTGTTGAACCTTTTTGCGTGGCACATTCCAGCCTGGGGCTATCTTTTATTGGCCAAGTTATAAACCCCAGAAAAGGGGGTTTTATAGTGGAAATGCTGACAGAACCCGCATAGTGCTACTGGGTGCCTCTCTAATTAGTCTGAAATCCTGAAAGCTGAATTCCATAATATGTGGCCTGTACTGTAGAGAGATTACAGTGTGGGCCAAACCCCCAGGCTTAACTGGGCGTTTCATGTGCAATCAGGGCTCCATATAGACTATGGCGGAGACTTTTACAGTTGTAAAATGCTAGTACTTTTAAGCAAGAGAAATCTTTATTGGTCCTCTTACTTATTTAAATGTTAAATAGGGCCGTTTGGATATTTTTTGATAATCTAAGAGTCCCTGGCACGCATTCCCCACTTTGCAGACAATGAGCTTCTCCCCGGGCCTGGACAGTCAGATTTCTGGGGATTCGTTTTAGCACTTATTTAACACCTTCTATAAAGCCAACTTTTATTTGTGCTCAAGTGTTTGGTGCTAAGGTTGGACAGAGAAACATCCTGCCAGGGCACTGAAATGAGTAAACAACAGGACACACATAGCTTTACACCACAGAGGTTTCCCCATTTGGGCCTCCCGCCCTCTCTCCCCTGCCCCTACCCTGACTTGCCTCATCAAGGCCTTGTTTGCCTGGAAAGATTACAGGCGCCCATACTTGCTGGGTACAGGTCAGATAGGACCTATTTCTTTTGCAGCTGGAGAGCCCAGTCAAAAGATCCCTCAGCTATGATGCCCTGGCCTGGACTCAAGCTGGGCAAGCTCCCCCTCAGGGCCTTACCTGAGATAAAAGTAAGTCTCAGATCCAGTTAAAAGGAGAGCACAGATTAAGCCCACGGCTCTTGAAAGAGCCCTCCCTCTTCCTCCACTGTGACCTTGATTTCACTCTTATTTTTCCCTTCATCTTTTGCTTGGTGGGGTTCCTCCCGCCATGGGTTTCAGTTTCCTGAGGTGTCTGCCATGTTCAAAAGCTTAGGGGACACACACTGAATGAGGTTCTAAAGCAATCTGTTTTTCCAAGAGGTGCATGCCCCCAAAGTTAAAAACCATGATAACAAAATGTCAGAAGGATCAGAAGTTCTCACAGTGGCATCTTGGACTGAAACCCTGGTGCCTCTTGGCTGCAGGCTCTGCAGGCATAGATTTGGTCACACTGAAAACTGTTAGAAGAACATTTTAATAAAACTGTGGCATCCAGACTGCCTTTCTCATGGAACTTGCCATCTCTTGGTCCCGATATTACTCCTTAACAATCTACAGGGCATATAGTATAAGAAGACAGAGATCTGTGATAGAAACGATCTTAAAATAATAATAGCAATAGCAAATGCTTACACTTTCTCTTGCTCTTTTTAAGTTTTGGTGAGGTGCATGGTAAAGCGGTTAATATATATACACTCAGCTACATGAGCTCCCATATGATTTAAAAAATAAACTGTATATTATAAATACATAACTAAAATAAATTATATACTATTTATACATGTAATTTGTACATTTCATAGGAGAAAAGTCTTACATTTGATCAGAGAAAAGTCTTACATTTGATCAGAGAAAAGTCTTAAATTTGATCAGCAAAAAACAAAGTTGGCTTTTTTCTCTCCTTTTATTTTGTTTTCCTTTTTCTGTGAAAGGGCTACTTCTAGGAGAACCCAGTGGTTAGTCTCATTAAGATTTCAATGAATGTAAGTTGGCAAACTATTCATCTTGGATTACTCCAGGTTCATTTTGATTATAAATATTTTGCTAATTGTTAGACCATCAATACTGTTTTGGAGTTTGGAAAATATATGATCACTCTGCCCATAATCCAACAAGCTGTCCGAAAAGTAGATGATCACCTCTTCAGTGGGGTATGGGGTTATTGGAATGTCGGTGTGGAGAAGAGAGAAGAAAAAAAACTAGCCTTCGAAGTTATTTATGCAACTGTGTTTGCCTGATTGAAAAAACATCATCTTAATGAGAAAGTAAATGATATGAGATTAGTCATCTCTCTAGGATTTAGCTGACTGAACTTGCAACAAAGCACTGAGACTCCAGGAAAGGCGCTGGAGGAATGGCACACCAGTGACTCATTCTCTGAGTAAACTTCAGGCAGAAACAGCGATTCACGAAGAGGGCAGACAGAATTTGGCAAGCTGATCCTAAAGTTTGGAAGATAAAGAATCATAGTCAAGGCACATTTGAAGAAGATTAGATGGGAGAATTCATCCTAAAAGATATCCAAACTTCTTATAAAGGTACAGTATTTTAAGATATTGGGGTATTGGTTAAAAGACAGCCAAATAGACCAATGAAAGGGAACAGAAAGCCTAGAAATAGACATATGGGCAGTCAGCAACTGGCAGAGAGGACATGAAAATTCAGTAGCATCATCATTTTTAAAATGTTGCTTGGATAAATGGATATACAGGTAAAAACGCAGATGTCTTATTTCATACCATATGCAAATATATATTTCAGATGTGCTCAGAAAGAATTAAACTTTAATATTGAAAATATCTATATAAAATGGGATAGAGAAGGATTTTGTTAAATAAAAACTACAAACCATAATGAAATAGATTGATGAATTAGACTAAATTAAATGTAAACTAAGAAATAAGCTGCAGACTAGGAGAAGATATTTACAATATATATAATTGATAAAAGATAAACTCTGTGTGGGTATATGCACACACTTATTTCTAAGTGCTAGGAGTATAAATTATCAACTAATTTGGAGAGAACTTGGCAATATCTAATATAGTTAAAACTGAGCATATGTCATAACAGTAATTCCTAGTCTAGGTATATATAGCAAAAAAACTTTTGTCCATGTATATAAAGAGTCTATTAATTATAAAATGGGAAAATGAATTATTATAAAATCATAAAATGAATTCATACTAAATGAATGAATTAGATCTACATATATCTCCATGGATACATCTGAAAAACATATAGTTGATTGAAAAAAGCAATTTGCAAAGGAAATATACATTATAAATACACTTTGAAACCATTAATAACAATTTTTAAAATTTTCTAGATGCATCTATTTTGTTATGGGCACATATAGAGGTTAAAAAGTGTAATGGTAAATTTATGAAGGCTATTCCATCTTCCAGATAGTGGTTCCCTCTGGGGAGCAAACAGGGGGATAGTTAAATCTACATAGTTTTATAAATTTCATAAGAATTTCTACTTATATTTTAAATTTCATACTCTTAATATTCTAATTTTATGCATAATTTATAAAGTACATAGGTTATTAATATAGTAGAATACAAATATTATTAAAATATTCATGCAATCATATGTAATCATGCAAAATGTTTTTGAGATACATTTTTTTACATGTAAATAACTTTCTATATCAGTAAATCCTTTTCTTTGATATCATTAACTATTACTATTTTTGTAATATTTAAAATAATAACATTTCTTTATGACTATAAAATAATAGGTATTCATTGTAGAAAATACAACGAGGAAAATTTTAAATCACTTATAAATCCCCCATCAAAGCGAATCGAGATTAATGTATATATATATTTTTAAGATGAACATTTCAATGTGTGTAACCTTCCATTCTAGTGTATCTGTACATTCACAATATATAGACTATAATTCTAATTTTGGAAAAACTGCTAAAGATTAGCGTATAAAGTTTTGCCTTTTTTTAGCTTAATATTTTATCAAAAGCATTTTTTTATTTTTTTATTTTTTTTTAAGTTTACTGAGGTAACATTGGTTAATCCAATTATATAATTTTCAGGTGTACATTATAATTTGACATCTATATATTCTATTGTGTGATTACTACCCAGAGTCCAGTTTCCTTCATATACCATACATTTGATCCCCTTTACCCACTCAAAAGCATTTTTGATATCATTAAATAGTCTTTAAAAAATTAAAATTTATGGGTTGTACAGAATGACTGACCATAAGGCAACCAGGCCTATATTGTTGGACATTGATGATATTTTCAATTTGTTGCTATAATAATTTGTTGCTATAATAAATAGCATTGTAATAAACACTCATATAGTAATTGTAAGCTTTGGTGGTTATGTCCTTACGATAGGCTCTGGGTCAAAGGATAAGAACTTTTCAAGACTCTTAATACAAATCGTCAAATTGCTTTCCACAAAGAATCAGATAGTATTTTATACTTACACATAAATGATAAGGGGATATATAAAAAATGTTAAAAGTTTTGTTTCAATAATCTAAGTGGGCATATTAATTAATGAAATGAATCCACCCCTGAATTTTATAGAAGAATCTATGCTTATGATTTAATTTTCTTTGAAATTCATGGATAAAAGTTCTTATAAAGATAAAATGTTTTCATAATTGATACATTAGTCGTCTAATTTGATAAAGGTCCTTTGAAGGCATACTGGAAAAAACACTGAAAGTGTTTTTTTTTGTGGTAAAAAAATGAACAGATCTGGAAATATTATAAATTTACATGTAAATTATTAAAGGTGCCTCAAAAAATAGAGAAAAAATACACTTGGAAGAGGAAAAGATCCAATGCTTTTTAAATAATATGGGCCATAATTGGAGCTTATTTATAAAACATTTTCTTTATTAAAACTAAAACATATGGTTGTTTTTCATGAGAGTTGGCAAGTGTTTTTATTGCTTTATAAAAAATTATTGAATTATGCTCTATAAATCTAATCAGCATATAGATTTTTAATGGTATATATTCTCTTTCATTAACTTAGAGCTGTTTTCCATTAATACCAAATAGTGGTTAAAGCTCAAAATGAGAGGATACAAGGTTATATCTAGGTGTTTAAAATTTTGACAAATCAAATTTTGAAATACAATTTTAGAACATGTTCTAGGTCCTTAGGATTTTCATGGCACGCTGGTTTGTGTGAATTCTAAAGGAATGCTTTATTTCGATGTCCACTTTCAAGTATAAATACTACCCACAGAAAAACAAAAACTTGAGTATATTAAGCAGTTTTTAATTTCAGAAGTCAATAAAGGTCAGAGCTCTCTGGCCACAAAAAGGGGTTGTATTTACTGTGCTCATTCTTTTTAACACCCAAACAGATGTAACATTTCACAGATAATTTTTGCTAATCTCAATCCAAGAAGGGAGAATCTTATGGAAATAAAGACCAAAACTGTCACAACTGCTCCTTAGAATGTGAAAACAAATCAAAGTTAAATGAGATTTTGTTAAAGTTTAGAATTCAGTTTCAAATAGCTCAATTCTAATAGTTTGGTCTATTAAAATAGTTTTTGTCTGTTTGTACCACTTCCTTCTTTTCATGAATGGGCTCTGATCCCCTCCAGAGATGAATGACATCTACCCATCAGGCTTCTTTGGGGGACGACTAGGGTAGGAATGCGCATATGCTAGAGAGATGGACAGTGGATGGGAAGGAAAACATGATTGCTTTTCGTGGATCCCCTAGTCCTAGCTGTTAGGGCCTAGAAGATCAGTGGGTATCACAAATGTTTAGGGGATAAAATAGAGATATTGTAATTTATTAAGTTTAAATTATGATGACTTTTACTTTTGAGAGTATAAAAAAGAATTTAAAAGAAGTTTTATACAGACCCAAAGATGAACTCTTAACAGTTGTATCAAATCCAAAATACACTGTATAGTAGCAGAGTAAGTGAATAAGCCCGTATTTCTTTGTTTTTGTTTTTCTCAGAAACAAATTATAATCCTGTTTCTTTAGGATAAAGATGAATTTATTAATTAGTATATGCTATGTGCAAGTGAGACAAAGAGGTATTTGAGCCATGGTTTCCTGAAAATAAGGAATCTTAATCTATTTGGGGACCTTAATGCACAAGGAAAAATGGGACCAAAAGATGGCAGCCATCTTTTGAAGCTGACATTGCCATAGGAACTAACTCAGCTAATGATCTATGTGTTCTTAGGGTCACAGGACTCATTCTTGATCATTAAGTCAACTAGTTCAGACAATTAGGTATCCAGAAAATACAGATAACACATCCTCAACAGAGTCCTTGTTACTTCAGTGCTAGGAAAGAATGGGGAGGCATGTAGCCTAATGGTTAAGAACTTTGGCACTGAAGTTAGATAAAAACCAAGTACAAGTGCTTCTCTACTTTCCTAGCTATGTACCTTGGGCAAGTGACTTAAACACTCTGAACCACAGTTTTCTCATCTGTAAAATGAAGTGTCTAGCTCGTAGCAATTCTGTAAGGATTAAAGGAATGATGAAGGAAAATGCCTAAGACATGGATATCAGATTTCCTTGAGTTTAAGATGTTATCAGTTGGACAAGGCACCCTTAGTTAAATAACAGTAATGGAGACAAATGGAAATAACAACATAGAAAATAACAGTACTGGAGTCAAAAGAGGAAAAATTATATTAAAACTTTAAAATCTGCTAATAGCATACATTTATGTACTTTCTTCTTATTATACTCTAAGTTTGCAACTTAGTTTTCTCCATATTGAGATAAAGAGCCATCTGAATCACTTTTGGTAATCAATAATTATGTGTATGTAGCAAGACAGTGATATGTTGCTTTCCATAGCTGACACTAGTGATCTTGACCTTGTTAGCACCTTTAGGACTGAAAATATAATTTTTGAGGGTTATGGATGAGAACCAGTTTTTATCCGCATTTCCTGTTTGGTTAAACATGTAGCATTTTCTCCTTAGCTAAAGAAAATTAAGCAGCTTTTCTTGAAAGTCAGATGGAATCTCTTGATGGATATTTGGTGCCTGAGAGAGAATCCTTCATGATTCATGAATCAGTCACATCAGCCTCTCTTAGTTTTGATAATTCTAAAATGTAATCTGCTAGATTCAGCAAGTTCTATTGCCTTTAGTCATATTACACTCAAAACAAGCATTCTTCTATGTTCTCAATGACTTTTTCTTTCCATGCTGCATCATAACGTAATCTTTTTGAAGATATTTTCAAGACAATTAAGGATACATGTTTAAATAAAGTTTATCTGCTATGGTTCTATCAATGCAAATAACTTAATTGAGATGATAATCAGATAAACAGAGACTTCCTAAGTAAGCCTGATTGCCCATATTCCCATGCAATAAAACTATAGTAGTCCTTCCTTATTTGTGATTTCCCTTTCTTCCCTTTGTTATGGTCAACTGAGGCCCAAGAATATTAAATGGAAAATTCCAGAAATAATACAATTCATAAGTTTTAACTTATGGGCTGTTCTGAGTAGCATAATGGAATCTTTTGCCATCCTTCTCCTTCCTGTCCAAAATGCGAATCATCCCTTTGCCCAGTGTATGCACACTGTATAAGCTATCTGTCCATTAGCCACTTGGTAGCCTTCTCAGTTATCAGATTGGTTATCACAGAGAGAAAGAGAGAGAGAGAAAGCACATTCACATAACTTTTATTATAGTATATTGTGATAATTATTTTGATTATTAGTTATTGTTCTTGATCTCTTACTGTGCCTAATTATAAATTAAACTTTACTATAGGTACATATATATATATAAATGTAGTTTATATAAAGTTCGGTACTATCCACAGTTTCAGGTCTCCACTAGGGGTCTTGGAATATATTCCCTGTGGATAAAGGGGGACTACTGTACTTATCTAGAAGCCAGCAGTTTTCTTCTGACATTAACTGTAAGACTCTCCTGCCTCAGAAACATTAAAATGTCCTCTTAAAAGGAAGAAAATGATCATGTAGAGAAGGAGAGACAGGGCCTTTTAGGCAGAGAAGGCACCCTTACAACAGCATAGGGACAGGGATGTTGGAACAATTATTTGGGGGCGAGGGTGGGAGGAGCATAGCATGTTGGTAGAAATTAGAATGGATCGGGAGCTTGGACACATTTGTTAAGAATACTGGCTTGCCACTTGGAGTAATTTGAGACTTAATAGTTTGAGAAGCCATGAAAAGTTTGCGAGCAAAAAAGTGACACAATCTGGGCTTATAAAAGACATTCTTGTGATACTGTGGAGCAGACTGAAGTGAAGGACAGTGGTTATGTGCATCTATTGAAGGCCTAGGTAAGAGAAAAATGAAAGCTTCAACTAAATGAGAGACATTTATGAGGGAGAATTGATGATTTGGTGACCAACTGGATGGGATATTTTTTTAATTAGTTAGGCAGAGTTATTGGGTAGGATTTCTAGAAGCAAAATATTTTAGCTTTTGGGGCAAAATAAACTAAAATCTAAAATTGTAATGATAGTCAATATTTCTTTCTAGGGTGCATATTTCCAAGGATAAAGAACAGAATTCTATCTTTGCATATTATTCCTGCAAGTAAGCAGTTATGGTCTTTGTCAAGGTCATGGTCACACATAGGGGACTCTGAGCCAGAGAGCCTCAGATAGCTTGTCTGCTGGGCCAAGGAGCCATCAGCCTATTATGACACGTCTTTGTCTTCTTTTATTTATTTATCTGTTATTAAGTTTGGCAGGGAAACTTTAGAAAGGAGGGGCAACTCAGAATTAGAGAATTAAAAGTAAGTAAGTAGACTTGAGATGAGGGGTAAATAAACATTTATAGATGTGGAATGTAGCATTTAAGATAGTGCTAAAGCATTCAAGAGTTAAATTTTCTCTTAACCCTTATTCTAATTATCAGGTAGGAAGCAAAACTAAGATACATAAGTGTAGTTATCGAGATTAATAATTTGCACTATAAAATAACTCCCAGATGAAGATCCCATGGAATTTACCTTTTCTAAGAGCATCTCTTTGATGTAAGTGTAATAATGGCACCTGTGCAACCTTGATCCAGCCATCCAGTACTGAGTGCTGAGTGTAGCCACAGGACCTGGCAGGAATAAAAGGCTTTCGTTGAGCTTGTTTTTCAATCTTAAAAATGCTAGAAATGTTTTGCCTTCTCACAGTCTACCATTCCAATTCCAACGCTCATCATAGAAGAGAATTTGTTGCCTGATAGAGTTACATATAATATGAGGAATTACGGACCTATAGATTCTTGGCAAGATTCAATAGTAAATGAAGTTTTAATCAACCAAGTGATCGAAACCCAAAATGAGAAAGAGAAGAACATTAATGTAACTGGTTTGTGAAGATGATACTGAGTTTGGTCACTTATCCTGGAACCCTGGATTCAATGTCAGGAATCTTTTCTGTTCTTTCTCCTGCCCCCCGAGACAATTACTTTGGGGTTAAAATGCTTTTTTGTACATGTGAATTTACAAAGCCACCCAGAATAGCAATAAGAACAAATACATTTGTAGTATACTGAGTTTTCCACTGAGTTTTCTAACCTTTGGAAACAGCAGTGTAGTATTGGGTTGGGAAACGTGTGTAATATTTAAGAAAATTTCTAAGTTTAATGAATCATTGACACACATATCTTCTGAAATTTATTCATAACATGAAACCATAAGTTCTAATTTCACTCTTTGCTAAGCTATTTGTTCTCTGTTCTAGAAATATAAACCAATGACACAATCATAAATATAGAGGCTTTATAGAGATGTAGACTTCAAAGAAATGAAAGGTGCTAATACCTGAAGAAGCAGTGATGAAACTGTGATTTACTAGTTGAACTGAAGACAGTGGGATTAAAAAATAAAACAAGAGGATGAAGAACACCAAAATTTTTACACAAAAACCATGTGTCATGTGTATAGATATAGCTATAAAGTTCTTAAAAGCATCAGATTAGAGAATATTCATGGAAGTGCTCATGAGCCATAAAGCACTTTACAAATATGTGATTATTTATATTACTATTACATTTTAGGATAAGAAAAAGAAAATATAACTAATGTATTGTGTATGAGGTGTGTTCCACTCAAACATCATTTAGAATCTTAGACTGATCTTCAGTGATCTAGGAGAACTTTTAATTCTTATTGTTTTGATGTTTTATGCATTTTTAATTATTACTACTTCTACCATATTTCCCTGAAACAAACAAAATATTATGACATGAAAGGTGACATAAGAATATTTTAAGATGGAAAGGGAAAAAGAAGTAGGAGTATAGAGGCAAAAAACAAAATCGAGAACAGAAAACTAAAATTCAAAATAATTCTCATTCAATGAATTCAATCAACAAATATTTATTGACTTAAATGAGAGTTAAAACAGCAGGCATTGCTAGGGTCTGGGAGTCTGAAAAGGAAATTAAATGTTTATTGTTGTCTTGAGTTCCTCAAAGGAAAATGATACTTATTTGAAGCATAAAAAATTGACTATAATCAGATCAGAATATTTTGACTAATACATTTTATTATAGAGAGGATCTTTTCAAGTTTTATGCATGATCCTGAGACAGCCAGAGGTACTGTTTTCACATGAGATACAGTATGTTGGGTCAGTGGTCAAATGGTTGATTATGTGTCAGTAGCAGTACTTAGGTGTAATTTTATAGGCTTTTTTCTCCATCATGTCAAAAAAAAAATACACAGTATTGAGAAATACACATCATTTATTTTGAAAAATGGACAGCCCTATCCTAGTCAATGAACTGAAGGAGTGGCATCAGGAATTTAATAGTGGCTTACTGGACGAGGAAATATGACAGAAGTCATTCATTTATGGGAGCCACAGAACAAATGGGTAGTGGAAAGCTGCTGTCATTGGTCTGGGGTTTTGAAACATGTTTAACACAGCCAAGCTGCATTGATAATAGCTGAGGAATGTTTATCTGGCAACTGATCTATAAATTCAGGAAAGAAGATTTTATTCAGCAAAGATGTGAATAACCAAATATTGCTAAGTTTCTGCCTGGATAGCTGAATGTCAGAAAAGCAACTTACAAGTGGCAAAGTGCCTAGTACCTTGACCAAATGATGCAGAAGGAATATGTGTCTGCTTAGGAAATGGTTGGCTTATTGGTTTCCAAGGGCTCCTACAATGTGGCATTCATTATGTTAGTGAATTGACATGGACAAGAGACTGATCCTCAGTTTTACAGACTTAAAAACTTGATTTTTATTGGCACGTCACGAGTAGGTTCATCTTTCAGGACTGAGCTCATGGTAACAAAGCTCATGAGACTGATGTATAAAACCATAACTTCTGATTTACTAGTTTTATTGATAGTGGAAATATATGTGTCCCTGGAACGAATCTAATCCAACTCTAGAAGATACAGTCAGTTTTTTCCTCTAGACAATCAAATCATAATCAGAAAGTGACTTGTTAAGTGCTAAATCAAAACAAAGGGAGTTCAAAGAATCAAATGTTTAATTATGTCACATTAACATAACTGGATGCATAAGCTTACAATATAAATAACCTTGCCCAAGTTTTAAAAGTCCAATGTCCTTACTTAGCTTGAAGCTCGTCTGCCATGGATAGTGCCATTTAATTTTTATCTTTGAGATATTCCATTTTCTTTGCTTCCATTGTTAACCAAACCATCCGATTTATAAATAAATTGGGTGGTGGGACATAAACTGGATTCAGAGACTTGCACGAGAATGATATACAACGTTCTAGAGGAAAAAATTAGTGTACATTTGAAAACACATGAGGAACTATTATATCATTTGGAGGTGATTTTGTTAGCACTATCCAATTCCCTTGAATCACTCTGTACACGTAGTCATGTGGCAATTGGCAAATGGTTTAGGCAGCGGTGGTCTAGAATTGATATGAAGATCTCTATGGCTATTAATGAAGAACCCTGACCTGTGTCACCCACGTGCTCATGACTTTAGTTAGGAAGACTTTTATGCTCAAATTAGCAAAAAAATAAAAATAAAAATAAATAAAATTGAAAACACAAACAAATCGAGATGAGAAAAGATTATGGAATAAAGAGAGTCTTTATTAATTAAAGTTCAGGAGTCTCAATAGAAAAGTGACTTCCAAAGTGATATTCTTTGGTTTATAGCCAAGCAACTCCTGAACTATTTCCTACCTTGCTCCTCCTCTGCCCCTGCAGTTCAGAATTCTAAACAAGGCGGTAAACATTTGGCTTTCTCCATGCAGCTCACTGTACTGAGAGAAGACGATTTGCAAAAATGGCTCGCTCTCTGACTAAAACAACAAACAGTGAGATAGAATGTAAGGCAAAGATGTTGTCTTTTCAAAAGTCTTTTAGATCAAACCACTAAGGGTTCCAAGGAAGAAAGTTTTTCTCTTGGAAAGCCTTTCTTCATACGTGCTCACCCTGAAGCCCTTCAGTAGGTCTTCCAGGTACCGCAAAGATGTTAGCCAGCATATTATACCTAATGAATGCTGGCACAGCACAGTAGCATGGGAGGAGTCGACTCCAGGAATCAGAGAGTGAGCTAAATTAGTCCAAATGCTAAGCAGGCCCTATTGTTATTATGTGTATAAAGCTTTGGGGTTTGAAATTTCCTTTCCGGAAGCATATTTTATTGTATTATTTCCCAAACAGAGCCCAGCTTTAGTTTTTCTTGGACAGCCTTTCTTCCAAAGCGCAAATACAAGGAGTTGCTGCCCCATAGGATAGCATCGACAGCAGGGCAAATAGAGTCAATAGAAGTGAAGTCAAAGGCGAAGATGAATTATAGAATGAATATACACAATCAGACAATAATTTACTCCTAATTAATTGTATATAGGCTAACAGTGATAGAAATGGGAGGGGGATGAAACTATTC
This sequence comes from Pteropus medius, assembly GCF_902729225.1. Lineage (NCBI taxonomy): Eukaryota > Metazoa > Chordata > Mammalia > Chiroptera > Pteropodidae > Pteropus > Pteropus medius. Next base: position 34,710,541 of record NW_024354875.1, read on the forward strand.
TTATGAATGTATAATTAATTAACCTTCCTTCCCTTCCTTCCTTCCTTCCTTCCTTCCTTTCTTCCTTCCTTCCTTCCTTCCTTCCTTCTGTCCGTCCGTACTGGACAGGCTCTTGTGGAAGTGTTAAATTCAATTTTAACTCTTTAGTGAAAACAAAATGTGAAAAATTCAGATAAAGTTCATGGAAGATTTCAACAAGTGTCTTTAGAAGTATATAGAAGGCCCCCAATTCTCAAATTCTCTACAGACACCAACAGAGTTGCTATTCTAAGAGCAAGCTTTAGGTCAATTCTGGTTTTTTAGCTCCTAATTTTATCTCCAATTCCTACTGAGACTTAATTTCTTTATTTGGCCCCTCCTGCTCACTTTTATCTGTCCTAATTATCCTGTCTAGAAATTACTGCAATGGTAATGAGTTGGTCAATGGTAACTGCTTGCATTCTCTAGATCTCTATATTAACCTCAATCTCATCCTTATTACATCATTTTTCTAAGATAGCTCCTTTTTTTGGCCTTTGGTAAATTAAGTATTCCACCATCTTTGAAATTAATAGGTATTATTTCTAGTCATCTTAAATTCTCTGTAGATCTCAAATGAATTACTTCCAGAATTGAGAAGTAAGAGCATCAAAAATCATAATGACTACAATGAAGAAGTCACATAATAAAATGTGTTTAGCACTCTGGAAATTATCTTGGAGGAATTCACCCTACATGGAGAATTGCAAATATATTACTGGTAAGAAATACTACAATCTAAAATGGAATGAAGATAAAATAAGATGCAGTCTTCCAATGTAACATGAGACAACAGAGTGAGAGATTGGTAACTTGGAAAAGAGGCATAGTAGAAAAGATGATCAGTGAATTCTGTCCTGGATGCTTTCTGATTCTACATGGCTGGTATATGCACTTAGTCTGATACGTCTTCATCTAGAGCCTGAGATAAGATAATGGGTTTTGGTACAGGATAGAAATATCCCTCAAGGACATTCGATTTCCTTTGCTCTTTTTCTGAATATTCCACATGACTTTATACTAAATAAAATCATAAGAGACTCATTATGAACTGGGAACCAATTTATTGATTCTCAGTTGGAGCTACACAGTTGTTGACCTGGAGAAAAACACCTGCTTTGTGCACAGGCCACTCCCTCTGAGTGAGCAGATGCACTCGAAGTGTTAGGGGTAGGATTAGTGTTAATGTTAGCAAGACTTGATTGACCTTAGATGAAGTAAGAAAATTAGATTTACAAAACCCAAACTGAAAATGCTTACTTCGAGACAAACTCTTGCTCCAGGAAGATTTCATATCTCTAGGCCAAGCAATCTTTCTCTATAGAATCCTTAAGGATCTTTATGCTGGTTCAAAACATTTATGTTCATAAAATTCACCTGAGGAGATAATTAAAAATGCAGATTTAACCCCATCTCAGGGTTTCTTAGGCAGATGGTCCATTGTCTTTACTTTGAGAAACACTGCTCAGTGTAAACCCACAAGTTTAGCTACACTTGTTTAGTATTTTTCTGTCTATAAATCACTCATTTCTGAGGACATAGCTTTGCATGCAGCAGTATGTGAACTTACTCTAGCTTAGAAATGGCAGATGTGGGACAAGTGTGCTGCAGCTCTCTCCTACTGGGTCCACAACAGACATCCTTAGTTGATTCCAACATTTTTTTCTATTGAGTCCTTGTATTGAGTCCTTTTTTCTATTGAATCCTTCTCAATGCCTGTCCCCAGAAGCTACCAATTGATAGGATTTGTCATGGAGTCAAACCAATTTGTTCTAGATCAGTGATTCTCAAGCCTAGCTGCTGTGAGAAGAAACCTCAGACTCTACTATTGGCACACAGTAGGTGCCTGGCATACTGCCTGGCACAGAGTAGGTATTCAGTATTTCCTTTTTTCTCTTAACATGAGTTAGGGAAGCCTCTCAAGATCTCTTACCCCCTGGCCTGTAACTGAGTAAATATCTTAATAAAACAAACACGGTGAAATCCTTCTAGTGGCCATCTATTTGTGTGATCCTGGTCAAGTCCAGGATGACTGAGAAAAGGGCCCTCAAATGACCCCATTCTGTTTGGGAGGATGACCTCCATGCCAGAGGGGTAACTTTGTTCTTGGGAACATGGCCACCTCAGGCTTTAAACTTGCAATAGGGTATATTACAAAATTCAATTGAGTAAATTTTAAAGATCTTATTGCCTTTATTCAAATTTTCATGCATTGGGCAATATCCCATCTAGCAGATTGAAAGGAGTTCCAAGAAGCCATATGTAATAAAAGGCTTTTATAGGTAGGAGGAAATGGGGACAAGACATTATACTAGCAAAAAGTGGATTGGTTGTAGCAAGGTCACTTTCCTTTAGGAGATGACAAAGGTCTAGCAGGCAGATGATCTCACTAGTGCTGATCACGTAATTCTTGATTGACTGGTTTAAGATTCCATTTTTGGGAGAGCTGAAACTATGATTATTTAAATATTGTCTTGGTTTAGTGATGTGGGGCTTAGCATAGGTGACTTCATTTGGGGGCTGTTATCTTCTTTATAACATTAGAAAATACCAGAACTGGGATTTAATTAAAAAGACAAGTCCTCCTCAGCTGCAGATTTTTCACCTACCTTTCCCTTTGCTCCCCGGAAAGTGTGTGTGTGTGTGTGTGTGTGTGTGTGTAAATTTCACCTTTTTAAAAATTATAATAATTTAGAACCAATAATGTAGAAGGTGGTTTTGGTTTTCGAATATTGAGATTTTCAGTAATTGGAAATGTTAGAATTTAATAAATAATTGAAATTGCAAGCTTATTATCATTTTAGAAAAGCTGAACTTCAGGAAAGTCAATTAAATAAATCCATTCATATATTAGAAAGTGAGAACTTGCTAAACAAATCCATACACCTTGTTTTATATGTCAAACAACATTTGTAATTGTGGCAGATCTATCATGCCTGATGTATTTAAGGTTTCTGATTAATTGTAGTGAGTGTGCACTACGGTGGAAATACCATAAATGCCACCTCTTCATAACCTTGCTTCCCTCTCCAGCATCCTCAGGAAAGATTCTGCTGCTAAGGTGCTGGGTCTGCCCTGGGCCCGTATGCCTCTCCTTCCCTTCTGTCTACAGTTAGCTTCCTCTTTATTTCTACAGACTGATGTACCTGTGTCTTAGTGGATCAAGCTATTTGTATTACTTTGAGATGTCTTGCCAGTCATTCAACTGCCTAACACAGTTCTGGGACACAACAGGTAAATGTGGCAAATATTTCATGAATTTTCCATTGATTTTTAGAGGCTTTCATGAGTTAAGAGCTAGAAACTATCTTCATACATCCAAGGCGGAGTGACAGAGGTTTCTTTCATGATGACTCATGATGAAAAGGCAATGTTCCATCCATTGATATCACATATATTTATATACCTAATATATATACAGGCCCCAATATTATTTTCATCTAGCAAAGCAGAAACAAAATTTCCTCTAAGAAGATTACACAAAGGCTATATTTTTGGTAGTTTTGTTCACCATCTAGAAACAATTTGTGTGCTCAATGGCCATAATTCCGCTTGCGGACAGAAGTATTCTTTACTATCTCAGTTCAGCCTGATTTAATACATTTATTTTGGAAGTTCACACGGCCAATCTTTTCTTAAAAAACAAAAACATGAAACTAGACTGCCATCTGATACCATACACGAAAATTAACTCAAAAATGGATTAAAGACTTAGTATAAGACCTGAAACAATAAAATACATAGAAGAAAATATAGGTATTAAATTAAACTTATGGACCTCAGTCTCAGAGGGGTTTTTGTGAACTTGACTCCAAAGAGAAGTAAAAGCAAAAATAGATGAATGGGACTACATCAACCTAAAAAGCTCTGCACAGCAAAAGAAACCATCAACAAAACAAAAAGGCAATTGACCGAATGGGAGAAGATATTTGCAAATGAAACCTCTGATAAGGAGCTAATAGCCTATATATATAAAGAGCTCATAGACCTTAATAACAAAAAAACCCCCAAACAATCTGATTTAAAAATGGGCAGAGGACCTGAATAGACACTTTCCCAAGGAAGATGCACAAATGGCCAACAGATATATGAAAAGATGCTCAACTTCACAAGTTATAAGGGAAATGCAAATTAAAACCACAATGAGATACCTCCTCACACCTGTTAGAATGGCTATTATCAATAAGACAAGGAATAACAAATGTTGGAAAGGTGTGGAGAAAAAGGAATCCTCATACACTGCTGGTAGAAATGTAAATTGACACAGTCACTATGGAAAACAGCACGGCAGTTCCTTAGAAAATTAAGAATAGAGCTACCATATGACCCAGCAATTTCTCTTCTGGGTACCTACCTCAAAATTTTGAAAACATTTATTCATATACATATATGTGCCCCCATGCTCATTGCAGCATTATTTACAATAGCCAAGACGTGAAAATAACCTAAGTGTCCATGTACACACACAATGGAATACTATTCAGCCATAAAAAGATGAAATATTGCCATTTGCAATAACATGGGTGGATCTTCAGAGTATTATGCAAAGTGAAATAAGTTAGGAAATGACAAGAACCATGTTTTCACTAATATGTGGGCTATAAAGCAAAAAGCAACAAATAAACAAATAAAACAGACAAACAAACAAAAATCGAACTCATAGATATAGACGACAGAATGATGGTTGCCAGAGGGGAAGGGAAATAAGGCAGGACGAAGAGGGTAAGGGGGTCAAATATATGGTGATGGAAGGAGACTAGACTTTGGGTGATGAGCATACGATACAGTATACAGATTATATTATATTTATATTATAAAGCTGTACACCTGAAATTTATATAGTGTTATTAACCAATGTTATCTGAATAAATTTAATTTAAAAATCAAACAATCCAACAAAATAATGTTAGGATCTTGTTATTAATTCCTAGTCCTTCTGAATCCAGATCTAGTTTGTTCTCAGCCTCACAATAAATTTAAGAGAAACTGAAAATGAGAGGAATGAGTGTGTACTTCAAAAACATTTGAAATGAAATTTGCTTTGTAGAGTCAGTGAATCGTGATGTCCTAGAACTGCTAGTGACTTCAGAATTCATCTAGTCCAACTGCCTCATTTTGTAAATGTGGAAACCGAAACTCGGATTAAGAAGCCTATTGGATGCTCCTCAGCTTATTGGTGTCGTACTCTAAACTACATGGTCTTTTCACTCTCATTCACTTAACATAATTAGAAAAAAATACTTAGAATTTATTCTTTTTCATCATTGTTGGTTAAACTTTTTCACATCCTTAAGAGGTAGAGCTGAAGCCTAGGTGCCTCTACTAAATTTAAGAGATTCAAACTGGGAATTTCTTGATTACTAGAATTTAAAAAACCTCCATTAAATGAGATACCATATGCAAAGCACCCAGGACAGCACCTGGCAAATAGTAGATGCTCAATAAAGATTTTTAAAATTCTACTTTCTGCCTCAGTTCCAGTTAAGACATTTGACATTTAATTATTCTTTTCAGTAGCTGTACATTTTAAACAATGTTATTGTTAACTGTAGATGTATCCTCTCTTCCCTTATTATATTCTTTTGAAGATCATTTATATTAGACAAAAACAGGTAGGAGGTGGAGGATGAGGCCTTGGACTCACAAGGTTTTGAGCAAGATTTTCCGAGACCCTACGGCACAGGGATGTTAGTGACTCTTGTAGTTGAGAGACTGGGTTATAATTTGTGTTGAAGCTACATGGGTTTTAAGCGGCAGGTTTTGTACATAACAGGGAGTTTCTGGATCTTGTTAGCTCAGGGCAAAAAGTCATGCTTTGGAGCAGTTACCCCAGCAGGAGGAGAAAAGATGATGGTTGGTAATTACATCAGTTTTGCACTGTTGAGCAGATGTTCTTGCAGATAGATTTTGGCTGGCATTTACAGAATATCACTGGTGATTCTCATGATAGTGTCAGAGCTGCTACAAGTGGAGGAAATGGCAGGTCTGTAAAACAATGTGAGAAGGAGAACAAGGAAACCAGATAGCAGTCTGGAAGTTAAAAGGAAATTCTTAAAGAGGGCTCTACCAAGATTTGCCTGGAGAAGGTAGTTTTGCTGGACTAGATAATTAGATCTAATATATATCTGATAACTTATTTTGCTACTTAATTTTGAGAATAATTTGATAGTTTATCAGTGTTTGAAAAATGTAGATTATTTCTTCTTAGACAATTTAGAAAACAGATAATGGAGCCGAAATTTGATCAGAACATAAAATTAAGCTACGAGATCGAAACACACAGCGAGTAATGGGAAAAAATGACCAAAGGAGTTATTAACAAGAAATGCTACCCGTTTGGCTAGATATTCTGGCCAACTTCAAATCAGGCCAAAAAAGGAAATGGTGCCCTTAAGGAAGTGCCCTTAAGGAAGAGCTTGTTTTCCCATTCTTGGCTTAAAAATCTTTCCAAATTTATTCTGTTCATTTCTTTCATACTGATTTAAGTTCTCCCTCTTTATGCTTTGGGATATGTAAGTATATTTCTAGAACTAGATCTTGGACTCTTCCTTTACTGATGTCATAAGTAACTGTAAAGTCTTCTTTACACACAGTGATGAGAATATTTTTTAGTTTACTGACAGGCAACATTAAGTGAAAAGATAAAGTCTAATACATTGATAATTGCATTGGAATTCACACTATTTTATTTTCCCTGGCTACAGAAACACTTTAAATAGTGTTGTTGTGGGCTCTTCTGGGTAAATAATTCAAGAGAGAGAGAGAGAGAGCGCGCGAGAGCGCGAGAGCGAGAGAGCGAGAGCGAGAGAGAGAGAGACAGAGAGTAAGTAATGGGTGGACAGATGGATGAGGAAGGGAGAGAAAACATACCTATCTTGGGTGGCATCAGTGGAGGTGGGGAGAAGTGAGTAAATATGGGAGGGCCTGGTGCAGCATTTCATATACACTAGTGCTTACTAACCACTTGAATTGGTTAGGCAACAGATAAATGAAATGACATAATGTTCTGAAAAGTCATTTTTGAGCACTTAGTTATCTGGACCACACTGTCAGAAGAATCCTCTTGCAAAGAGGTAGTATGTACTTTGGCATGCACCTTGTCGAAACAGGTGCACAGATATTTTGTGAAACAAATAGCTGGTCTCAGAATTGATTGATAATAGCAGAAGGAGAGCCACCTTGCCCACCTGTGTCACTGTAAAGAGAGGACCCAGCACTCTTTCCTCACATTCTTGGTTTACCACCAGCTCACATTTGCCTTTGTGAGTTATGAGCTAATTTCATCTTGTTAATAATTCAGTGATGTTTATTTTTCTTCTTTCACAGTATTCTACTTCTACTTCTCTACAAAACGGGATCACAAGTAGTTACTATAATGTAACTGAGTTTTTTCAATTAATAAAATATCACAGGCATATTTTCATCTTTTAAACATTCTTCTGCAATGATATTTTAGTAGCTATACAGATATTTCATTGTATAGATAAATCGTGGTTGTGGGCATTAAAGTTTTTTAAAAAATGTGTTATAAACTATCCTGTCATGAACAGCTTTTAAGGGAAATCTTTGCCACATGCATAATTATTTTCTTAAAATAATTTCATAAAAGTAGACTTCCCAGGTCAAAGCATTGGATGAATGTTAAATGGCAACCTTCAAGCACAATGACAAGTTATGAGAAAGATGTTTGGGAAATGTCAACATTTACTTGTGCTCCCCGCAAAATGCCATCTAGCCCAGGATAATTCTAGGCAAAATAGTAAAGTGGGAGGTAAACCTCTTTTTTTTTTTTTCCATTGCTTTCAAACTCTTTTCTGCTCTCTCTCTTCAAAAATCTACTTTCACCTTCATTCTCAAAGCACTCAGTGTTTTTAAATTATAAAGCTATGAAACTTATTATAGGAAAGGATCCAATAAATCAATTTATGTTAAGATCTAAATGACTGGGATGGCATTATTTGTGGTTACCTTGGGGATGAAACTTCTGTTTTGGTAAATCAGAAGAGCAAACATCTACATATGGAACCGAAACATCCACTGGAGAGGTTAACAAAAAAAGCCTTCTGAATGCTCTGACATCACATGGTGCAGGCAGACATTCACAATGAGTCAAGAGGCCACTCTTATAACACTAAACAGACATTATGGATCTGTTTAGTGTTTGTCCTTAATGACTACCTCCATGTGATGCTGTAGGACCTACATCCTACTCATATAGTAAAGGGATATCATTTAATTATGATTTTTAGAAGCTTAGAAAATAAATACTCCTGTTAATAATGATGACCCCTAAAATTGACCTTAAAGCCAACACAGAAAGCTCTTATTATCCAAGGATACTGTTAATGGAAAAAAGGCACTTAAGTAAATTTACATAAAATGAAGAATCAAATTTTAAAGTATTTTATCAAATATGGGAGACTCTAGCCTAAAACGAAACCAAAATTATAAAAACAAGCATGTTCTCTCTTAAGTTTGACCACATTTAGATCATCCTTGCAAGTATGTGCCAATTCTAAAAACATAGGACCAATTAAGAGTTGATGTTTTGGTATAAGTTTTCTGATGACACTGTGACAGCATGACTCAGTATCCTTTATGGCATATTTAAACTTTTCAGTGTAAATGTGAAGTCAGTTAGTTTATAAAAAATAGTGTAGAGTTTCACCCAATTTCCCAAAGACCTCTTTTTTTTCTTGGATACTTATATTGTTGTCTTTTGAAATGCCTATTGCATTGTCAATTCTTAGCTGGTCTAACTTGGTCAAATCTTCATTTGTCAATGGCTTTGCTTCGTGATTAGAGTAGTTCCATGCTAACGTTGAGAGGGCATTCATTTTTTAAAAAGTCATTTCATTAGTGAATATGTTCATGCTCTGGTGACTTTTGCTTTCCTACCCAACCTTATAACTGTAGGGAGTCAAGTAATTAATGTTTGGTTAATGAGCACCACCTTGTTCTCAATTTCTTTGTGGACATTAGGTGCCAGGATATTTGTGTTAAAGAGACAAGGGTCATTCATTTCATTCTACAGATATGTAAACTGAGATAAAGATGGCACTGAGCAAGGTCTTTAAAATCAGAAAAACAAATTTGGAAAGATACAGATTCTCTCTCAATCTTGTACTCACCCACAGACCTGGCCCCATTTTTTTACACCATGAGCCCTTATTCAGGAGTGATGTTGCTGGCAAGTGGGAATTTGACCATTAAGAAAAATAGCATCTTTGCCCTGGCCTATACTATAATAAACTGAATGACAGAAAAACAAATGTCACTTATTAGAACATCGAGGTTTACTGTTTAAGTGATTAACTAAGAATCATTTGTATGATTAAATGCTGTAAAATAATTTGCTTTCCCTATGAACCTATAACTTAGATCTCATTACACAGAAGTGCTGCATATTAGTTGAAGCAAATTAACATTCAAACACTTTCTGGAGTGGCTGCTAATCACAGGCTGTTAATTACTGTCATTACATTAGGCTGCAGCAGAGACTACCCAAAGAATCATTCTCATGATCTTGGTATTTGAAAGTGATCTTCACCAATAAAAACACATGTCAGACATACAGAAACTGCAAATTGCTGAAATTGCTGACGGGGTTGAAAATTCTGCTGACTATAAGTACTCATCTAGTGATGGATGCATTCTTGACACAGTTTCAGTGTTTGGACTTAGGAAATAATGAGTATCAATGTCCTAGCAAGGGAATATGCAAAGATGGAGGAGCCCTTTTGTATCCTTAATTAAGGAAAGTAGTAGCAGAACTCGTTCACAGATAAGTGACTGTACATAATAATCATGTATTTATGTAAGGGACTGCTATGCTATATTACTGTAGTGGCAATTAGATCTTCACAAAGTCATTTTAATAAAAGGCATACTTACATAATAAATAAACAAAACCGCTCATTTTCATGGCAGGCTCTCTAATTATACACTGGCTTAAAATAAAATGTTCAGCAATGCTAAGTTAAACATATAGACTCTAGCTTCCACAATGTGCCCCAAATCTTTTTTCACTCCATAATATCAGTTCCACAATATCAGGAACTCTGCTAAACAGTGAAAGAGTATCTGTGTATCTTGCTTGTTCTGCATAAGGGAGGAATCATTTGAAGATTTAGAGGTCAAGACTGACCTGACGTTCTTTATTGCCCGGAAAGTTTGCTGTCCACCCTGTGGCTCCCAATAATTGAGAGTGACCCAGAGTCAGTATGGTGAGAACTCAGGTGACCAGCACACATGTTAGCTTTCTGGGCAATTCATTAGTAAGTGACACTATGTGCTATCTAAGCCAGAAGCCTTTGAGGATCCATTTGTAGGTCTCTTAATTCTGGCTTCTCATTCTTTCCTTAATTCATTCAATTAATATGTATTAAATACATTCCTTGTGGAAAACATTATACTGGGTACCATGAGAATACAAAGATGAATTAGATATGGATCTTGCCTTCAAAGAACTTAGAGCTTAGTATGGGACAATCATCTTATCAACGTAAGCCTCTGGTCCCAGGGGGCACAGGATGGGAGATTTTGGAGGGATCTGGGTAAATCTCTCTCTGATCCTGTAACTTTTGAAACACCTCAGAGGAGTTACTCTACCACCTCTAAGTGTGATCATATTAGTGCCAAAAGAATCTGTTTCTAAGTTCACAGGTAGGACACTGTCTCCTAAGGAATAATTAAAACAGATCCACAGCTATACATCCCTTCCTCCCTCCCTCCCTTCCTTCTTTCCTCCCTCTCTCTCTCTCTCCCTCTCTCCAGTATTTATTCAGTGTTTTCTATGTGCCAAGTTCTGGGGGTTGAAAACAGACATGATACACATGATCCTGTACGTAACTTGCATTCTAGTGGGGAGTACAGATAAGTAGACAGGCACTTCCAATATGTGTGTCATTTGGTAAAGGAACATCTGAGAGAAAGAAACCAGACACAAAAACAGAGTATATACTAAATAAGTTTATTTGTATAAATTTCTAGAAAATATAAACTTGAGGGGGGCAGGTTAACTGGGATTTAAGGAAAGACTAGCAGTGAACAGCGGGAATTTGCGGGGCGGGCGGGTGTTCCATTACGGTGTGTTGGAGAAACCCAGTGAAGTCTTGGTATGACTCGTTTATAGAAGGCAGAGAGATGGGAGCAATGAAGCCTGATACTAGAGAAGTAGGGCTTGTAAATACTAGGAAAGAATTTAAGATTTCTTCCAAATATTTCCTAAGGAAAGCTACTGACATTTTATAACAGAGAATGGCATAATCAAATTTGTGTTTTAAAAAGACCACTCTGGATTTGTCTGGAGAATGAACTGGAAAGGGGCTCAACTGAAGGCAGAGAGGGCAGTTAGGATGCTATTGCTGTGGTTTATATGGTTTTAGTGAGGTGGTGGCAGTAAATGTGGAGCTTGATTAGATAGACGTGTGTGTGTGTGTATACAGCGCGCAGCAAGGCAGCGTGTGTGTGTGTGTGTGTGTGTGTGTGTGTGTGTGTGTTTGAGTGTTTGTGTGTGATTGGTTATATTGAGAGAGAGGGAGAAATCAAGTTTCCAAGTGGAATTGTCTGGTAAGTAGTTAGATAGCGAAGTCTGGGGCCCAGAAGAAAAGCCATTGTGAGGAACAGTCCTTGCCGATGTCCTTTGTGTTTATTTTCTTTTAGTTGCTTGGTTTCACTACATTTCATCAATAGAGGAAGAGATTAAAGTCAGCGTTTTACTCAACAGTATTTCTCTCCCAGCATGTGTACATACCTTTTAATTATCTTGCTTTATGTATTATTAAATATAGGAAATTGTGCTCAAATATCATGGGCTTAATTTAAACTGACAGAAGTAAAAGACATTACAAATTAAAGTTGCTATGCTTCCCTTTAATGCATTTAACGTTTGCATTCATTAAAAGGAAATTTAAAAGAAGAACTGTTTGTGTTCTTTTCCGGGAGAAGTATTTCTGGAATCTATCCAACCATGCAGCAAGTTCTTGACACAGTGTCGAAAGGATGTATGCAGTACAGACACAAATCAGCTTTGGGTGGGTTTATGATACACTACCCCCCTTTGACAGGAGTAACATGTACAATCATAAGAAAACATTTCAAGAGACTCAAAAACCTGGGTTAAACTGGATTTTGGTCTACAGGTGGTCCACTGGTGTTCTCCCCATTTCTTTCTCCACTGAAGGTGCTCTCAGAATCTAACTCCATACCAAACCAGTGATGGCTTTTAGCAAAGCCAGCTTTCCTGGAGAAAGCTGGCAGAGTTAAGCAGGTGGGTGGGGTCATCCAGATCTGCCTACCAGTAAAATATAAGGAAGGGGTTATTTCTTTCAGAGTAGTCTTAATGAATATGTGAGACCCTACACAACGGCATGGCACCAATTATACACTAACGCAGATTCTATTTCGAGATTGGAGGCATTGTGTCCTCTTCACCAACTCATTAAGAAGTCATGATACAATTTGTCTGCTTGTTCAAGAGATCAGATTCCCCTGGCAGAAGTCTACTTTGTGAGAGCGCCCAGTTACAAGCCACAAGGGCATATACTCTCGTCTGATAGGAGAATCTGAGACCATTTTGTAGGATGGCTTCATCCTCTCTCTTGCCCTTTCCCACCAGCCGCTGGTTACACACACGGGAGCCACTGGACAGAGCTAAGCTAACAGCTGCTTGCTGAGGGAAGGATTACCTTCCATTAACTTAGCTCCATAGTTCATTCTCCAGAATCCTTTGGCTACTCAATGTATGAGCCTCTCCCATAACCCCCAGCATTTTTCTGAACAAAGGTGAAATCTCACTAAAATGAATATTAGAATCAGCAGTACTCAACCAGACGCAGAGGACAGTGGACTGAAACCTCTAGGAGTTATTCGTGGAGATAGCGCACAGAGGTGGGGTCTGTGGAGGTTTAGAGTATGATAATATATGGAAGGGTGCCATCCTCAGGAGTGGGAAGACATAAATCTTCTTCCCAGAGTTTTAGTCCTGGGAGGAGATTTATAAACTTGAGAATGCTCTGGGCATTGCCCTGGGCAGGTCTGGAGTTGAAGGTAGTGGCACAAAAGCAGGAAATTGTGAAGAGAGCAGAGTGTGGGTAAAAAAGTGGGAGGATAAACATTATTGATAGGTGGCAGTTCCTAGCTGTGTTGCTGACTCATCAGTGGAGACTCATTTATTTATACAAGTTATAAATGAGCACAATAGTAGATCTAAGGGCTGATTTTAATTCCAGGACCCTCCTTTTCCTCCTTTGGCTATGCCTTCCTCCTCGTTATATAGTCCCCCCAAAGCTGATATTCCCCCAAATCCAAACCCAGATCCATCACTACTTTGCACTTTATCCTAATGATGACTACAGTGCTCACCAACAGAGCTACCCTGCCAATGCTAACCAAAGCATGCTGTATTTGTTATTATATAGGAATTATATGACATATAATTATATTATATCCATGTAACGATTTGAATGAAGGCTTCAATAGGGATATAAATATTAATATGTCTCTACTTTCTTCTAAACATTATTGAATAACTAGGTATTTGTACTTGAGCACAACTGAAATAACTTATTAGATCAGAATTAGTCTTTGTTGTGTAAAATTAAAGTAACTAGTGTCATTATACATGGGTACCAATGTAGACAAATTTACATAACTGCCCATAAACCATTGCTCCCGCCAAGGCTGAGAGCTTCCTTCTGGTTTCCTAGTCCTCAGCCTTGCCTCGGGCTGCATTCCTACCAACAAGGAAACCTCAGCAAAGTAACATCTCTCTCCCCTTTCACTCAGGCCTAAGCCTGAATGAGAAGCCCTTTCCTTGACCTTCATCTCTCTCAAACACACACAGACCCACACACAGTTGAGCTTGGGCTGACTTATGGAACAAGACTTTTCTGAAGGCTTTAGAATAACAGAAGAAAATCACAATCCCTTATGACTTGTTCCTGAACACGGCTGCTTCAAAGCCCACAGACCCTTGCCTATTCTCACGAAGTTCCTGTGAAAGCTGTCTCTCTTCCCTAAACCTAGAAGTGCCTTAGGCGTATCTAGACTATTGGAATTAGGACTTAAATCTCCTAGTCTATCCACTTTCTCAGCCTTTCCTTATCTTAATTTATGCTGGTCTCCCCTCAACACCCCTCCGCCTCAAGTATGATTGATAGTGAGAATATTCATTATCTTATGTCAGTAGAAAAAATGCATAAATAGCTATCCTTTCCTCTCACTCTTCCAAATTACAGAGAGAATAAGATAGCTCCTTTCATTTTTACAGTTCTCAACACAGGGATTATTCTTTTAAAAATAATATTATGTCCAAACCTCTGACTCCACTCAATCCAATTCCCATTGTATAGTCTTTTCTCCAGTGAGAGTTGGATCAGGCCTGCAGATCCTTGAAATCTCCTTGGTCTCAGCTGCTGATGTCCTATCAACAACTGATCAACCAAGAATGATATATGGACACAAGAATCCACCACCATTTGAAGGCCCAGGACAACCTCAATCCATATGTATTCATTCAGTAAATATTTATTGAACACATACTTTGTTCTAAGTTCTGTTCACATGGTCTTTAGAGATACAATTCTGTCTACATCATAAACAGTATACACAGTATCCCCAGATTATTCCACTGGGTCATACTGCCCCAAATCCCTCAAGTAAAACTTAAAATATAAGCCCTTTATGGCCTCTGCTTCTCAAAGAGCTCAACTTCCAATCATGAGATCTCTTTTCCATGCGTAACACTTGTTTGGTGGTTAAAAAAGAGAAAGAAACAATATATTTAAAGGGATGTTTTTCAATTTCCTTCTCTTTCAAAACAAATGCCTTTTATCTTGAGACTGACAGCTCTCTTCCCGTCTCCTTCAGGGAAGTTTCAAACAGGACATCCTGATTCAACAGGGCAGGTGATATGGTACAGTGGAGCAGGTGCAGTCTAGGCCTGGAGAAAGCTGCCTCACCTCTTAGTAGGGGCCAAGACTGAGGCAAAATATTTCATGTTCCCGAACCTTCATTTGTGAAATGAAGATCTGATGACTAGCTCATAGGAATGCCACGAGGATTGAATTAAAGAAGTATATTGTGCCTCTATTATCTAGCAGGTACTTTGTATAAAAGAGGTAGACTTAGTTGCTCTCTGAGTGCCAACTGACTATCTTTTCCTGGAAAGGATACACTTAATCTGGACAGAGGCACTCCTATTATAGGCTGAGGTTATATTCCAGAAAAATACAAATTGTAGTGGAAAGACTTATAAAAAATTAATCTATTTTAGCTGAATATAAAAAGTCTAGCTATTTCCCAGAGCAATTATCCAACACCTTTCTAAATGCATTATATACATGCATTAAAAAATGTAAATAGTACAATAGATTTTTTAAAATTTATTTATTAATAACTTTTTATTTTGATATAATAGCACAAAAATTCATATACTCTATTTAAAGAGTATATGAATTTTTAATGTTTTATTAATGTTTCTATCCATTTGATCATTTCTCCCTATATGGATAGATGATAGATATACATATACGTATAGATTGTTTTCTGAACCATTTGATAGTAAGTTACAGACATCGTGCCTCTTTATCTCTAAATACTTCAGTATGTATTTCCTAAAACCAAGTACATTCTTTACGTAATCATAGTACAACTATCAATAGAAGGAAATTTAACACTAAATATAATACTATTACCTAATTTACAGTCCACATGGACATTTTCCTAATTCTCACCCCAACAGGTTCTAATCCAGGGACACCAACAACATTCAGCTGTCATTTCTAACCTTGGTTTCTTTTAATCTGTAACAGTGCCTAAGCCTTATTTGTCTTTCACAGCCTTGAATTTTTGAAGTGTGCAGGCCAGCTATTTTGTACAATGCTCTTAGATTTGGATATATCTGATGTGTTCTCAGGATTGGGTACAGGTTATGCATTTTTGACAGGGATAACACAGAAGTTATATTGTGTTCATAGTGAATCACATCAAGAATCGAAAGATGTCAAATTTCCCCAGTATCAGTGATATAAACTTCAATAATTTCATTAAGGTGGTACCTGCCAGGTTTCTCCTTATAAAATTGCTATTTTTTTCCTTTTATATTTTTGTTTGTAGGGAAATACTTTGAGACTATTATTTAAACATCCTGCTCTTCATCATAATTTTACTCATTACTTTTACGTTAATTGATAGTTCTTGCTCAAATTTGTTATTACTATTATGATTGCAAATGATGATTTTTAACTCAATTTTTCTACATTTATTAGTTTGCATTCTACTGTAAAGATGAGCTTTTCCTTCTCCCTCATTTACTTTTCATCTATTCATTTATTCAAATCAATATGAACTCTAGACTCTCATAGATTCTTTTATTTATTACTCATTATTTATTGTGATGCTCAAGTTGTCCCAGATTTGGCCATTTGAAACCCCTTCAACCTGGCTTCCTCTATCTTTTGTGATGTATATGCATTATATTTTAATCACTTCCTTACTCTCTGACCAAAAACTATTCTAGATTTTTCTTGTATTTTCTTTACCTCAGTAATTTCTCAAGGAGCTCCAATTTCTTTTAGTGTGAAATATTTCTTAGTAAGCAAGGTCTGAGCATTTATAATATTTTATAAAAGCAAAATAAATAATAAAGGATAAGTGTAACTAAGTAATTTTTCTTACCTAAAAATGGTGAAAACTTGTTGGAAGAATTATGGAGAATTATGGCAATAGCCATAAATACATACCTCCAAGATGCAGTCAGTTAGGCAATTAACTGCATACTGGGGGTGCTGGATATAGATAGAGGGAGAAAAGTTTAAAGCCTGAGTGTTTTGTTGCCTCTTTAGCCTTTGAAGCTGTTAAGAAAGAAAAAAATTCAATAATTTCCCCATG
This sequence comes from Pteropus medius, assembly GCF_902729225.1. Taxonomy (NCBI): domain Eukaryota; kingdom Metazoa; phylum Chordata; class Mammalia; order Chiroptera; family Pteropodidae; genus Pteropus; species Pteropus medius. Next base: position 34,727,452 of record NW_024354875.1, read on the forward strand.
AATTCACATTTATTCTTCCTAGCCAGGGGGATTTCTGAACTTACCAAAAGCTAAACTTAACAACAGCATAGAAAATGTGTTCCATATAAATGAGCAACATACAGAAGAAAATATGCATTAAGGGCTGACATATAAGGCAAATCTCTGCATTTATTAATTCATTTTACATGTGAAGAGACTGAGGTTCATGAACATTTTATAATTTGCTGAAGATCAGATAGTCTCAGAAATAGGCTTTGTACTTAGTTTTACCAATTTCTAAGTTCTCTTATTATGCCACCTTGCTCAATTTGCCCTCAACATTAAGTATTATTCTTTAAAGATATATTCCCAAGGGTGCTCCAGATTAGAATTGGTCCTTTGGGACTTCGGGTTTTTTTGTTTTTTGTTTTTTGTTTTTAGCTATTTAGCTTTATAGTCTTTAATAACAACAGCTAATATTTAGAGAAAATTTTCTATGTCTTTATATGTATTACCTTATTAAACATCCAACAACTCTATAAAGTGACTATCATCACTACCACCACTATCATCATCATCATCATCATCACCACCACCATACCATTTATATATGAAGGAACCAAATCTGGGAGCAAGTTAAATAACTTTTTCATGGAAAAAGCTTGTCAGTGGAGGAACTCAGATTTGAACTTGGGTAGTATGGCTCTAAGCCTATGTTTTTTTTACTGACTGAGCTCCATCAGAATCAGTTAGAATGTAAGAGTGTTCCCAGTGGTTCACTTGTTCTGTAAAACATGCCAACTGGCTATTCCTAGTCTTACCTGTAGCAACATGCTTCTAATACTGGAACAAGCCATTTCCTCGTCATTAGAGTCAACTCTCAACTAAGTAAGTAAACTAAGGAAGCAGCAGCAAGATAGTCATGAATATTGAGTTAGAGCGCACAATGATAGTTTTTCTAGTAGATACTGCCTCTTAAATCTGTCCCTCACAAAAACATTCACTTTTATTGAGGAGAAATAAGTTATAAAGTTATTGAACAGATGTGATAGCAAATTAATATTAGGATGTTACTGCAGATAAACTATCAAGTAGAAAGTGTACTTATAGATAATCCAGAGGTCACCATATTAAAGAAACCCAGCAAAGACCAAGTCCTCTGACATGGCAAAGCAGGAATCAGGAGTCAAACTAATACAGTGGGTACAAATGCAGGCTTGGCGTTCTGAATCCTGGCTTTGTCAGTTCCTAGCTGTGTGACTTTGAACAAATTACTTACTCTTTTCTTGCCTCTCCATAATGCTCCACCCCCAAGTCCCCAACCTGGTATGGCGTGCTAGGGGCTGAATAAGAATCTGAGTAAAGGAGGATCAGAACGTGCAGATGAAAAAGTTATCTAGGAATTTATGATACTCCTAACTCCATTTAGTTGCTTCCCTCCACCCTATACCTGGATGAAGAACACTGATCTAAGGAATTGCTTGGAAAAATTGTGTGTCAGTTATAATGCTAGGTGCCATAATCAACACATTCAATAATGCATAATGGCTCAAACATCATACAAACTATTTGCCTTTTGTCTCTGTAAAGCCCAAATGGGTGTTCCTAACTGGTGATGATTCAGAGACCCAGGCTCCTTCCAACATTTGGCTTCATCATCTTCAATTTTGACTTCCAAGGTCATTGTGCTTATCTGTATCAAGCTGACAGAAGAGGAAAGAACATGGAAAATGCATCTGAGAAGTTCCTGTAAGCTAGGCCTGGTAGTAAGCTGCACCACTTTTGCTTACATTCTATGGGCTGGATCTGAGCCACATAGCTATACTAAAGTGCAAGAAAGATTGGAAGTTGTCTAGCTGTGTGCCCAGGAAGATGAGAAAATGGGTCTGATGAAGAGCTAGCCAGTCTCTGTGATGACAGCAGTAGCAAAATTAAGAAGAAAAGTCGAGAAGAAAAACAGAGCTCCAGATCTGCAATTTGTGTTGTTTTAACAAAGCTAGTAACACAATTCCGTGCCTCTTTTATTCTGATTGCAGGCCTCAGGTTGTGCCTGCTGTTCAGTCAGCCCGATCAGACTCTTGAATTGCTAAAGTAAAATTTTACTATGGACATTTTCATCAAGCAAATGTGACATTGTGTAAACTCTGCAAAAAATTGATCTAATATCCACAATGGTATAGATGGTATAGATAGGCATATTAACATAATGTACCATTAGCAGAGTGTGCAGAGGCCATTGCGAAAATGCTACTGCACAAACAGCCTACGGAGAGAAGTTAAATTTTGTATACTCCAGTGAGCATAAAATACATGGTTGCATTTGACTCTAATATGTGTTAATTATGAAAATCAGCTCCAAGCAAAGAAAGCTATAATAATTAAAAACCATCTTTTCATCTTAAAAAAGCCTCCCTCCCCAAAGTATTTATGCACTCTAATGAAACCAATAAAAATAGTTATGGCAAAGCCTAAATAGTAAGCTCTATTAAAGTAGTATATATACTCTATAATATGTAATTATGTTGTACTTAAATAGCAACAGAGATAGAACAAATCCATTTAGTGAACAGAAATAAAATAGATAACAGATTATGAATGTTGCTACTTCCTTTATTGTTTCTTTCTAATTTCCGGTATATATGTTATGTTTGGCACAATTCTCACATTTTGCATTTAAAAATTTCAAAAGCTGAGGTACTGGCCCCAAGACATCATGCTAATTCCAACCAGTCATAGTGGCTGCTTGGAACCATGCATAAGTTGTGCGGTTCTGTTCAAACTCACTGGAAAAAGAGCGCCATGATCAATTAGTGAGGTCCTCGTAGGCATGACAATAGGAAGTGATGGCATTTTTGTCAAGATGTTTTCCAAGTATGATTACATAGTCATTAAATAGACTAGAGATAATAATAATGATGATAATAATGATAATAATAATAATGATAATAATAATATAAGAAAAGGTGAATTTGGGTCCTTATACTGGATCTAAAGTTTATTTTTCCAATTTTAGGAACCAAAAAGGTAAAGCAGACAAATTTGAGAGCCGAAAGCAACAAATAATGCATAAAGTTACTTAAGCAACTTTTTTGTTTGTTCTTTGTCTATTACTTTTGTTTCCCAGGCCATAATAATTTAGCTGAGTCACCATAATGTAGCAATTTTGCTAACTGTGAGTTGCATATCTTAAATCTTTAGCTGCCATAAAAAAATGACAAAACAACCCTATGTAGGTAATGACTAGTCAATGTCAAGAAAAAAAAAAAGAAATTCAAATATTCCCATTTAAAGTTTGAAAAACTAAAAGGAGTTTGCATATAAAAACCTAAAATAACCTTATAATTCAGAGAAAAATTTAAAAACCACAAGTTTTCTCTCCCAATTAAATGGAAAACTCGTAATGGAACTTCTATTAAAATCAAAGCATTTCTGGGTTAGAGCCAAAGGTGATTTCAGATTTTAGGGATTCAGAGCAGATGCGCATCAATGGCTCTCACAGAGTTTCACCTTCCCCTTATCACTCAGAAGAAAGAAGACATACATTTGTTTACTTGTTAGTTTTTTTTTTTTATTGTTTGCTTGCTATATTATTTGGGGGCAATTTGAATTTAATACTAAATGACTCATTTGTTTTTGAATCCCTTACTTCCAATCTCCTTTCCTCAATGAATCATCTTGGCTTTGAAGTAAGCTCTTTGCTACATGCAGTTTGTCAAACTGCATTTATCTGGATAATCTCATGTCTTTGATATGTCCGCATATCCACTAGCCCCAAGACTTCCTTTCTCGAATAGAAGGTTTCCCCGGCACGTAGTCTTATGTCCTTACTCTAATACTGATCTCCTGCTGACCTTAAAGCTTAAGCTGTAGAAAGTTAATTTTCATTAATTTGCTTAGTATTTTCATTTTGCCATGGGAACACATCCCCGGCTGCTTTATTTCTAAAAGGAGAAATTACTCCTCCCTTCCCTTCCACTTGAACCTACATTTTAAAATACTAGATTTAAACAAAATAGAATAGCTTTAGAACCCATATATGAAATGGTTTCTACACAATTTATGGAATAAGGAAGATTTTATTGTCATATATTCTTAAGTCTCACTGTTCTTTATTTTTAGTTTCACTGTGATCTACAAAGCTCAAGTTCTGATTTTTCTCTATTTCACATAGCAGCCGAGTTATTCTTTTCCTATTCTAGAGGAGAAGACCTACATTAGATCTTTTTAATTCAACCTAAAGAAGTCGTTTAAATGAGTTCAAAACTTTTAACTTCTCCACATGGATGAATATAAATGATGACGCTATGAGGAAAAGTTACCGATGATTATTATAAACTAGTTGGTAGATTTAAAATGTTCTGTGAATTTTTTACTTCATCCATCACCAAAATACCAGTTTTCTGCCCACAGCATGACTAATATTGGCTTTTTCCCCTCCTATTGTCACTCAAAGACCAAAAGATAACTAAAAATTTTCAGACTCCTACTAAAAATTTGAAAGCCTAAGCCCACACAACATGGAGGAGACAGGACTTGTCACAGATTAATGTAGAAGGGTATTGCACAGTATCTTGATCAAGCCCTTGGCAGAAATTTCTCCTTGACTGTCCTGTTTTGATTCTAATTATATTTATTTTTAAATTAGGATATATATATTTATTTCTCTTTACTGCTGAATAAATGTCCAAGTGCTTTCCCATATTAAATCTTCTTTTGAATAATTGATTTTATTTAATTGTCTGTTATTTACCAGTTTGTTTTTATTGATAATTTGATTTGCTCCAAGAGTAGAGACCTCTGTGGGGCAGAAGGTATAACCATCTGTAGAAGTGCTAAAGAGAGCCCAATTGAAGAGCCAAGGATGAGCTAGAGATCAACTAGCAAATGGTCAGTAGTGAAACAGACAGGAGGCCTTTACCATCTCTGAGTACTTTCCAAACATACAAATGAATAACAATTAAAGCAGATTATGAAAAGACAATACTGGATAGTTAAATCTTTGGACTTGATTTAAACTGGACTAAATGCTTTCACATGGAAATTTACTCCATAGGGAGGGTTCAAAGCTCACCAAAGAGGATAATTTAGGGCTGTAGATTAGGGCATGGCTTGGCAGCATAGTTAATATTTTCTCATAATCATAAATTATATATACATATATATACTGGCATATGAGGATAGTGATATATATATCTATGTACTTTTATACATATGTGTATATATACGTGTGTGTGTGTGTGTGTATGTGTGTGTGTGTGTATTTTTACAAGCCAGAAATCAGCATAACAACATTAACTTTCTATTGTTTTTCAGGGTGTTGCTATGATCTTTCCTGCCCACCCATAATGTGATAGTTATTACTGGGTCCTTGGAGAACTCTAAAGCTGGAATCAAAGCAAAGTGCTGACCTCACAGAAAGTCTCAGGGAAACTAAAACAAAACAAAACTAAACTAACCAAAAATGATTTACTTATCTGGACTGATGCTCTGCAACAGCGTTTGAGCAGCACAATAAAGACATACCACTACTCTAATATCTTGGCATAATGTGAGGGCTTTTCCCCAAAGATTATGTAAATTACAAATTACTGATACTCTGTAACTTCCATATCTGTGGGAAACCCAATCTTTCAGTGAAGGCAGTCAAAGTGGAAGAAAACCAAAGGTCCTGATAAATCAGTATCTGAACTGATGGAGTTTGCAAAGCCAAGCAGCAGAAACTACTTGTAGAGAGATGCTAAGAGGCTGGAGGAGACTGAGGCAGTTAAAAGGTGAAAGGTCCATCAAATTCCATTTAGTCATTCTGCTTGTCAGAGACAGAAACTTCAAAGGCCACACAAGTGAAGGGCAGAATGACCATGCACTTCTGGGAAAGGCAGATGTCTGCAAATAGCTCTGGGACCAGGAGCAAATCAAAGGTACTTGAGGAGAGACTGTGTGAGAAGGGAGTCTTCACTGACAAACGCATTAACAGACTGGGCTCGCCCAGCCATCCTTCAGTTTTCTTTCTCATGGCCCCACCCAGTTTTCCCTGGCTCCTCCATCACTGCTTGCTATGACCTCCAGCCCATTCTATCCCCCACCTCAGTTTTATGTTCTTCTATGTTCTTCTCAGTTTATCCCACACACTGTTGAGAGCCTGATCTTCCTGCAAAGCCTCCCGAAGCAGAGTTAGTCTCTTCCATCTTTGTGCATCTGTGGCTCCCAGTGAAGATTCCCCCCTAGAGCCCTTATCGCACTGCAATGTCATTATCTCTGTACACACCTACTGTCCCCACCTGCTAGTGAGCTCCAAAAGAACAGCTCTGTATCCTCAGTGCTTCACATTTTCACTGCGGGGCTCAAAGTGGCTGTGCACCCTCCCGTAGTCTTTCCCATTTCAGATAATGGCAACTCTATCCTTCCAGTTATTCAGGTCAAGAACCCAGGAGTCATTCTAGATTCCTTTCTTTCCCAAACTCTTATGGGCCTTTACACAGAACTCAAAATCATCTAGACCTGCATCATCTAAACTGGAGGTTCTCAATTCTGATGGTATATATTAGAAACACTTAGGGAATTTAAAAACATTAAAAAGCATACTGATGTTCTGTCCCTACACCAGACCAATTAAATGTGGAGTAGGGTGAGGTCCAAGCATGGGTATTAAAAAACAAAACAAAACAACTCCTTGACATGAGCTTAAACTGATTCTAATGTGCAGCCAGGGTTGAGGAATCTGAACTCAGGTGCTGGATTGGGGATGTGAGAATCCCCAGCCTTCAGCTGTGTCTAGCTGCCTGCTTCCCTCTCGGCCACTTCCTGCCTGACGACTGACAGCTACACCCTCTGTGCTCTTCAATACCTGTGGCTATCTTCATCTGCTGCTGTGTTTCTAGGTACTACTTACGAAGTGTTTCTCTTGAACAAGACACAGTGCAAATCTCTTCAGGAACCTAATGGGGAAAGGCTAGTATTATACCTATTAATCAGATGAGGAAACTAAGGCTCAGAGAGGTTAAATAATTGACTCAAGATTAAAAAACTAGTCAAGGGATTTTGAAAACTACTCATGGGATGTTGAAATCAGGTTTTCTCTTTTCTTGAAGTTTCTCCTTTTAGCTATACTACTCCATTAACTCATCTCAGTCTGACGCATTTGGGGCTTCTAACATCTGTTCTTAAAGACAACTTTTCAAATGGTTTGTCTTCTTTTTTCAGTTAGCCTCAGCTATTGCTCCTGACTCCCAAGGACTCCTTTGATGTACTTCTGGGTGTACATGAAAATAATTTAACACTAGCCTCTATGATTTGTAGCTGATATTGACAAAATGAAGAATTATCTCAGCACTACCCACTATGAGCTCATAATTACTGAGATGCTTCAAGTCGATTGCTCTAGATTTGATGTCCTTTTAGAGGCTACTCATGGGCTTCCCCAAGAAGGAGCTCTTGGGATAACGTATTTACCATGGATTTAGGAAGGCTGAAAAGGCATCTGCTACCCTTGTTCTTGGGATGCCATTCTCTGGGGTAGTAGAGGCTTTTCTTAGAGCCATAGCAGCCTTGGCTTTCAGAAACAGCATGGTTTGCATGACCCCAATTCCTTTCCTAGATGGAGCGGCTTTTAGCTTTAAAAGTTGCTGCTGGTATTGAAAAAAGGTGAAGTGAAAATGTGGAACTGATCAAACATAACTATAGCTTTGTTCCCAAGGACACATGAATATCAAAATAGGGCCAATGCTGGAGAGTTCAACCCAAGTTCATCCCTTTAAGAGGACGTGGATGGCTTATTGTTCCACCTTCTGCTCCACCCGGTCCTTCCGCCCTTGCCAGGTGACCTCATACTTGCGCTTCCCATCCTATTGGAGCCTTGCTCCTCCAGCCCAGGCCCAGCTCTGCTCTTTCCTTTTTTGTTCTGAGAGGCTTATCTAGTGTGTGTGTTCACTCAGGACCCTGTAATCTGTGAATAATGGGTTGTGCTGGGTGAACTATGGAGGCTGAATATAAAGGATGCATTAAAAAGAAAAAGTCTTGATACATATGAACTTAGTCTATAACACCGTGGTCTCTCTTTGGATTGCAGATGCAAAACAAAAACAAAACAAAACAGGAAAAAAAAAAAACCCTGCTGGAGCAGGGAATGGTGACTGCCAGGGAGTGAACATGCCAGAAGGGTCTCATGACTCATTTTCTTCAGGGTAACATGAGAAGTATCTTATTTAGAAGTATCTTATTCCCCCTTTAGAGCTCTCATAGCTTCCCATTCCCAAGCTTGCTATTATAGGCATTCAGAACTGGGGATCACCAGCTTACCAGTTTAAATGAGGTGCTTTAGGTGAAAGTGAGTTGTTTAGAGGTAAGAAGAGGAATTTTACAGTTTGCCACAGGCCCCACTGTGCCCTATATCTCCTGATGCCAATGATGAGCCCTAGCTGTACACCACGTGTACACAGATTGTCTTTATCCTGGCCCGATTCACTCCTGGGCCTTCCCCACTAAGTATCAGATCTATGAGAAATAAAAACGATCTGGCCTTGAACCTTGGTTCTATCATTTATGCACAAGGTGTGACGATGACCAAGTCTCAGCTCTACAGGTCTCAGTTTCTACATTTTTGAAATGGTACACAGAAGATGATTAATAAATGTTGCTAATCTATTGGCTGATCGACTCCATGAATGAATGAACAAAGTCGGTAGTTCTGTATTAGTTTCCTAGGTCTGTCATAACAAATTGCACAAATGGATAAGTTAAAAACATGGAAATTTCATTCTCTCACAGTTTTGGAGGACAGACGTCAAAAGTCAAGGTGTTGGGAGAACCACACTTCCTTTAGGGGCTGTAGGGGAGATTTTGGTCCTTGCCTCTTCTAGGATCTGGAGGCTCTTGGCATTCCTGGGCTACTCTGCCTCAGTGTCACACTGCCTCTTCCGTGTCAACTCTCTCTCTCTGCCTCACTTATAAAGACAATTATCATTGGATTTAGGGCCCACGTGGATAATCCAGGGCGAACTCATCTGAAGCTCCTTAATGTAATTACATCTGCAAAGACCCTTTTTCCAAATAAGGTCATATTTGCAGGTTTGGGGCTTAGGGCATGCACATATCTTTGTTGAGACCACCGTTCAATCCACGGTAGGTTCTCAATGTTGTTATTAAAGTATTCTGGGAAGGAAGGTTGTTTGGAACTAACCCTGAGAAAGTCATCTTCGGCAGTGCTTCTCAAACTCTAACGTGCATGTAAATTACCCAAGGATCTTGGGAAAATGCAGGTCTGTTGCCAGGCCTGATATTCTGCATTTCTAACAAGCTTCCAGTTGATGCCTCTGCTCATCAGTGAAACACACTTTGAAAGGCAAGGTTTTAGAGTACAAGCCTTTCCTGTACAGGGCCCACCTGATCAAGGGGTTGTCTCTTGGAAACTAGGTTAGGATGGGAGGCTCTTGGGAGCCTATATGGCTGCCCTTCCTCTAAGTCTTGCCAAGGACTTACGTTGGGCAGCCAGGTAAAATGTTATCTGTTCAAGAAGCACGAATGGAATTTTTACTCCAGAAAGATTTAAGTTTTCCATCTTCTTGGTAGAGAATCCTTATATGTGATTGTCTTTTGCTGATACTTAAAGCTCCAGCCAGTGGAGGGAGATTCAGCTGAAATTCTTTTTGTTCCAATAAGTGTTTTTTCTATGTACTGTTTATGTCTGTATGTTGCCTATTAATTTGCAGTCTTGATCTCCTTTCTGTTTCTTCTCTATGCTATTGATTTGTGGTTTGTCTGCCTACAGAAGATGACAAATCTTCATATCAGGGCCTGGGCAAGGGTGAGGCAATTGTGTTGCCTAAAGTACAAATTTAAGGAGATGCACTCTCCTGGGCAACTAGGTATAGGGTGGGCACTTTCATAACCTTGAAAGTGAGGGCCTCCTTACATTTAGATCCCTTGGTACCTCAGTTGCCTCACCCTAATCCTGGACCAGCTTCCTGCTTCCCAGGAGAATAGCTTTCCATGCACTCATACTGTGGGGTTCGAGCCCTCTGTGCTTCTCTCACATTGTGATTTAATCTTTACTCTGGTCTGCTTTTCTCTAATGATTATAATCTTCTTGTTAGCAACTGGTGTTTCCGTTTAAAAAAATACTTACAATCTTAGCATGATACACAAGATCTTATATGATTTGGCTCCTACCTACCTGTTCAGCATCACCCTCTACTACTCTCCCTTCATCTGCTCCTACCTTTTGCCCCTCGCTCATATAAAATTCTAAGTACATTTTAGTTTCTGAAATATCATATTTCTTTGTGCCTTCATGCCTTTGTTCGTGTCAGTCCACCTGCCTAGAATGCCCTCTCTACCTCATCTCTCTGGCAGACTCCAAGTGTCACCCCGTCTGTGCGGCTTTTAGGATTCTCCTATGAGGATTAGTAGCGGTCCCCAACCTTTTTGGCATCAGGGACTAGTGCTTCTATGAGAATCTATTATCTGATGATTTGAGGTGGAGCTGAGGTGGTGATGCCAGCTCTGGGGAGCAGCTGCAAATTCAGATGAAGCTTCACTCGCTTACCTGCTGCTCACATCCTGCTGGGCGGCCCAGGTCCTAACAGGCCACGGACCAGTACTGGTCGGCAGCCTGGTACTTTCTTCTGTGTCACCAGGTACTGTGTACAGATTAAGTCTGCATATTGGGTTAAAATTGCCTGTCACCTGAGCACTGGGATGAATTTGAGGGCTTTGTTCATTCCCTGGAACTATAGCAGTGATGGAACAGACACATTTGCATCTTCATGGAGCAGCACCTCGTAGCACAGTGATGGGACATATTATTTTTTGAACAGATGAATGAATACAAAAAAGTTGAAAATGCTAAGCACTAAAGATGGAGTAACAGGGACCAGATTTATCTTACTGTTTGAAATAACAACAAAATATAAAATATATAAAACAGTTCTCCAGACACTGGACATCAGGCATTAAAGAGCAGTAATTCCCGAAAGAAAGGATATAAACAAGGTAAGCCTTATGGTTTCTCCAACATACTTTCTTGCCTCAGAGAGATTCCAAACTGTGGGGTAGCAGGGGACTCCAGTGGAACCCAGTGGGTACCCTGAGTTGAGGAAATGGATTAGAGCCCTGAGAGACCAAGGTGAAGAAAGTTCACAGGGCCGAATACTGGGGAGAAAACAGCTGCAGAGAGAGAGAATCCTGGGGAACTACACAGGGTCTCCCTCAAGTATTCAGGAGTGTACAGATCAGCGCCAGTGTGTGAGGACACTGCCTGAGGCTGGGAGAAAATATATCCAAAAGAATTAAAGGGAACAGTATGTTTGCTCAAAAAGGGACAGGAATAGTGCCTTTTAACACCAGCTAGAATGGAAAAAAGCTCATAATTCACTACTGAAGAAGGACTTGGCAGTAGAGAGTAATTAGCTCTAGACTGAAGACTGCTCTGGAGACACCTAACGAATTATAAAAGCGAGACCTGAAAGGATCACATTGTTTCCGAAAAAGTTCAAGGTAAAATTTACAATGTCTGATCAATAATTACCAGGAATATGAGGAAGCAAGATGATGTGACTCTCAATTAGAATTATCTACCCATTGAAACTGACCCAGAACTGATTTAGCTGTTTGAATTTGCATAAGAAAACATTAAAACAGTCATTATAACTGTACTTCATGTGTTCAGTAAGTAGAGACATGAAAGATATAAAAAAGACCCAAATTGAACTTCTAAAGATGAAAATTACAAGGTCTGAAATGGAAAATACATTGGATGCAATTAACAGCATATTAGACACTGTTGAAGAAAATTGAGTGAATTTGAAACTATCCCAAATAAAACATGTAGAGCTAAGAGAATCCAGGAAAATTAAAAAAGTATCAGTGAGCTGTGGGACTACTCCAAGCAGCATAATAGGCATAAAATTAGAGTGCTCAAAGATGAGAAGAAGGGGAGAAAGGAAAAGAAAAATATTTGAAGGAAAATATGGCTGACAAAATTCCAAATTTGATGAAAAAGACACATATTTAAGAAGCTCAACAAACAATAAGTACAAGAAACATGAAGAAAACTATGCCAAAACATATCATAATCAAATTACTCAAAACTAGTGATAAAGAGAAAATCTTAAAAGCAGCCAGAGAAAAAAGACATTTTATGGACAGAGAAACAAATATAAGACTTATAGTAGATATCTTGTAAGAAACAATGCAAACAAGAAGATGGTTCAACATCATAAAAGTACTGAAAGAAAAACTGTCATCTAGAACTAAACTCAGTGAAAAATCATTTTTAAATGAAGGTGAAATAAGAACACTTTCAGAAATATAAAAGCTGAAACAGGCAAAAAGAAAATGATACCAGATAGAAATATAGATCTACACAAAGAAATAAAGAGTGCCGTAAATGGTAACTACATGGATAAATATATAGGGTGATTTTATTATTTAAATCTCTTTAAAAGATAATTGACTGTTTAAATAAAAAATAATATATTGTGGGGTTTATAACATATGCATGGATAAAATGTACAACAAGCAACAAAAGCATAAAGATTGGGAGGGAAGAAATAGAAGTGTAAGAATCTTTTAAGTTTGTTATATATGAAGAGGTATAATATCATCTGAAGGTAGGCAGTGATAAATTAAAGATATACATATATATATATATACACACACATATATACATATATATATGTATATATATATGTATATATGTGTGTGTATATATATATATATGTATATATATATATGTATATATGTGTGTGTGTATATATATATATATACTTATACTCTAAGCCTTAAAGCAACCGCTAAAATAACAAAGAATTAATGCTAATATGCTAACAAAGGAGATTAAATGGAAATACTCAAGTAATACTAAAAAAATACTCAAAAAATACTCAAGTAATCTAAAGAAACTAGAAAAAAATACATCAGATGAGACAAAAAACAAATAGCAAGATAATAGATTTAAACCAAATCATATCAATAATCACATTAAATATAAATAATCTAAACCAAGAGTAGGCAACCCTTTCTGTAAAAGGCTAGGTTTTGTGGCCACACAGGTCCCTGTTGCATATTTTTCTTTGTTTTGTTTTAACAATGTTTTAATTGTAAAAAGTATTCTTAGTTTGCAAACTTTATAAAAATAGCAAGCTGGATTTGAGCCTTGAACTGTAGTTTGCCAACCCTTTGTCTAAGCATCCCAAGTAAAAGGCAGAGATAGATTGGTTTAAAAAAAAAAAGCAAGACTACTATATTCTGCCTACACTTTAAATATAATTGTACTTTAAATGTAAAAATACAAATAGGTTAAAGTAAAAGGCTGGGAAAAAATATAGCATGCTAACTTTAGTCAGAAAATGGACATATTAATAACAGACACAAACTAAATTTCAGAACGAAGAATACTACTGGGATAAAGAAATCAGTTTTTAATCATAAAAGGATAAATTAATTGAAGATAGAAGGATTCTAAACTTCTATGCTTCTGATAGGAAAGCCTCGAAATACATAAAGCAAAAACTGAGAGAACCACAAAAAGAAAAAGACAAATTTACAATTATAGTCAGAGAATTCACGACTTCTTTCACTAACTGATAGAACACACAGACAGAAAATCAGCACGAAGACTTGAAAACACCCGTCGCTGAACTTGAAAGAACAATCCGCTCAACAACAGAATGCAAATTCTTCTCAAGTACACATGGAACATTTACCAAAATAGGTAATAATCTAGGCCATAAAATAAGTCTCAATATATTTAAATGATTTAAGTCATATAAAAATTTTCTCTGATCACAGTGGAATTAGAAATCCATAGCAGTAAAATAACTGGAAAATCCCAGAAAATCAGAAATTAAATAGTTCACTTCTAAACAATCCATAGACCAAGGAAGAAATCAAAATGAAAATTAAAAAGTATTTTAAACTGAATGAAGGTAAAAACACTATATATTCATGGGAAGCCACTATAGCAGTACCTAGAGGGGAAATCTATGGCATTAAACACCTATATTATGAAATAAGAAAAGCTTCATAATGACCTTCACTTCCACTTTAAGAAACCTCCGCAAAAACAAACAAACAAACAAAACAAAAACAGAACAAATTAAACACAAAGTAAGGAGGAAAAACACCAGGGTGAAAATTATTGAAAAAGAAAACAAAATAGAGAAAGAGAGAGAGAGAAAAAGAGGGAGGGTGACAGGAAGGGAGGGAGGGAAAAAAGGGCGGGCAGGGGGGTGGGGAGAGAGAGAGAGAGAGAGGGAATATCAATGAACCCAAAAGCTGGCTCTTCGAGAAAATAAACAACACTAATAAACCTCTAGGCAGACTGATGAGAAAAAAGAAAAGAGGACATAAAGTACCACTATCAGGAATGAGAGATAATATCACTACAACTTTTATAGATATTAAAAGGATAATATGGGAGTATAATGAAAAACTATGCATAAAGACTTGATAACTTGGTTTAAAGGGACAAACTCTTTGAAAGACACAAACTGTTAAAGCTTATTCAAGAACAAACTCATAGCCTGAATAGTCCTGTATTTATTTAAAAATTGAATTTTTCATTAAAACCTTTCCCACAAAAAAACTTCTAGGCCTAAATGGCTTCTCTGGTGAATTCTACCAAAAATTTTAGGAACATGTTATAACATGGGTGACCCTTAAAAACATTACGCTGAATGAAAAAAGCCAGTCACGAAGGACTAAATTGTATGATTCCATTTATATGAGATGTCCAGAATAGGCAAATCTACAGAGACATAAGATAGATTAGTGGTTGCCTAGGGACAGAGGTAATAGGGAGACTGGATGATGGCTAAGGGGTGTAGTGTTTCTTTTGAGGGGTAATGAATATGTTCTAATTTTGAGTACGGTGATGGGTACATAACTGTGAATACACTAAAAGCCATTGAGTTGTACAATTTCAATGAGTGCTTGTGTGATGTGTGAATTATATTTCAATAAAGCTGTTTTTAAAAAGGTTTAAGGAAGACATAATACCAATCCTGTATAAAAAATGAAAACTACATGAGATCATTATTCTTCATAAGCATAAATGTAAAAATTCTGAACAAAATGTTAGCAAATTAAATTCAATAATATATAAAAGCAAAATATATCATGATCAATTGGGGTTTTCCTAGAAATGCAGGGTTGGTTGAACATTAGAAAACCAATAATCATTTTAACAGACTAAAAAAACTCCACATGTGATCATCTTAATAGACATAAAAAAATTATTTGACAAAATCCAACATCTATTTCTCATAAAAACTCAAAGCAGACTAGGAAGGGAAGGAAACTTCCTTAACCTGATTTAAAAAAAATCTACAAAAAACCTACAGCTAATGTTATACTTAATGGTAAAGACAAATTCTTTTCCCTATAAGATCAGAAACAAAACTAGAATGTCTGCTCTTCTCACTTCTATTCAGTATTGTACTGAAGGTTTTAGCCAGTGCAATCAGTCAAGAAAAAGAAATAAAAGGCACCTCAATTGCAAAAAAGAAGAAATAAAACTATACTCATTCACAATGTGTAATTGTTTAAGCAGAAAATCCAATAGAATCTATAAAAATGCTATTAGAACTAATAAATTTAGCAAGATTGCATGATAAAAGATCAATATATAAAAATCAATTGTATTTTTGTATACTAACAACAAATATTCAGAAATTGAAATAAAAGTTAATGATAATGCAATTCATTGAAGTTAAAAATACACAGCACTTAACATAGACATAATTTATATATTTAAGGATAATTCTGACAAAGGATGTAAGATCTGTACCCCAAAAACTATAAAATATTACTGAGAGAAATTGAAGAAGACTTAAATAAACGGAGAAAAATATCTTGTTTGTGGATTGGAAGACTCAGTATTGTTAAAATGTTACTTCTTTCCAAATTTTTCTATAGATTCAATATAATACAAATCAACATTCTAGCTTGCTTTTTATAGATAAAGATGAGCCTAACATTTGAAAATGTAAATAACCTAGAATAGCCAAAACAAGTTTGAAAAAGAAAAACAGCTGGTGGACTAGTGGTACCTCTTATCAAGTCCCATTATAAAGCTACAGTAATCAAAACAGCATGATATTGGTGTAAGGCTGGACAAATAGATCAATGGAACAGAACAGAGTCTAGAAATAGACCTTGTAATATATAAAAAACCGATTTTGACAACTGGACAAAATATTTGTACAGTCACTTCACCAAAGAAGATGCTCAATATCATTAATCATTAGGGAAGTGAAAAATTAAAACCATGGAGAGATAGATACTGCTATGCATCTATTAAAATGGCTAAAATTAAAACTGACTATATCAAGTGTTGGTCATGATGTAGAGGAACTGAAACTCTCAAACACTGCTGGTGGTAATGTAAAAAGGTACAACCACTTAGGAAAATAATTTGTCAGCGTAATCCAGACATTGTATTCTTAGGTATTTAGCCAATAGAAAAAAAACTTATGTCCTTACTAAGACTTATAGATGAATGCTCACAGCAGTTTTATTTGTAATAGCCAAAACCTGAAAACAAGCCAAATGTCCATCAGCAGGTGAATTTTATATTATATGGATATTCCATAGAATAAGTAAACTGTGGAATATACATATAATGGAATGATAATAAAAAAGAATGAATTATTGATACATGCAAAAACATGGATAAATCTCAAAATCATTCTGAGTGAAAGACGCCAGACACAAAAACAGAGTATGTACTATATAAGTTCATTTGTATAAACTTCTAGAAAATATCAGCTAATTTTTGGTGACAGAAAGCATTTCGGTGGTTGCCCGGAAAGGTGGGAGAGGGAGTGGGCTGGGAGGAAGGGCTTACGAATGGGCATAAGGAAATTTGAGAGTGATGTATATGTTCCCTATCTTGTTATGATGGTTTCACAGGTGTATGCATATGTCAAACTTATCAAATTGTATACTTTAAATAGTGCAGTTTTCTGTACCTCAATAGAGCTGTTTTTAAAAAGTGATAGAAAAGTTAGTAGAATAACAAGAGATTGAAAGCAAATGCACCTTTGACTCTGATTTCCACAACAGGCACCTGGGTTACCTTGGATCCCACCTTCACAGCATCACATGGGGCCCTGGTTCCCCTGTTCTACTGAAGGTCTCACAAGTGCTGCTCCATTTCAGCTCACTCTGCACTCAACTCGTCTGACATTTAGAGGATTTATAAGGAACTGTGAATGAATAGCCTGTTATATTCCTCATAAAAGTGATTTGTATAAGAATAGCTTTTTGTGAGACAAAGGGGTAAGGAGTGGCAAACTGATCAAGTTTCTGGCTCCTGATCTCTTTGGAAAGGTCTTGGCAGTTTGAGGGTAGCCAAAAAAATCTAGGAAATAATGCATCAAACCTAGGTCATATTTAGACCCCAGTATAGTCAATTTGTGATCAGATTGTCAATTGTCATCAGAGTTCTAGTTGTCCTATATTTCATGTGTGAACGTTCTCATAGAGGCAGCCATTAAAAAATAAATTGTGAAGAATTATACCACATCTAACTCAAATTGTAATGCTGTGTCACTGTTCTTCTCATTTTGTAGCCAAGACTACTAGTGTTTAGAGAAGATCATCTCATGAGCTCCACAAACTGTCAGCCACCCTTGCTGAGGTATCATAAATGTGAAAGACATAAAAGCAATGTTAACTTATAAAATAAAAACCCTTAAATGCATGAAGAAACTTGAGTGCATAAAAAGTCCAGACTGATTTGGAAATAGAGTTAATTGCATAAAACCAATCGCGACCAGCATATTTCAAACTATTTCTTGAGCAGACATTTTATTTTTAGTTAGGAAAAAACAGATGTTCTCATAATATGCATACTATTTCTTCTAACCATTTGGTTTACATTTTCTTTCTTTTTTTCTTATTTTTTTTAAACCAACATGAAAACATCACAAATGTTTCTATTCTGCAAAAGGCTCCGCTTTTGCAGCAGAAGCAGGTTTTATGCAAGAGCAAGTACTGCTATCTACGAGAGTGTGCTGCCTGCCATAGTGTTTACCTTCGCTGGGGCTGCTTGGCTATTGTCGAGCCAGTTGAAATGATTCATGGGTCTGACAGATGTCTGGTACAGCTGGATGTGTCCTTGATTATCCCAAAAGTCTGGACAGCACTGTCATTCACCATTGCCCAAATTATCTTTGTATTGACTGTGGAACCCTCTGTGACAGTACTGTAATGGCTAATTACCCAGGATACCTTTGGTACTCACTTCATAATGGTTTAGTGGAAAAGAAAAAGACCGTAAGGAAATAAGAAAAAACATACTAACAAAATAACATCATGTTCTTTGCAAAGAATGTGGATTCTAGTGTGATACAGAATATATATTTATTTGATATCATGCAGTTTATGCTAATGAAAACCAGGGCCACGATAGTAGAAGCATAGATTTCTCATGAAACACATAAGGAGGAAATAAAATGTAAAGAACCTTGACAGTGATAAATTATGGACAATAGAAGGAGCTATTAGCTGTGAGAGAATTGTATGTATAACATACTTGAAAAAGGGATGATGAGTGGCCATTTGCCTGCCTCATATGTTGCAGGGGGTGGTGGGAAAACATGTTCTGTTTAGCAAGTAGCCTCCCCAGAAACAGAGGAGGGAGGGAGAAATAAGGAGAGATCCTTAGTAAAGCTGCCTGAAGGAACAAGAATTGAAAGCTGAGGTTTCATTTTCCCCCATCATGCCATAAATTAGAGTATTTTGACAAACATAGCTCCCACAAAGCAGATATATATTAGGGGGGAAAAGATAAGGGAATAGAGGGTACAAAATCCCATTTTGACTTTTAGTGGAGATGATGAGATCCCAGGAGGGCAGACAAAGCAGACTGGGAACAGCTTTTCACACAAAGGATACAGTAATTTGCCACGTCTTGTCTAGGCTGTGTTTGAATGTCACTCCTGTCTTAATTACCAGACTAACAAAGCTATTCTGTTATTCTAGAATCTCTGCCACAGTTCCCGCAATGTAAGAGAGCAATCGGAAGAACTGCTCACAGATCATTACTAAGCGAGTAGGTGAGGGAAGCAGCCTCCAAAGGAGTGGGAGCAGTGGGGCCACTGAAGGTAGGGAAAGGCAGCAGGTGCCCTTATGCAGACCTGCACTGTCATTTGCTCTTAGGTTTTGGAGTATGAGCTTGGCATAGCAGTGCTTCAGCTTGTATTGAGGTCTGGGATCACAGTGCTTTGGCTCTGCATGTCCTTTGGATAGGATAAAGTGAAGATTTTCTCATTTCTCCACCCCCTGTCCATGTTCAGCCTCACGCCAAATAACTCATAAAACATATGACATAACAAAGCTGACCACAAAACCTTGGTTACTGAAATTCTGACTCATTAAACTGTCCTTTTAACTAAAGAAGGAAGTCCTCATTTCAATCCATTGCTGAAAGCATTTCTGCAAACATGTCATTCCACTCTCCTGAGTCCTTCTTGGATTACTTATCAATGTTTTGGAGACAGCTTGTTAATTCTCACCAAGGACCATGGTGGTGGTGGTTTGGTGAAGAAGATGCAGGAGTCTGGGCCCTGAGCTGCTGAATCTCCTTGATGGTGACTGTTTAGATACAGAATAACAAGTCTGTACCCCACTGTACCCATCATGTCTTTGTCCTTCAAGAAGATTTTTAGCAAAACCATTAACTGTGGGCTATGGTTAGTTGGAGCGTTTTTGTATTTAAAAGAGAAGCTTGCTGCATTTCAAAAACATTCGTGTGATACATTTATGTTTCCTTTTCCATCAGGATTTGGGTGTGATACAGTGATGATACAGTATAGCAAAAGAAGAGGAAAATGAAGCAAAAGTCTTTAGATTTATGTCCATCCCAATTATACAGCAATTATCTGTCCTTTATACTCACATCAATAAAATTATTAAACAAAGACAAATTTCCTGGTCACATTTAATCTACAAAATTAGGATTTTATTTGGAGGAGATGGACAGTGACACAAAAATATTCTACAAAGTATTGGAATAATAACATAAAATGTTAGTCAAGCTTAGTAAAAAAAAAAAAAGATACACTAGTCTTACCTTTCCTTTACCCTTTTAAAAGAATCAAAGAAAAGGAAGAGAGTTCAAAGCTACATAAGGCCTGGTTTGCTTTTCACTCAGAGGTGCCATTTATCCTAAGACAAACTATGACAAAAGTTACTAGAATAGCTAATTCTAGGTATAATATGAAGTGTGTCTTAAAGTTTTTTCTCAAAAGGTAATGATGATATGTGACTCCCGAAACTCTTGTTTACATGAATAGGATTAGATAAGAAAGGAAAGAAGGTCTTAAAATAAAGCAGGAGGCCAGAGCTTAAAGAAGTGCATATCTGCTCATCATCTACAGAAATTATCTATGAAGTTGGGTTTTTAATTAAATCAGTGTATTACAAATGTCTCATGTAGTCATACAATTGTTTCTCTTTCTGTTTCTCCTTACAAATGTGGTACATAACTTAAAATTTAAAGTATAATCTTTTTAAATGCCTTCAGTTATTAGGATTGCCCTGAAAGATTGAAAACTTCAAAATTGACACCAGTAAAAAAGTAGATACAACATACTAATGATGCTGTGAAATAAGAGCATTATCTTATGAATAAAATTGTAAAAGTGCATTTTTATAATGGTCTGCCTAGAACTAACTGCTATGCATGTAATAGGCACACATGTTTTATTCACTAAATCTAAACCTGTGACTATGATGGACCAAACTCTAGAAGGGGAGGAAAAAACATCAAAAAAAAAAAAAGGAGGAGGAGGAAGAGGAGGAGAAGGAAGGAAGGAAGGAAGGAAGGAAGGAAGGAAGGAAGGAAGGAAGGAAGGAAAAGAAAAGGAAGAAAGAAAAGGCAGTTCTGTATGCTGACTTAATTTGCCATATAGACCTGAATGCATTTCCTAGGTGCAATTATTATTAGTTACATTAAAAATAAAAACCTGTGGCACAGAAAAATTAAAGAGTTACGAACTCAGATAATTACAGGGGCCAGGCAGGAACGTAATGGGCTGGTGGGAATGTGGCAAACTGGAGTACATCTAAACTAAGAGAAACTTCTACCAGTTCTTGCCAATATGGGAGTGCAAGTCAAGGTTTGCCAGATCTCTTACATTTTCAGGAAAGCCGGGAAATGTTAGAGATATGAGTCCCTGTGGCCTCACAAACTCCTATCCTGCACGGATTTGTAGAGCTTAGGGGACAGAGCTGGGTTGCAGGGGACCAAATGCATTCTGGTTATTCAATAAATAATAAAAACCATAAAGGGTAGAATACAGTTTGACATTGTGTAGTACATGGTTGATTACAACATTGTGCTCACACATATATAGTTTAATTAACAGCATTCTCATATCTCATGTCATCTAATTCACATGGTCAGAAAGAAAGTTCATCTTTCTATACTGCTCATTTATAGGTTCCTCCTCTTACACTGGCCTCTGCCTAGTTCCTCTCCACTCATCTTACAGGGCTAGAGAAGACTTCTGTTATCCCTATAATTAGGCTAGGACCTTGTGCCACCCCCCCCAACCCCCCCTCCCCACTCCCCTGGATCTTACCTGTGCAGCAGTATCACAATTATGAATACGTAATTTTTATCGTCTGTCTTCTCTACTAGACTCTAAGGTCCATGAGGACAGAGACCTACATCTGTATCCTCAGCACCTACTTCAATGTCCAATATGTATTCGTTGAATTAACATTTGCAGAAAAAGAGACATTTGAAAGAGACATACAGAAATTTTCGTGTCCAGAGATTATTCTTGTCATTCTCTCTGGAGAGTCCAAATGAGAGCTATTTTTAAAAATCTACTGTCAAGGAGACCTGTTACTTATTTCTTAGAGTTCTTCTGAAATCCCCCTGCTGAGTTGAGGACTTCATAATTTTCCTGGGGTTCCTGTTCCTCATTTTCTGATATGTATAAATAATGGAGATTTCCTAAAAATTCACATTTAGAACAAATGTTCTGCTTCATTCAGACAACAGAAGGGATGAGAAATACTAATTGCGGTAGATTTAAAAAACAGCCACAAATTATTTCCCTCTCTTCACCCATGTTCTTGGACAGACCCATCAACACATGGCTTGGCCATGGGATTTGTTTTGGTCAATGTGACAATTCAATTATGATGCAAGCAGAGACCCAGATATTAGAACATATCCTCTCTCGCTGCTCTTAGAAACCCTACAACAGCCATCATGAGAATAAGGCTGGGCTAGCCTGCTGAGGACATGTGGCCCAGTTATACCTTCATTACTCCAGCCAAGAGCCTACAGACAAACATGAGTGAGGTCATCCTAGATTACCCAGTCTCCAGGTAACCTGCCATCTGCCTGCAGTTGTACAGATAAACGCAGTTGAATCCAGCCTCCATTATGCGTTAATAAATAATGGTTGTTTTACACTACGGAGTTCAGACTGGTTTTTTTAAGTAGCAAAAACTAACTGAAACACTATTTTTCAGGGTTGTGGTACTTTTTCAATATGACTACACTGGAAAACCTGACTATCAATCCTCCATCCCCCCAGCCCACTCATGCACTATTACTGTTAGCTTCAATGAAGTAGAAGCCATCCAACATGGGAGAGCAGCCTATCAAAGATGGGGAATGTGATTGGAAGAGATGGAGTTCCACTGTTTCCCCAGTAGCCTCTCTCCAGATCTCATTAACACCAGAGTATGAGCAGCAGATCCGAGAGTGAGGAAAGAAAAGGGGAAAGAGAATAGGTGGTGAGAGCCAAGCCGATGGTGAACTTACACAGAAAAAATGAAAGAATTCACTATACTGGAATCATATCACGATATCTAGATTATGTTTTAAAAGTCCAGGCAAAGTGTTTCACCTCTGTGGGCTAAAGCCACGCAGGTCTGGGGACTATGCAGTGTACCATTTTAGTGCAGAGAAAACACACACATTAGATGTATAAAAGCTGGCCTTTGTTTAATGCCCTTAAGCCTTTCTTAGCATTTTTAGGAAAATGCATTGAAAGTAAACATTTGTTACTTTTTAAAATGCTGCTCTAGAATTTTTAGTATGTTTTTGTGCTGAATCTTGATATAATAATTTTAAAAAGCAAGAACCACACAAAATATAGTGTGTTGTTGCAGAGTTGGGGTAGAATAGGGTAGGTGTTTACTGAGTGCTATTTTTAGGACGTTATGTCATTTAATCTTTGCAACCACTCTATGAAATATCTGTTTTATCTTTATCAAACGGATGAAGAACCTGAGATTCCAAGAGGTTACGTTACTTGTTCAAAGGCACACAGTAGCTAGTAAGGTTATAAGTTATACATATAGACATCAAATCTGAATCCACTGGCCATGTTGCCTCAACAGTAATGTAGTACTTTCATCATTAGCAATAATAATGATAACTTTAATAAATCTCTTATCATGTAACTTTTTTTATTAAGAAATAATAGGTGAAAATTATTAAGAGTATATATGCCCACAATGTTCTAAGCAGTTAACATAATAATTTAATCTTCACAAAAACTCTATAAAATAGGTATAATTATTGTCTGCATTTTCAAGATAAAAAATCCAAGCCATAAAGAAGTTAACCAATTTCGATATAAGTAGTATAATAAGGGGTAAAGCAGATATTGCATTTAGATCTATCAAAGCCCAAGCTCTTTTTTTTTAAATCACACATTCTCACTTTTATGTTTCTTCCAAAATAACTGTGATATATTTTGAACTCATTATTCTTACAGCTGCTAGTGCACCGAGTCCCTGAAAACAAGGGTGACCAGCCACTACCCAGAAATTCTTAAAGAAAGCCTGACCTTCTGTAATATCTGATCTATGACATTAGCCCCATTGACTTTGTTCTGAGGGTCGAACATGGAGCACTGTGCCTGGAACAGGGTGGCACTCAGTTAATATGTGCTGCGTGGACGAGTTATCAGGATAATTCAGTTTTACACTATAAGAAGTAGTATAAAAATGTGTGACATAACATGATGGAGCCCTTTGGACCTTTTGGTAGAAAGATATGTCTTTGTTTCCCAGGGCTTCCATAACAAAGTTTCACACACTCGTGTGGCTTAAAACAGCAGAAATTTATTCTCTCACAGTTATGGAGGCTAGAAGTCTGAAATGAAGTTTTCAGCAGGGCCACGCACTCTCTGAAAGCTTTAGGGAAGGCCTTTCTTGCCTCTGCAACTTCTGGTTGTTGTGAACAATCCTTGACATTCCTTGGCTTGTGGTAGCATAACTCCAATCTCTCTCTCCCTCTTCACATGACTGTCTTCCCTGTGTGTATGTCTACGTCCAAATTTCCCTCTTTTCATAAACACACCAGTCCTATTGGATTCAAGGCCAAACTCTAATCCAGTATGACCTCATCTTAACTTGCTTACATCTACAACCATCCTATTTCCAAATCAGGTCATATGCACAGATTTCAAGTGGACATAAATTTTGGGAGGAAATTATTCATCCCAGAATGGATACTTTAAGAATTTAAAATACATTGTAACATACAGGGCCAAACATAAGAGGAGGCAGGGCCCAGGGCATGTGGTCAAGGCTGGGAAGGATCTGACAAATTATTTTGGCGCAGGATGATTTTAAATTTCAAATGTCTTATTAAGGCAAAACAATAGATCATATCAGCTGTGATATCTTACTGTGAATAAATTTCTTTGAGAACCAATTAGGATGAGGGATGTGGGGGAAAGCTAAAGTAAGGAAGTACAAAGTTGTAGGGAAATGCCGCCACAGAACAAGGAAAAGGTGGGCAGAGTTGCCAGAAGCAGAAAGTCTGGATGAATCCATGCAAAGATCAAAGACACAATAACTTCAGAACAAAAGGCAGCTGGAAGAAGAGAGATTTCTGCGGGTTATTGGTAGAGACATCTATTTATAGGAATCAAGACCTAACACTTGCCAAGGGATGGTATAGAGGCAAGTCCTCTGAAAATACCGCAGAGGCAGGATGATATGAGTTTTAAAAAAAATGCATGGGATTCCCTAGGAGAAATGTTATGCATTTTCCTACTTTTTTTCCCTCCTCTAACATGAGGCATCCACTGGGAGGTCTGTATTACCAGATTACTAGCAGATAAGACACTGTATTGTGCTTGGGAAATCAAAGAGGAATGTGAAATGGTCCTGTCCTGAAGCTCTCCCAGCCAAGGTGAAGAATCTATACGTGGTAACCATATCTTGGGCCCAGTGCCATGGCTCCTGGTGTGGTGGGAGAGGAAAGAGGGCATGACTGGTCCTGAGTGGAGTCTGGGAGGGACACTTTCTTTTGGTTGGTGGTCTCTGCAGGTCTCTCCAGGGGGTGACAGAAAGAACATGAGGGAGGAGTTGGGCTAGCTGTGTAGCCTTGAGTGAATTGCTCATACTGTCTGGGTTTCCAGTGAAAAAATTAAGTAAAAATATTCATGTAAACCACCATTCTGGGCACATAGTATGTGCTCAAAAAATGTTCTCTTCCCCTTTCCCTGATCATCAAGTTTATTTTTCAGATAAACTTGTTCTGTGATCTAAGTTTTTTTGCTGAGTTCAGAAATGTTAAAACCTTAATCATAACTTTGTTTGCTTTGGAAGAACTCCCTATTCATCTGGGGCCGAAAGTTTCATTATGATTTTAATTTAAGGACCTAAATTGGGTACTTGGCAGAGGTGGAATGAAATATGCATTCTACAGCTAAATAAATGGAATGCTGCTAGGATTTAAATTTTGATAAATGCATAGCTTTTATGATCTTCCTAGTTCAATTTTACTCTGCTGTGTATTGTAAAAATTTTTTTTAATGGTTTAAGGAATGATTCTCTTTTGCATTTGAATATTTTTGTACAGAGGAATGGGGTAGGGCTGCGGGTGCAGACCGTGAAACAATCTCCTATGTAAATTTGGTGATACTGTTAATGAAGAGTTTAAAAATTCGAATTAAGCTCTTTATTTAACCACTCTAAACTTTCCTCAGGATGGTTACAATACCAATGATTAAAAGTTGCAAAGGTATTATAAACTTCTCTGGGTGGTTTTTTTTTTCAGTAATGCAAATGATCTCTCCAGCTCTTGTAGCATCATTTAAAAATGAATTTTGATTGCTTCTAAGCTTGTAAAACAGTGGAATCATAAATGTGCTCATTTCCCACAATGAAGGGGGACAGGGAAGGAGAAGAGCAAAAAAATACATCACATTTCTAAGTAAGCATCACAAAAGACCTTTAAACAACTCAACTTCCGATCATATTTTATCATCTTCTCTCAGTTTTACAGCATTATCTCCCACAGAAATGCAGAGAGATTTGTAAAACACTATAGCATTTAAGTCATTACATTTTATAGCTAATTTCTAATGTGGATTTGATTTTTTACGAGCAGAAAAAGAATCTAATTTGCATTAGTGACAGTAACTAGAGAAATTTAACACCTGGCCCTGGTTGTACCAGAAATTGAATATTAGGTACTTGGGTGCTAAAAACCCATTCAGATCTTCAAGGGAGATTTCTCATTTATTTATGTGCTGCTCTCATGTTTATCATTATAAAACTGTTCATATTATGATGGAAGAAAACTCACTGCCTGCAAAAATTCTGGATATACATTTTTCACCCTCTGCAAGAGAAACAGAATTATTTACCCATTAGCAAGAACACATCCTAAAAATAAAAGCACCTCCATTCCGCACATCTAAAAGAATATCACAGCAGCCTGTGTGAGAAGCACTTTGATTCCTGCTGGCCTTTCCCATCTCCCTCCACAGCTCCTTTCTCCCAAGCCTTCCTGTATTTTCTCTTCCCCACTTCCCCCTCCAAAGCCCCCTCCACATCGCTTTTTCCTAGTTAGAAGCTTGGGTGCAGTGTATCCACGCAAAATTAAACCTCTGCTAAGAAAAATCACATTGTTGTTACAAGAGCAATCCATATGTTTATAAAGTGTAGAAAATTAGGAACTGCAAAAGAGGCGAAGCTGGTGTTAAATGATATGGGAAGTGACACTTTACATAGCCAGTTACAATTAACACATTGATGGCATTTTGCTGGCTCCTTGCAGTGATAATGCTGTTGTCAAATGTGTTTAGTGCACCAAATCTCCTGGAGCCTTCAGCCGGGCAGCAAGCTTTTGACAGATTGAAGGTTCGGAGATAGGCTATCATGACAGATGGAAACTGGCACCGATGTTCAGCTTTCGCCGATCACAGGGGACCTGCCCCCCTTATTCTGCAGGGCTTGGCTCTGCAACCTTCCCCCTTCTGATGAAAGCAGGGGATGGCATTGTTAAATAGTGCATCTGTGTGAGTTAGACTCCTCTGATGAAAGCATAAGGCAGACGCGCCGTGAAGCAAAAGACAGTCTCTGCTCTAACTGCATTTTAGATAGACTTGAGGAAGACCCTAGGGAGCTGGGAGAAAACTTTGGTAAATTTCAGACATAAATGGAAAAAAGACCACCTATTAATTTCTTTTCCTCGAAGAATATAAATATCTGCCTCTGAAGACAGAATCCCAATTAATGACTTTCATAAACAGTTCCCCAAGATAGCACTCTTTATGGAGTTGTATGGCTGTGTTTTTTTCTTCCCTTATCATCGTTTGCTTGTTATTAATCAATTAATTCCCAAACAATCCATGGAAATCTGTAAGGAGGTGCCCAGGGGCAGTTGTGTATAGTTGACTTGTTGGAAAATGATTCAATTACTCCAAGGTATTCTTCTTGAAACTGGGCTGGGTTCTTGAAACTAGGTTTTAAAATCCAGAGCAGGGTGGACAGAGCTTTACACAGCTGGGCATAAATGGGCAGATAATACAGTTAATTAACCTTTCACCCTCTCCTACCAACCTTCGTTTAAAGAAATACATTAGTCATTTTATTTCGAACACCCATCTGTTTCAAAGCCTTCCTCTTCAGCTCCTGTAGTTGTTTCTTCTTCTCACTGACAAATTCCTCTTTAATTTCATTAAACTGATTGAAGAGCCCTCTCTCTTTGCAGTCTCAGTCTTCAATTCTGCTCTTGCCCGTACAGGTTGGGAGCAGCAAGTACTGCAGCCCATTTGAGGTATGATAATCAGCTGATTAGCTAGTGGAGTTGTTTTCCCTGAGGCTCTTTTGTGTGAAAAATCCTCGCACTCAATTGACATGTGGACATCATAAAGCTGATGAAATGCAATTGTAATGAACAAGAGGGAGCGGCATCTGCAGCCATCTAAATGAAGGACCCTTCCCTCGTGCCATGCTAATCCAGAAAATCTGCTCTTAACGTGTACTCCCCCTGGATTCCAAATCGAGGCGCATCTCCATGAATGCATATTCAAGAAGTGAATTAGCCTCTGTGGCAAGTGAGCGCCTATCCTGGCCAGACGGATTCTAATTTCAAGACAGATTATGCTGCATCAACTGTAGTAATGATCTGACAGTTCATTTGTGACGAGTCCTCCAGTCAGGTTTACTGCACGGACGACACAGGTGCATAGAGAGAGAGAGCAAAACCTTTCAGACAAGACCAAAGGTTGTTTTGCTGTCAAATATTTCAGCCAAAGTAGTCTGATGAAGGAGAAAAGAGGTAATGCATTTTCTAAAAAATTTATGTTTCCTCATATTTAAACCATGGTTGTAATTGTGGTCAATGGGTGTTTCCTTCCCTATTATAGGATCTTGTACACCTGGCAGTGATGAAATTAGGAAGAAAGAGGTGAGAGTTCCCTCCCAAACCCCTTTTCAGAAAACTACATTACTTGCTAAGAAATTTCCAAGAGAATGAAACTTGGCATACAAGTTGTTTTTTTCCCCCCTTAAATTGAATTTCACATGAATCAGTTTGTAGGAAGAAAAACTCTGCAGTATTAGGGAGAGAAGCTGTTTATTTCCCCTGCCTGCTCTGTGACAGTTACTAATATAATACGACAGGTTTGTTCATCACTATTTTGGATCACCTTTGAGTTTTCTGTAGTACTCTTTCTATTAATACATGTTAATTAATGATGCTAAGAAATGCTCGCTTTTATATCGAAAAGCTCAAAGCACTTTTCAGACATTGATTTATCTCTGAGAGTTAGAAAGAGGGCAGGTATTCGCACTGTTATTTTTACACAGGTGGAAATAGAAGGGTGGTGATAAAGTGACTTGTGCAAGGTCACACTGCAAACCAGTCCCAGATCTCTGCCTTGAACTCATTCTCACCCCTCTCCACAGCTTCAGACACAGAAAATACTCCAGGGAAAGGGCTGCTAATCCAACATTAAGGAGACTCCTTCATAAGCACTGCTAATAAATACAGCACATGCCTTAAAAGCAAATGAACAAGACAAGCTTAATAAGGACTGTTGTTACTACCGGGCAAGCCATCCAGAGTCTGCACGGTTCACACAGAGGTCCTTGTCAAGGAGCCGCATTTCAGAGATGACAAGAGCCACTCCTCAGTCTTTATGCTCCTTGTCAGCACTCACACTGACCTTGATCTATAACCTTTCAATTCAACGTGTCTCAATAACAGTGCAGCATGTGTATTCATAGATTATTTTGCTTTCTCCAGTATGTTTGGAAGCAAATTTTTGGGTGGCTGCTGAGAGCTGTCATTGTACACCTACTTCCTCTAGTGACTAGGAGTTAACCAGCAGATCACTGGCTGTCCACTGTGGGCAAAGCAGTGCAGCAGGCACTTCAGGGAGGTAAGCGGAATGTGAGAGAAGTCTGTCTCCAAGGCAAAACTGCCTAACACTCACATACGGGAAAGATAAAGATGCATGTAAGCAAACCAAAAAGCATGACCCTCATTCCAACTGTGCCAAGGCACATATGCAGCCCCTAATTCACCTATTGGCTGTTTTCCAAAATCTGCTTGTAAATCGGTTGCTTCAAACTCACATTGTGGTTTTTTTTTTTAATGGAAGCTGAGTTCTAGATGGTAGCTAGGATCTCAGGCCAGCTGTCAAAGCCATATTTAACCTACAATGTAGCTGAATGCACTATTAAACAGTACACTTACCTCAAGTATGGCTGAAAGAATGGCACTGCATTAAAGGCAACATTTGGGTGCTGAGATCAGGTGACTTGTGTTTAAGCTCAGCTCTGCTATTTACCATCCTGGAGCTCCGAACAAGCTATTTAACCTCTCTAAGCTTCAATCTAAGCCTCAATTTCTCATCTGTGAAAGGGGCTCATAATAGTACTTACTTCATAAAGTTGTTGTTAGAAGGATTAAATAAGACATAGAGTAAAATACCTGACCTAATAGGTAGTAAGTGCTAGATAAATGCCTGGTAGAAATCAAAGGATCATTTACATATTTGTGTGTGTGTGTGTGTGTGTGTGTGTATGTATATTTATATGTATATGTGTGTATGTGTATATATTTGAGCTTATGTTCCTCAGATTCATTGCTGACATGGAGAGGCTTGTGCGTGCATTTCTTTATTGAGAAAGGGACCTTCCCCATTTGTTTAAAAGATGGTATTACAGCCTAGGAGTGAAAAGCCAGATTCCAAAGTCAAAACAGGTTCAAGTTCTGCCTCTGTCACTTACTAGCTATATGACCTTGGGCATGTTATTTGGTCTCTCTGTTCCTCATCTGTAAAATGGGGATATTTTAGTACACATTTCATAGGGCTGTCATAAGAATTAAGTACATTAACATATGTAAAGTGCCATGCTTGTAAGCATGACCCAAGAAAATGTAGCTATTATAAGAATACCATGGCCTGTCATTGGCAATGATAAATGAGCAGGAAACCAAGGCCTGGCTGGAGATTAATGATGGTCTTAAGGTGACTGTTAGTAAATAATGATCTGGGACTCCAGGTTGGTCTTCTAATCCCTTGGCCCATGCTCTTTTCAGGTCATGGTTTTCCCTCTACACCACACCTATGAGGCACCCTGGAGTGTTAACACTTACCGAGTACCCAGTGGGCGTACAGAACTGGGCTGATTCCTGTAGAGTTTCCTTAAAAAAGGGAAGTTATGCTCTAGACTCTAAAGCAGGAGGTGGCAAACTACAGCCACAGGCAAATCAGTCCACTGTTTGTGTTCATATGGACCATGAATTAAGACTGGGTTTTGCATTTTTATATGGTTGAAAACAATTCAAAAGAATAATATTTTGTGATATGTGAAATTATATAAAATTCAAATGTCAGTCTCTGTAAATGAAGTTTTATTGGAACAGTCACATGCACTTATTTACATATTGTCTAAGTATTTTGTGTTACAACAACAGAGACGAGTACTTGTGACAAAGACCATATAGCCCACAAAGCCTAACTTATTTCCTCTCTGGCCTTTTGTAGAAAAAGTTCACTGACCTCTGGTCTAGACCCAGGAAGATTGATTCTGTCTGGTTATTGCTGAGAGGGGTTAAGAGGCTCAATGATCTAACTCAAGGTACATATACTATGCCTCAAACTGACTGAGATGAGAATGTAATTGTCTTCCACCACCTGAGTTAATGTCGTAGCATTGTGTTCTGAAATATACTAGAGGCAGAACAGTGTTGTGGCTGAACTCACAGACTCAGGATCCAGGCTGCCAGGATCCAATCCCAGCTCTATGACTTGCCAGTTGTGTGACTTAAGGCAAGTTACTTAATTTTTCTTGTGCCGCTGTTTCCTCATCTACACAGGGGATTGTTTGGAGGATCTTGTGAGTTTTTATGGCGAAAGCATTTTAAAGAGTGCCTTGCACATTGCCAGCTCTATGCTATTATTAGCCATTGTTATTTTTGAAATCTTATGACCCTTCGGAGAAATAAAGATGCCTTTCTCAGAACAGTGGGCAGTGTGTCCATGCAAGCTCTCTCCTCTCACTGTCTCTCCTGGGCCAATGCCCACTAATTCTTTAGGCCAGCGTGGATGTCTGCGTCTTTCCTATCAAACTTTCCTTGATCTGTTTATCTTTTTGTGCTTCCATGGAACATTGTACATCCGTTCTTTAAGGCTCTTCTACTGAATGAAGAAAGAAACGTATACACATTTTTGTCTGTACTAGATGGTGAGCTCCTGGAAGGAAAAAGAATCTTCTCATCGTTGCCCCGCAGTGCCTGGTATGTGGAATACATGGTATGTAGTAGTATCAGTAAATATTTGGTGATTTAGAGAATGAATAATAGGCTAGGAAACTACAGGGCTGAGAAGTCCCTAAGTTTTTTTTTTTTTTAAATGTGGCAATTTATCCTTACAAGGTACAAACTTGCAATGCAATCACACTGGAAATTTTGAGGCTTAAAATAAAAGGCAGATGGATACTTTCACTCACTAAATTTACAAATCATAGAACAGAAATTCTTGGTTTGGGGAGAAGCTTTGTATGAATAAGCTCAGATACCCTAAATTGCTATATGCTCTTGGGCAGGGCACTTTCTGACTTTAGACTTTCACATTTCATCAAAACACAAGGGAAATTTAGAGTGGATAATCACTAAGGCCTCTTCTACTCCCCAAACTATAATTTCTGCTTCTCCCAGAAATCTTACGAAACTCTGCTCACTTGTGATAGATAAGGCTGGTAGGTAAGTTACTTAAGTTTTCTGAACCTGAGTTAGGGACGTAAAGAGTAATGTGATCACTGAAGTGTACAAATGAGGATGAAAGGCAAAAAAATAAATCTATAAAAGAGGTCACAGCTGGATCATGACAAGCTTTGGGTGCTGTGCTGAGTCTGGATTTGACGGAAAGCAGTCAATAGGAGGCTATAGATGGTCATAACCAACTTTGTGTTTTACCGTAAGGGCTCTGGCCAGTGTGGAAACTGGACTGAGGGGAGA
The DNA here is from genome assembly GCF_902729225.1 of Pteropus medius. NCBI lineage: Eukaryota > Metazoa > Chordata > Mammalia > Chiroptera > Pteropodidae > Pteropus > Pteropus medius. Next base: position 34,760,162 of record NW_024354875.1, read on the forward strand.
GAAGGAGAGCCAACATACAAGAATACTAGAGGAGAGGGTGTTTAAGAGGCTGGATTTTGATTTTCCTAATTTAGATAAAGCTGAGCACCTGGGCAAATGAAATGCCGTTCACATGATAGGCAACAAGAGAAATAATACTCTGGTCAACTTTTATTTCCTGGATTATATTCTTAATTAAGTCACAGACTGATATATTTGTGGAATCACACTGGAGCCAAGATAGGGTAAGAGCTTAGGCCCTGGGATTGAATCTTAATTCTGAATTAGCTCTGGGATCTTGGGTAATGCGTTTTACCTCTTTAAACATTAACTTCCTTGGCTGTACTTCCCAAGGTCACAGAAGGACTAAATAAAATGACACATGTTAAGTGCATATCATAGGGCTCAGTAACCAGCAAGCAGTAGATTAATGCTGGCTGTTATTATGAGAGTGCTTTGGGTTTGCTCCAGCTGCAATCTCCTCCAGCCTTCAACTATGTTTTCATTCTAGAAAGACACATGTAGAAGATCAGACTGAGACTCTTCTGCCAGAACTGATTTTTTAAAAAACTAGATGACTAAAATAAAAGTTTAAAACCACGATTCTAATAGGAGTTTAATTCTTGGAAACCCAGAAACAGTTAAAGAGAGCTTCTTGGTTAAGTTAAATGCAATTCTTTGAAATCACCTTAAATGTATGGCTTGCTACTCAAAGGTTCCAGAGAGCTCCACTTGCCTACTTGGGAAGCAGCAAACAAGGTCAGTATTGATAGCTCACGCTTCAGTGAGTGTATCAATTTAAAGCTTCATCAGTGATCCTCACTTATCTGCAGCCCTGCATGGCTGTTGTCTTGTAAGAACCAGGTGACTTACGAACCTATTAAATAACTTCTCCACTTGTGCTCTAATGAGCCTATTGTTTCCTTGGAAGAACACAAACACCTGAGTACAAGCACAAACAGAAGCCACAAATAAGAGGATGTATATTTCAGCCATGCTTTACCTAGAGGCAGTTTTTGTTCTGATTCACTGTGCTTTCCAATTGTTTGCCAGCCTAGCCGGTTATATTTTTATAACAAAGTTCTGAGTAAGGTCGTCAGGGTTCCCCGGCCACTCTGAGGTGCTCTGGTTGTGCGTGACTCATCTGCTGTGTGGGGTGCATGTGTGTGACCTTTGGGAATTGCTTCTCTCCTGTTCCCCCTGATGCCAGCAAGTGCATCTTCAGTGAAGATAACCACTCGCCCCATTCCTAGGTCCCTGCTGCATATGTGGAAGTAGCATGAACCTGCTGCAGTGGAGGGGGCACAGAGCCCACCCACGAAGAGGGCATCTTGGGGATGTCAGCCAAGAAGTTCTCCTGCAGTCCTGTGCAGGAAGGCTCTGGCCCTGTTTCTCTGTCACCATAATTCAAGGTTAGTGTTCCCATGTCCTCTATACACAGTATGACTGGTGAGAGATGAAAGATTGAAAATTAGTCCCTTAGGGTTTAGGCCCAACACTCTCTATGATGGTATAGCAGGTAAAAAAAATATATATATATATTATATATATTTACACTTGGCACTTTGTTTTGAGAACAAACTTGATAAAATTTAAGAGCAGGGCATTGGAAGAAGAGAGCAAACATGACAGCTAAATGGTTCTATTTCAGAAATGAAGACTCGGGAGGGGGGAAGGGAGAAGAAAAGAGGAGAAAGGAATGGGGAGAGAGCGCTGGACACTGAGAGAGGCTGGAGTCTGCTCAGGAAGAGGATTTTTAAGAATATCTAATAGTCAGTTTTAAGTTTTTTTGCATAGCTCATCTTCCCAAAGTTTCAGAAGTGACTCGTTTGAGAGGCGCTCAATAACAACGGAAGGCAAAAGGGTGGAGAGTAAGAAGAGAAAAGGGAAGAGCCCAAAAGGCAAGGCGTAAGATCAAGAGGACCCCAGGTGGCGATGAGAGCACAGGCCCCTGGAAATTTTCAGAAATTGTGGGAAGGGCCTTGAACTTCCACAGGATGTGAGATAGAAAGCTAGAGAGGATTGCAATTACATTTTAACATACGGGGTATTCTCAGCTGAGACCTGGGTTTCGCGAACTGTAGAAAACAACATCCATCTGTCACCGAGGTCTTCTAATCCCTTGATTCTCTTTAGATTTTCGAATATCTTCTCTTCAACAAATTTTCCTTAATTATGAAGACCAACATATACTTGGGCCTTGAAAAATGGTCAGATGGAATGCTGGGAAAGTAGGAATTGTAATAATCTGGGCTTCTCAAGTTTACTGGAACTCATTTTTTTGCTTGGTATCCTCTCAATGGCCATTACAGGGTTGGGAATGGCAACTGTCCCTTGCGGGTAACGAGACCCTGATTACTGGAGGGTTTGAGCCGAGCCTGAGTAACCAGTTGACCCAGAGCAGTACAGGGGATTCATGTGTCAGGTGGAAGCTGGACAGATGGGCCTTCAAGTCTTTTAACCATTTAGCTTCTATTACCTGGTGGAATACTTAAAACTTTCAGAGAAGTTTAAAATGTCCCAAATGTCTTGGCTGTTTCTAAAGAATGTATATTTAGCCCTTTCCATAGGTCTATGTTAATGTGTTCCAGCTTATGCTAATTCTGTTCTCATTACTTGGAAGGAAGGAGACTTGGACCTCCAAGGGGTGGAAGTGGCAAGCTCCTCATGCTGCCCATTGGCAGGAGGCAGCATGTGGCGTGCTGGGGGACCCTCCAAGTGCCCGCAGGACTGGGGAACTGCAAGGCACCTTTCTAGTCTGTCTTCCAATCTCATCACAATGTGGGATAGGGTGGGGTTCTAAAGCCTCATTATGCTTGTTTGCAGAGGTTTAGATTGAGGAGGCTGGGGAAGAACCACGACCAATATCCAGAGAGTTTCTCCTGTGGGTCAGAACTGTGAGCCTAAAGAATTCCCTAGGGCCTGAGGAGTGAGGAGTGAGAAGTGAGGGTATAACTTCATTGGGAAGAGCATAGTCAGTTTTTCCTGGTAATCTCTCATTCTTTCTCTACTCTTTTGTTGAAAAGTCATTGCAGACAGGTAGAGTTAGGAAATCACAGCTTGCTCACTTTGCAATGCAGATGTGCAGAGAAAATGCACTTTTAGAGTTTGGTTCTACAACTGATTTCTTCATGAACCCCAGCTCAGAGTATCAGGGAAAATATATTTTTCAGCTCAGTCCAATTTAAAGCTTAGTCTGATACAATAATTTGCAAAAAAACTGCTCTTTCAGATGTCTCCTTGCCTCTGTTTCTCTCTAATGTGGCTTCTAGATGGAGTATATGTGACCTCAGGGCATGAAGAAGACAGGCACTCAGGTCCACGAGGTATCCACACCCCATCCACTGGCTCAGCCAAAGCAGCATCCACTTCTGCCTGTCTATGTGTATCTTGTTGGCATTTGCAGTTATGGTCCCGGCAGGTGCAGCCTACGGTGTGCTCATGTTCCTGGTCATGCTCTTGGTGTGAGTATGGCTTTGCTTCTCCTGGGTTAGCTTACTTCAGCACTCATTGCAGTCTGGCAGCAGCTCTTGGTCAGGCCTAGGTAGTGTTGCCAGATTTAGCAAATAAAAATACAGGATACCTACTTAATCTGAATTTCAGACTTTTTTTTAGTATAAGTATGTCCCAAATATTACATGTAATATTATTTGTTGTTCATCTGAAATTCAAATTTAACTGGATATCCTGTAGTTTATCCAGCTACCCGCTGCCAGGCCCAGTGTCCTCAGCCATAAAGACGGTTGCTCCTGATGAGGGAGTCCTTTTGGCCAACTCACCAGCCATACCTTCAGGAACCTTCTGTGTCTTCCACAAGGCACAGGCTAACGCCTGGATACGTTTTGTGCCCAAAATGAGTCAAAGATTCCTTGGGGGAGCTGACTCCAGGCTCCTTCTGGATAAACAACTATGCTAGACTGTCACTTTTCTCCTGATGTGGCCCCCCAACATGGTGCCAGGAAGGTCTGTGAGCACCAGGGGCATGGGGCAAAAACCCTTTCTGCCCTTGGTGTGACTGCCCTCATCCTCTTCACCTCCTGTTCCCCATCCCTTCCTAGTTCAAATCTCCCAGGCAAGAAGTGCTTCTCTTTGATTTCCCCTACGTCATATCCCCCTCCTCCCATAGTTTAGCAAACAAGCCTCAAGCCTGGCTGCCATAGCAGAAGGAATATTTTATTTGCACTAGAGGAGGACTCAGTGACCTTCATTCTCTAGTCTTGGTCCTGGTTACAATACAGGCAGAAATAAAGGACTGTAGGAAGCCCCCTGTCAAAGTAATAACCTACCTTGCATGGTTTTTGTCTTGCTACGAAATCCTATATTGAATGTCAAAATTTGTGTTGTTTTTCTTGCATTCTTTCTGTACCAATCCTGTTCTCTCCCAGGGTAGAAGGATAATGTCAGCTGATGGGAGGTAAGATCGTGAGCTCAGAGAGGCTAAAGAGAAAGATCATGTTAATAATTTTTCCCAGTATCTCCTCATTATAGTCACTTTATGAGGGACTGGCTGACATAAATACTTCTACTTTGAGCTCTTCTCAAAACTTTTCACACCTTCCTTCTCTCGCTATTGAGAGGCTTCTTGTAATATGCACTTCTATTATGAGGAAAGTTGACTTTGTCTCCTGAAATTTTCCAGAGATAAATTAATTTCTAGGCGATACTTGTTTTGTTTTTTTTTTCATTGAATTATGAAATTTCTTAAACAAATAGGTAAGTGAAATAAAATAGTAGCATACGGGTACCTGCCATCCAGATAAGATTCTTTAGGTAAGATCGTACAAACTTCAAGTATAAAGATAATTTTAAAAGATAGAAAAAAATTATTTATAGCCTTTTGTTCTCAGTTAAAACATCTTTATATTTTTCTAGTGTTTGTGGCTACAGGTTGTGCCACTGAAGTAAATAATCTAGCTACAAGGATAAAATTACATTATTTGATTGGACACAATCGGAAGATACAAAAACGAGAAATCATATATACAGGATGCATTCCACTTCTGACTTCCTGAAATGCCATTTGTAGATTGAGCATTGGGAAAAAGAGTATGGAATTCTGTTATGTGAAAATAAAATCATTGCCTGCTCCAGGTAATCTGTGTCTCTGGCTTCCTTCTGCTCTGCCTGGACCCATAGCTCTAACATGTGTTGTTACGAGGAATGAACTTTGTAAGACTGTTTACATAACCAATCATTCCTGCATTCTCAGTAAACGCTTTTAAGATGCACATGTTTCATATTTTTTCTTCTTTAGGTTCATGGACTGTTTGAAGTGAAATGTAGATGGGAGACAATTCAGTGCCATCTCCTCACTCTGTAGCTTGAGAAAGAGGTGAGGTGATCTGCCGTCTAGCCAGTGGGAGGCAGAGCTGGGATGACAATCATGCTCTTCCATCACCTGCCGTACCACACCACCTTCCTTCTGCTGACTAACAAAAACAACCCACCATACATTCTGCTATCAAGAATGTTGTAAAGTTTAAATTGGCCTATCTTGTAATTAACTACATTTTAAGGGTTTGGAGGTGGGCTAAGCGCTCCACTTTAGCATATTAACAGTTTCACAAGGAGGAAGGGGAATTTAAACAGAAGACAAAAAGGGAAAACATGTTCTTTATTTGGTGGCAATGAAATCTGTTTTGATGTTATTGGATTATAATGGCCCAATTTTTATCTTGAAACTGTGCCTCTGGAAACGCAACCCTCAAAAATGAATAAAAATTATTTTCACACATTTTTTAGGTTAACCTCAATAATTGTATAGAAAGTTTACCTACTTGTGGCCATTTTTATAGGCACCGGGTTTTTTTTTTTTTTTTTTACATTTAGTCTTTTCTGAGAAACATTTATTTTCTGCATCATCATTTATTTATTTCAGTAGAAAGAAGATCCAAACTTTATGTTCGATTCAAAACCCTCCACGACTGGATTATATTTCTAAGTACATGGATTACTTTTTTTTTTTTGCTTCCTAGTTCCAAATCAGACCACCTAACACAGTTTTCCTGCTCTTGGTTGGGCTCTCGCATATGCTTTACTGATTTTTTAACACTTATACTTCTGAAAGCAACTCGGATACTACTTGCTTCATAAAGTTTTTTTCCAACCTTGATTTCTATGCATACCCTCTGCAAAATGAAGCTTTATATCCTTAGTATTCCCAGAGCATATTATTTATATATTGAATATACTAAGTAAATAAGCAATATGTGGAAAATGTGCCACTTTATCATATGTATTTTACTTAATTATTTCACTTAATTATAGCACTTGCAACATTCTGCATTGTTATTTGGCTCAGCATCTTAGCTTTTTCACTGGAATGTAAGCACCTTCATAGTGAAATTTAATTTCATATTTGTTTTTGTGTAACCCACTATATTATGTTTGGCATATAAGGGTCCCAACTGATTTGTTGGCACTAAATTGATAGTGGAGTCCATACTGACCTGAAGGGATTAAATTCCTAAATTTCAATAGATTATTCCTTGTCCTCAGATGAAGATTCTGGTTATGACCCAGCAGGCACTGCTAGCCTCAAATTCCACCTCCGACTTTGAAGTCTGGCAGCCACCTCAGAGCATTAATAGGCAAAGCTGTGACTTGCTGGGTAATAACACACTGCCTTGGAATAATCATTTTCAAATGAATCAACAACAGCAGCTATTTGCCTGATCTAATTAGCATCACCTTTTTTTTGAGTAGGCGGAAAAAGGTTGGCATATTCTGTATGATGCAGCATGCAGCAAATTATATAGACAAGGAACATCACAGGGTCAAGCATTCACCTCCGTGGCTGAGGGCTTCCTGGCAGTCTTCATCCCTCCCCCACTTCCTACGCTCGCTCAATAAATGGCTTGTATCATTTCAAGTACGAGAACTGCAAGGAAATCCTTAATTTGAAATTTAGCCCAAATGTGGTTTCTGTATTTAAAGAGACTTGCTTCACAAGATCATTGCAAGAACAAAGGTGAAATTCTCCTCACATCCAAGAATATTTGGGAAACAATTTAACCTGAACGAGAGGTTGACTCTGCTCATCTACCTGGCAGGGATGTTAAGAAAGATCAGTGTTACTCTCTTGTCTCTCCTAAGAGCGAAGAGGCATTTGTTTCCAAAGTCTTGGCCACAGAGAGTCCGACAAGGGCTGGGCCTGAAGAGAGGACGGACATGAGGGAGGACTCCATCTTTATGAGGGATGTGGTTTCCTACAGCTAGAAGGAAGATGTGTGTATGGAAAGGGCAGTTGGCTAACGGCTGGCCACGGACGATGGGCTCTCTCACTTAGAAGGCGTGGTGGGACCTTGGCTTGGGGAGATGGGAAAGAGGTTTTGGGGAGCAAGACCTAAGGCAGTGGTGTGCTGAAGCCGGCTTGCCAAGGAACGTCTCTTCCTAAGGGTCATCTTGGTAGGCTGAAAACTGTCCTTTCCCCATATTTTCAGGGATATGTGAATTCTAGACTCTTGTTAGACCCTCAGATGAGGGAGGGCCCCCTATGATGACTGAAATTGAATACTCTATCCACCCTGGTGACGTTGAAGCCCGATATAATTTGGTTTCCAAAAACAAAATGTGGGCTCTAGAGCCAGACTTCCTATGTTCATATCTGGCCCTGCTACTTCCTAGGAGTGCCTTGCTAGGTGGGAAAGTGCCTTAGCTTACTCATCTTTAAAATGGGAAAATTATATTATCCACTTTATAAGGTTGCTGTGAGGGTACAAAAAGTTAATACACGTGAAGCCCTTAGAGTAGGGCCTGCCATGGATTAAGCACCATCTCAGTTTTCCCCTCTCATTGCTGCTGCTGGAAGGGATGTGCAGGAGCACATTCTTATGTGCTGCATTAATAGTCACATTACTATGTATGTGTGTCCTTTGTTTAATGCCCTTTTCCATGCTGTTAATTTTAGATGGCAAATACTTAGAGGGTGTCAGTGTCCACATGTTTGTCTTTGCATTGCCTCTGTGCTCTCCTAACACTTCCTGTTACAGTGAGTTGTGAACGTGTCCAGTTCATAAATTCTCATCTATGTAGCCTCCCTCAGTTCCTGACACACAGTAGGCACACGGCAAACAGTTTTTAGGTTAACATGAATTTAGATCTGTTGTAGCGTATTCAGCAGAGTGCTCAGGCTTTAATCAAGATTTTCTGATGAGATTGAAAAAAACAATTAGAATTATTTATTAAAAGGTTTAGAATAATGTGGCTCCTTCATCGCGAGGGAATGGGCCCTGAAGGAAGTCTTCACCAGAGGATCGCACGTATTTTTATAGGTAGAATTGGCTCCCTAAGCCCTCTTTTCTCAAAAGCCTCCAGTTTGGAGGAACAGCTAGTGCTTCTTTCCAGAGGAAGCAACCCAAGGCCAGGAGATCTTTGTCAAAGTAAGAATGCAGAGGAACCTCGGCTTCTTGGTGGAACCAGATTTTGGGGGAGGGGACGGCTGTTTCACAGAAAGCAGATTTCAGTGGGAACTGAATTTGTTAACTAGAGTAATCAATAAACTTTTTCTATTACCTCCAGTCCTAGGAAATCACTTAGCCAAAAGATACATTTCTTTAATTCATAAAGAAATGTTTCTATGAAGTTCATATAGCTCAACAGTTAGCCTTATAACAGTTAAGTCCTCTTTGCTCGACAAATAAAAACAAGATATATTTGAAAAGACAAAGGTTACGTAACAGGAGCCAGCTTTCTGAATTAATATTCCAATGATAATAACAACAGACGGTGATTGGCCATGAGATTGCCAACCCCTGTGCTGGGTTTTTATGTACGTCATTTCATTCAGTCCTTGCAGGTACCTTGGGAGATACACTATTATTTCCTTTACTTCACAGATGACGACATGAGGATAAGAGAGCTATAATTGACTTGTCTAAAGACATACAAGCCGATAAGCAGTACCCAGGCTTTGAACTCTCCTTACTGACTGAAAGCACTCCTAGCATCCCCTCTAAACATTACAGTTTAAAAATTAAAGAATGGATCAACCTGGGCCACAAAGGCAGAGGAGTAAATAAAGATGATGATCGAAGCCAAAATAAATTATCTCTGAAATAATGGTCACCAGGAGTAGGAGTTCAAAATCTACACCTTAAAAAAAATTACTGTGGTAACATTGCTTTATAACATTATACAAGTTTTAGGTGTTTGACATTATAATTCAACATCTCTACATACTACATTGTGCTCACCACCAAAAGTCTAGTTTCTATCCATCACCATAAAATCGATCCCCTTTACCTGTTTCGCTGCCCCTCCATCCCCTTTCCCTCTGGTAACTACCTATCTGTTGTGTCTAGGTGTTTGTTTTTGTTTTTTGTTCTTTTATTTTTATTACACATATGAGTGAAATCATACAATATTTGTCTCTTTCCATCTGACTTATTCAGTTACTATAATAACCTCGAGGTCCATCTATGTTGTTGCAAATGGCAATATTTCATCTTTTTATGGCTGAGTAATATTCCATTGTATATATGTACCGCATCTTCTTTATCCATTCATCCATCAGTGAACACTCACGTTGTTTCCATATCCTAACTATTGTAAATAATGGTGGAATGAATATATGTGTGTATATATCTTTTTGAATCAGCATTTTTGTATTCGTTGGATGAATACCCAGAAGTGGAATAGCTGGATCATACAGGTTCTGTTCTTAACTTATTGAGGAACTTCCATACTGTTTTCCACAGTAGCTGTACTAATTTACATTCCTACTAACAAGGTATGAGGTTTCTTTTTCTTTGCATTATCTCCAAAACTTCTTCTTGTTTTGTCTTTTTGATGATAGTCATTCTAACAGGTGTGAGATGATATCTCATTGTGGTTTTAATTTGCATTTTCCTAATAACATCTTTTCATCAGCCTGTTGGCCATCTGCATGTCTTCTTTGGAAAAATGTCTATTCGGATCCTCTACTCATTTTTTTAATCAGGTTGTTTGCTTGTTTTTGTTGTTGTTGTTGTTGTTGTTGTTGTTGAGATGTATGAGTTCTTTATATTTTGGATATTAACCCCTTAACAGATGTATGATTTGAAAGCATCTTTTCTCATTCAGTAAGTTGCCTTTTTGTTTTGTTGATGGTTCCCTTTGCTGTGCAGAAGCTTTTAGTTTGATGTGGTCCCATTTTTTATTTTTGCTTTTGTTTCCCTGTTAGAGTCAAATCCACAGAAACATTGCTAAGACTGATGACAAGGAGCTTACCGACTATATGTGTTCTTCTATGTACTTTATGATTTCAGGTCTTATGTTCAAGTCTTTAATCCATTTTGAGTTAATTTTTGTGTACGGTTTAAGATGGTCTAGTTTCATTCTTTCGCATGTAGCTGTCCAGTTTTCTCAACAACATTTACTGAAGACACTTTTTCTCCATTATATGTTCTCGGCTCCTTTGTTGTAAATTAGTTGACTTTTTTTTTTTTTTTAAGTCTCTGGCTATCAAGGTTAAAATCATAGCATTTAAAATGCTAGTGTTAAGAGAAAAAAAGAAAACTGCTGTGTAAAGTTAGCAAAACAAAGAGAACCATTAAAACAGCGGAATGAATAAAACCCAGAAAGCTTGAAACAAGATGAGATCAGTGGGCTGAAACTTACCAGTTACGTCTGTGGGTAGAGGTCAAACTCCCCTTTTTCCCATTTAACAATAAATTTAGACAAAGTGACAGAAAAGGTTAGAAGTAAAAGAACAAGGTGTTACCTTAAAAATACAAGTAAAAGTGGCCAAGGACATGGCATCATTAGCAACAAATGTAGCAATCAAAGGAAAATCAAAGCATTCAGCAGAGGACAGTTTTTAAATGAAGGTTAGAATCTCCAGTGAAGACAAGACAGAGGAGAGACTTATGTGCAATTGTAGTAAAGGACATGAAAGTGCCGTCCTCAAAACCTGACTTATCAAGTAAACACAAAACAAACTATAATGTAGTTTAGCCCAACCTCCCAAACCAGAGATCCTGCTGGTTCAGTAACGTTATTTTAGACCTTTGGCCAACATACCCTCCTGCCCTGGGGGCCCAAACCCTACAAACAGTTCCAAGGGGTTTCTTTATTTGCTTCCTTCCTTTCCCCTTCTTTGTGATGCCTGTAAACACACCGCACAATTACAAAGTCGCAGCCGCATGCAATATTGGAACAGAGACACCCTGTTAAATCTGTTCCTGACAGCTGCAAGCCCCTTTTAAATTTCAATTATAAGATTAACAACTGTAACCACTGGCAGACTGTTACCACCCAGGGTTCAGGGAGTTCTGGGGATAGAGCAAAGCCACACAAGCCACCCGGTGGGAGGAGGCCCAGCTGGGAGAGTCCTGATCTCCTTACCTGGCTAAACCTGCATCTGCACCTGAAGGATAAACTCAAGAGCAAATGTGAAAGGCTCAAGCTTGCAGTAACTTTAGACACGGGGCTGGAGCCTACTCAAACGGCCAGACATAGGTCCCTGACTGCTCCTTATTTTTCTTTAATTTCACCTTGCTTGAACTTAAAAACTGAGTCCCTCATACCAGAAGTTAGGACAGACAAAGGTCTGGTGTTCTCTGGTAGTTCTCGGCTCAAAGAATTACTCCAAAAATTCTGCTATAAAGACCAGACCTATGCTCTCACCCTTTAAAAACAAAAGCCTCGTGCTGCACCCCCAACAGTAGCAGCTGGCAAGGTTTCCCCTGCCCAGAGTTTTGGTCTACAGCAGGAGGCCGCACACACAAATCCTGGTGCTGGGATCCCTGGGCAAAACCGGAGGTTGTCTGGTAAGCTCAACTTTCCACTTGTGCTTGTGCCTACTGAGGCATCAGCCAGACTGAGCTCCTGATGATTCCCAAATTAGATTGCGGAAAAGGTACTTTCATATGTAAGGTCTTGCTTTTTAAATCTGTTTCCGTCCAATCCATTCATATTGCTTGCTTTTAGGACTTAAATTAGACTGACCCTCATCCCAAGAACATTTCACTGAGTTTTCTGGAGTAAAAGCCATTTGAAAGTAAGTCTAACAGCAAATACGTATTGAGCCTCTGCAAAGTTCTGGATTCTTCATCTTCAAAGTGCCTAGAACTCATAGACATAAAATTTATTATTTTGTTTATAGTTATGAAGTTCAGATGTATCTTTTTTTTTATAAATTATGCATTTGAAAGCGTTGCCTGCCGAAGCCTTCACTCATATTTCCCTAAAGCTGATGTGATTATTTGCAGAGTTCTCTAAAGAGAACAGCCCTCAGTTGCTACATTCCCTTAAAAACCCCGGCCACCCATATTTATTCCCTTGTGAACTCTGAAAAGCTACATTTCACAGTTTAGAACTTTTATAAAGAAGTCCTACTAACTAGCTTGGCTCCTCATGTCTAAGGCCTAAAAGACTCTGGTCTAAAAGGAACATAAAAATACATGAGATGATTTTAAAAATTGTGCAGTCTTTCAGGCATTCTTCTTGACACTACTCATGCCCTTTGCCTACAAAAACACTGAGGCCAACATTGGTTGTTACAGTTGAGATAAAATGAGATTTTTTTTTTTGCTAAATTTATGTTTATGGCAAAGCACTATTATTTGTGTGTGTGTGTGTGTGTGTGTGTGTGTGTGTGTGTGTGTGTGTGTGTGACATCTTAGCCAGATGTACTATCACACGGCTCTCCTCCAGTAACCCGGCGAAGCCCTGCACAGTCTTTGTGAGACTATTCCTGGCATTCTGAGAAAACATTTTATATTATTCCAAGGATCTGCTTTTGTAGGAACTAAACATTTAAGCCAGTATCTTTCAGTAGTTAACTCATATCTGTCTGTAAAAGGAGTGTAATACTCCACACGAGACATCCTTATTCAGATCCAATCTGTAATGTATATCAATATTTTTGTAATAAGACCTTTTTAAAAAAATATAAAGTGTTTAAACTTCTAATTAAAAAAAATCTGTTTCTGACAAACAATAGCTCATCTTAAATTTCATCTCTGGTTTCTTAAAAATTGTCAAGTATTTTGGCAATACATATTTGAAACTCAAATTTGATAAAGATGGATTGAATAGAGATTATCTCCCACAATAATCAGGAGTTCTCTGTGTACTAGATAAAGAGCTATTACAGGTTCAATAATCTCTCATCTACAAGTCTTAAACTCCAAAATCTTAAACTTTTTGGAACTTATTTGGCAACAAAATCTAAATGTTCTGCACCACTCCCATGTGTTTCTCTGCAAAAATGTTACCGTGTTGATTATGGAGTGCTGCCCCATCATGCCTTGTTGGGGATGTTCACATACCACATTACCTTTCGAAACTAGGTAACTTTAAATTCTAAAACATATCTAGTCTAAAGGTTTTAGATAAGAGATTTTGAAACTGTAAAATCGTACAGTAGTGGATGCCATCACATTTTTCTTTAGGGTTTGCTCTTGCTATTTATTTTTATTGGATAAGCCCATTTACGCAAAATTTATACCTGGTTACAATGAGGATGGGGTCCATTTCCTAGGCAAAAAGTTTTTTTCTTACTAGTTTTCCCCATCTTTGTAACGACTAGATGTTTTACTCACATTCTCAATTCATTTCAACGGTATTGCTTGCCTATTCTGTCCAGGCACTTTGCTAGAGGCTGTGAGAGATGCAGACCTTAACAAGATAGTATCAACCACTTAGAGCAACCTGCTTGTAGCTGTAGACATGTAAATACTACTTATCTGTAAGAACATATTAAATGTCATAAAAAGTAGTTACAAACAAAATGCTGAGGGATCAAAGAGTAATACATGTCAAGGGAGGCTTCACAGAGGAGGTGACATTTGAGCTTATCCATCTGTGCCTTTTCCAGGATGTTAAAATTTTTACATGTGAAAAGGGAGGGATGCTACCCAAAGGTTTTCACTGGTCAAAGAAGCCCTGAGCTTTACTATTTTTCTTAAAGGGTGTTAGTATATAACAAAAGAAAAAGAAAGAAAATAAATTTCAAAGCAGGGTTATAAAAATTAAGATATATTTTAATGTTTCTTTTGACTAGAAAACTTTTTGCATAGAAAATGCAATGCGATAAAATTGTAGTTGTAGGATAATTGTTAGACTGCAAAAAAAATGTTTGTCTAGTCTTCTACAGGAGCGATCTGGTATAAAGAGGTATAAGGAACACCATCTTTGAATCCCATCAGTTATCCCTGCAACTCTTTGTAATGACTTTTTAGGGGATAAGATAAATATCTAAGCTTGAGGGCCCATATGAAAGTGAGACCAGTTTAAAATAAAAACTTCTGTGCCTCCTGACATCTGTCGCCTGCCCTTCCTACCTCACTTACAATGGTTTGGAGGAATCAGGCAAGGGAAACAGCACGGATGGAGGCATGGATGTGTGCCAGTGTAGATATGTCCTGAGAGAAGAGTCACCAGCCATACCTAGCTATGCGGTTTTGTAAACGTAATTTACTTTCTTCCACTTTTGTGCCTTTTCATATGCTGACGACTCCTTGCACAAAATGTTCTGCACCGCTCCTAATGCCATCCCAGAGAAGAATAAAATGATCTCTCTCTTGCTCTACCTAGACCTCAATGTTAGCTTAACTATAGCAATTATCAAGTTGTATTGTAACAATTCCATTGCATGTATGTCTCCCCATCGAGGGCATGGGCCTTTTATCTTTCTAAACTTAGGAACTATCAGAGTTGTTGGCACACCATAGCTCTCAAAAGGTTAAGCAGATGTATAAAAGATAGGTTGAGGCCAGATGGTAGAGTGTCATCAATGTCAAATGAAAGAAGTTTAGATTTTATTTTGTACTTGTATCATTCAGGATATGCTAGATTATACTGCAGTAACAAGCAACCCCCAAATTTCAGTGACGTGACACAAAGTTTACTATCTGTTCCTTGTTATCACTTGGGCATCCTGGCAGATGGAGGCTCATTTTGATGTGTGTTTCTAATGATCACCAGAACAGTATGGCAAATCACATGCTGCTTTTTAAAGAGCACTCCCTTTGTTACTTCCATCCACATGACCACGCCCAGTTTCAAAAGGGGTGGGAGAGAACCATCCTATTCTGGAAGATCAGGAGCCAGAATTTGCAGGTCAAGTGTACTAATGACAATGTCAGCAGGGAGCAGGGAGTCATACAAGATTCTTTAAAAAAAGAAAAACAGCAACATATGGCTGAGCTAATAGATAAAGTGTGAAGGGGCTCATAGATTTTCTGAAATTGGATGCCTGGGGAAAGCAAAGTGGGAGACATTGGACTAACAGAGAGCTACAAGTTTAGGGTTCTTTTAGCAGTCTTTGCACTGAACTGTGCATTCACATTAAGCAAGATACTTATTCTGGCTTCGCTTCAGTACCTCCAAGGGGAAAAGAGATACAGCCATGATAATGTATACAGCCTTCCTGTTAGTCTGAGGGCTAACGAAAGTTGGAGGATGAGGCACTTAACTTCCTGTTTTCTATTCAATTCTGGAGAGCTGCCTCTTAAACAAAACTAGCCTTTTTCTTTGAGTTCACAGTACATTTCTGCAGTGACAAATTTTGCCAAGCTCACCAAAATTTGAGCTAAACCTGAATAATAAATTGACTATTTATTTTATGAATTGGATGCACATCCTGCCAAGTTTTCCAAGTGGTTATGACAACAGAATCCCTCATCTATAATATCCATCCACAGCTCTCGTCTATAGCTCCCTTGTTTGTTCTGAAGATAATATATTGATTGAGCCTCTTTTGATGGCATTCTTTCCATGCTTCTCACATGAGGAAGAATTACTGTTGTTTTCCCCCAGGAGACCTAAAACGACTGCATTTTTACACGTGTTATTTACTGTATACATTCTAATATCAAAATGGTCAATTCATTTATAATCTTTTTAATATGCCTTAGAGAATGAAAGGTCTGTTCTTATGTTTGTATGGGAAGGTTGTTTTTCTTTCTTTTGTATGTAAGTTTTACTTTATGTCATTAATTAATCTTGTGCCCATGAATAGTTAACATTAATTATGCACAATTAGCATATGATAATGTATGACACACATTTCAAGCAAGTATTAGACAGCATAATTATACTGAATATTATGGCGTTCAGCTATGTAGGTCCACAAAATATGATGGATGGTGTATTCATCTCTATTGCATCCATTTACCTGGTCTAGAGTAATGACTTTAAAATAAACACAGTTGGAAATAAATACACATAAGTTAAATACTGTTAAACACTAAGGAATATCTCCAATGAGTAAGAGCTAGAGGTCAGCTGACCAGTTCTTTTGCTGTTAGCTGGAAGATTATTTTAGATGTGCATTGTCGGATTTTAGAGCTCAGCCTTAAAGTCCTTCAGAATTCAAAGGCTGTTATATGTAAAGTGTCTGAAAGAAAAAACAATTCATTTTTGAACATAATTCACCTCTGCTCTGCAGGTATTGTGGAGAACAAAAACATCTATGGGTAGTAACAAACTATTTTTGGCATATGTAGAATTGAAGGTGCTTAAGAAATTGGGAAACTCTACCTCATTGTACAGTTGGTCTAAAACAGCGGTCCCCAACCTTTTTGGCACCAGGGACTGGTGCTCCTATGAGAATCTAATGCCTGATGATCTAAGGTGGAGCTAAGGCGGTGATGCTAGCGCTGGGGAGCACTGCAAATACAGATGAAGCTTTGCTTGCTCACCCGCCGCTCGCCTCCTGCTGTGTGGCCCAGTACCAGTCCATGGCCCAAGGGTTGGGAACCCCTGGTCTAAAAGTACTAGATGAAACTGAACAAGAGGAAGAAGGCTAGGGTAAATCCTCTCATTTGCTAGAATTACTAACAAGCATTCGCCTGTCTTTTCAAATGTTCTTTCATCAGAGCATTTGAGTTTTCTATTCAAGTAAAAGAAGATAAATGAATAGGCTATGATTAAACTTTGACTTTCTAGTTAAGAATTCACTATTTGAAAAGTCTATTAGCCTCACAAAAATGAGACTTCCTTTAAAAAGAACTACAAAAGCCCACAGTAAAGATAACCTTATGTTTCCCGTTGCGAACATAGAAAATTACTCTGTTCGGAGCTGTCACACAAACCAATTCCTCTATCTGGCCTTGATCCAGCTATTAGGCTAACTGAAAAAAGCTCATTCTGCTCTCCTGCCCTCTTCTTTCTTTTGTATCTTCCCATTAATTTTGAGGAACCCATCTTGAGACCTCTTGGCTGATTTCTATTTTAAGAACCTAGTTCAGCCATCATAATTAGTCCCCAGTTTGTCTGGAATCCTCTTAGGCATTTGGAAGATTCCAAAGAGCTTAAACAAGTACTTCTCAAAATTTTCCATTAAAATATCTCTAATAGCAGAAGAAAGTCAACTTATTTTCGAGGGCCTGAGGCCTTAACTGAAAATGGAAAATGTCTTTGAAGTCTTTGTTTTTCCATGAAGTTCTGTATACACTTTGTATTCCTCTGGATAATACATCTGAATTATTTTTTTAATCAAAACTCTTAATATTCGAAATTATTTATCACTGAGTAAAATGGATGATCCAGGAAGACACACTGTGCCTGTGACTTTGAACATTTCCTAACACAGTGTTAAGTGTTTACTGGGGCACCAATACATCAGCGTAGAAATAAGAAGAAAAAAGCTCTACACAGGTTGCACCTATGGTCAACCTAACTAGTTAGAAACAAACTCTGCTTATTCAGTTTTGTTTTGTTTTTTTTAGTTAGAGATTTGTATAATTTTTACACTAGAAGGAAAGACAAACTGAGGGTTCTACACAAATTAGGAATTCTTTCTGTAGTAATCTTGATGAATGGTTATATGAACTCATTTTAAATAACTCCATCTGATGACTTGGTACAATTTGTGGTAGAACACTTAGGACATATGGAAAAGGATTAAACAAAATATCCCATATTCCCACAATCTAGAGACAACCTAGAGGTTCTTTCTAAAGTCGAGCTGAATCTCTTCTGCCCAATGGCCCTGGTTCTTTTTTCTAAAGATGCATTTCTAAGAATTCGTCTGTTCCCTCTTCTAGATAATAGCCTCTAAACCAGGTGAAGACAGCCTTCTCTAGATTAAGCAGAACTATTACCTTCAAATAGTCCTCAAAACATAAGTTTCCTCTGCAGGCTTAGAATTTTGACATTGCCCTTCTTAAGTCCTGTCCCCAAATAATTGCATCCTTCTAAATAAAGTTTGACCATCTCAGAGAACAGTGATTGTTACTCAATATCTGGGGACCTAACTCAAAGTGAGAAATTTTTGGAAGTCATCAATTTTATAAAGATTTATATGCATTTTGTATTAGTTTGTATAACATATCTGTATTTTATTTAAAATTAATGTTTTAAATTACCTGTCAAGTAAAATGGATAGCTCAGAAAGCCACACCCTGCTAGTAGCTTGAACATTCCCTAACACACTGCTACAATGCATAGTGTGTTTTCAGAAGCAGTTGCCACAGAATTGTTGTAACGTTGTCATTAAAACAAAGTTCTCCAAGTACAAATGTCATTCTCTTAATCATCCAGTCTTTTGATGAACACTAATTCTCTATACAAGGTACTGGGATACCATGAGAATCTGACAGCCTGTTTCTGCCTTCCCAGAATTTATTGTCAAGACGAGTAAACAGGAGATTACAAGGCAATCTGTACGACACTATGATGGGCCACGGGATCCAACAAGGGGTCACCTAATAGGAGCTTGGAGGTCAGAGGAAGCTTCCTGGAGGAAGTGATACCTAAGTTCTGATTTGAAGGGCCAGTGAGAATTAGCCAGGTCATAGGGGTGGGCAGGGAAGGTATGTTCAAGGGTGTTCTAGGCACACAACAACATGAGCGCATTCCCAGGGGCAGAAGAAAGCATGGCATATTCAGGGACTGAAAGCAGATAAGTATGGCTGAGTGTGGAGTTTGAGGTGAGGATTGGCAGGTTTTGTTGTTTGAGAAGCTAACTGGAGCCAGATCATGAAGGACCTTGAAAGACTTGGTAACGTGTTTAGATTTTATTCTAAAAGTCAGGAGAATTCACCAAGGTGGCCACCAGACAGGAGGCAAGAAGTCAGCCTTAGTCATTGATTTATCTTGATGTTCTGAGTTTCAATTTCTCATTTTTGAAATGAGGACAGTAGTACATATCTCAAGGGTTGTATGAGATTTAAATGGAATATTGGAAAAAAGAAGCTAGATGAGTGTCTGGGATATATTAGGAGCCCAGTAATACTTCCTGACCTCTCAAAAGTCTACGGTGTTGTATTTTATTGCTGTCTGATTTACTTTATAACTTGTCGAATTGATATTGAATTACTGAATGATCCTTTAACTGTAGCAAGGCCCATATGGTCACTTAATGAATGACCATGCCTATCAGCAAAAGGGCAATCAGAGTTCTTGTACAAGTTATGAGAATTGTGAACCACGTGCTAACTTTCATGCCTTGGGAAGCGACAACATTGGATGTTTTGTTCTTAGCCTTTTCCTCTTGAATAAACAAGTGGGTTCTTTCCTCAAATTTAGTATTTCCTTTAGAGTTCATATATCGTGTTTTTAAGATTGCTCAACTGTTGCTAACTTATCAAACCATACTCATGGGAAATGAAGGAAAAAGGAGGGAGGGAGGAAGGGGAGGAGGATGAAAGAGAGCAAGCTGAGGCGGTGGGGCGGGGGGGGCGGGGCAACCACAACTGAAGAATGACACTTCCTTTTGCTTTATCCAACATAAAATAAAACTTTCCTTTAGACTATGGAAAACCTTATGCCGTCAAAAATTACAAGTGACACGAAACACTAACCTATTGATAGTTGTAAGCTAATTAGCAATATGCATGTTTGAAATATATATTTTAAATGAAATTATGTTGGGAAATGTGATTTTCCCCAGAGTGGCACAAGTAGATGTATATTTTTCATTATTTTACCAAGTAAATTGGCTTAGCAAAACCATGACATAGCAACTTTTTTTTTTTTTTAAATATTACTTTAAAAAATAGTCTGGCTAGGAAATACAATCTGGAAACCAATGGCAAAGTATTCTAACTAGCTAGGGATTCTTAAAAGGGATCCCTGGGCCATAGATAACTCTGAAGTCATACCAAGATGGAAGAAGCAGAATGAATTCTGTCTAATACCAATGGGGAAGTGGCAAAAACAACATGGAAACAAAATTCTGGAATCTTTCCTTCTCAGTAATAGGCAAATTATTTAATAGAAAGCTAGAGATTTAGCAGAAACCACCTGGCCCTTAAAACAGAAACTGATGTACAGAGAAAACCATTATATTTTGTGTAGCTATAAGGTTAGCGATTGTGATTCAAGAGTTGACATTTATTTTATTTTTCACATTCCGCAGGCAGAATTAGTACCATATGGCAACCAACCATTGGGAAGTTAAAAAAAAATCACAAGATGATAAACTTCTGCTCTTAAAATATAAAGTGGATAAAAATGCTTTGGGCTTCTCTTTGCTTTTGTTTTATTCCACTTTTCTCTCTCCTTTTCTTTCCCTGGGAAGGTCACCATATATTATCAATCACCAAGAAGACAATTAATAATAAATTGGTGATGATAAATATTCCAGGCATATGTAATACACAAGTTTGGGTTTACTAACAGAAGGCCTTCATTGAAATATTCCTTTATAAGAGATAACCCACTTTTTTCTCATTCTCCCAAAACTTTAGCTAAGGAACACCAGTCTTTTCCTTTAGATTTTTAAACTAGTATTTTCTTTATTTGATTAAAAGATAATATTTCTACTTAAAGGTGCCACAGATGTCCCATCACTTGGTGCCCCAAATTACACTGTTAGAGCTTTATTCCTTTAGCTGAAGGCTAAATGACTTGCCACAACACAAATATTCCCATAAAAAGGGTAGCAATTAGTCTTTTGCACCACACTGGAACTCATGAATCCCATGTAGAAAAGGAAACCAAGTGCCCCAAATTATTAGGCATATCACTGCAGAAGGAGAAAGATCTGAGTAAAAAAGAGGCAGAATTCGGAGGCTGCAGCTGCCAACATAGATAAGCCGCTACCCAGGGAATTGGTTGAGCTCAGCTGCAGGTGCAAAAGGTTCCACGCAGGTGGTTCCTTTTATTTCCATGATGTGAATATTCGTAGGCAACAATGCTAGAAGATCTGGATTTGAGTCCTGGGGCAGAGACTTCTAGGCAGCAACTAGTGAAAAACGTTTTTACTGTCCAACCCAAAACTACCCTAGTGGGTAGTCACAGGCACTCTAGAAAAGTCACACTGCAATTCGTTCCTTGAATAACAACACAAGCTCATTTCTCAAAGACATCCAACATTTATAGAGAATAGCAGCAGATACTAAAATAAGTTTTTCTCAGTTACTTTTCATGATAACCTGGGTATTGTAATGATCCTCAATTTACAGACAGGACACTGGGGCTTAGAATGAACTAGTTCACCCTAAATTTCAAAGATAAGCAATTGTATTCATTTGCTAGTAATCATAAGCCACAGACTAGGTGGCTTAAACAATAGAAGTTTATTTCCTCACAGCTCTAGAAGCTCAAAGTCCAAGATCAAGGTATTGGGTTGGTTTCTTCTGAGGCCTCTCTCCTTGGCTTGTAGATGGTCTATAGATGTATTCTCTCAGGGGTTACGTCCTAATCTCTTTTTATAAAGACACCTGAGGATGGGATTAGGGTCTACCCAAAAAAACTCATCTTACCTTAATTACCTATCTCCAAATACAGTCACATTCTGAAATCCTGGGGTTTAGGATTTCAACATGTGAATTTTAGGGAGACAAAATTTGGCCCATAACAGCAATTCTTTTTTACTTTTTACATATAGATTTACCATAGATGACACGATTGAGTTACTTACAACAGGAAACTATATCAGCCAATTAAAACAGAAACTACTGTAAGTACCTCAAACCAAGGAATATTGCAAGGAAATGGTTACAGAACAGCTGAGAAGTCCAGCAGAGACAGTCTAGAGATGAATAAGCACAGGAAGATATTCATTCTCCTAGCGTGGGTGTGTCAAAGGAAGGAGGTGGTATCATGGAGCAGTTTGGAATTTAGGGCCACTCAGTGGATCTGAACTGCTGTGAGTTTGCCCAGGAGGAGCTGGGACTATAGAAGACAGGTCTGGTTGGCAAGGGATGGTGCCACTAACGTAGGGAGGAGGCAAGAGAACTAAAACGTTAAATCAAGCTACATTCAGAGACTGCAATATGCTGACCAGCCCTGCAGCCAGGCCGTGAGAACACCTTCAGAACAAAGGAAGATTTCTGCTGGGATTGCTAACAACCCATTTCCCACACCTGTGAAAGGGGAAACAGGAAAAAGTCTTTAAGTGGCTGCCCTACACAAAATAAAATTGTTCATTCCCTATAGCTAAAACTATAGGGAATCTATGGATTAAAGGCTGGGAACTGCCAACAGGCCTTTCACATGACATAGTCTTACCTTTTCATGCTATATACTCTTCCCCTTCTTCATATCCATATCAAAGGAAATGGGTAAACAAAGTCTTTAAACTGTAACTCACAGGAACTAAAGAATGATATATAAACTGGATCCCCTTGACACTGGGGCTTTTTTCCTTGTCTTGGGTTTTTGTCTTTTCTTTCTCTAGACTTTGCTTTTCCCTTCTTTAATAAACTTTCCTTTAGACCCTAACTTTGGCGTGTGTGGTGAATTCTCTCTACACTCTCCACCAGAGAGCCCTCTTCTTCTCAGTGCAGGGCTTGGTCCTCCCCACCCCCCAATATGTCCTGTCCTGCATCAAAACTGAAGAGATAGATGCTGAGATACCACCTGAAACAGAGAGGAGGAGAAACATCTTGACTTCTCCCCTCTGCCAGTGCCTCCCTGTAGTTGACCTGCCCCCAAACTGGCAGGTATGAGAATCTCAGAGATGTAGTTCCCTTAATTCCCTATGGTGAAGAGCAAGGAATGGCTCTGAAAGCAAGCAACCAAAGACCAACACAACTATATAGAGTTTATTTCACAAGTTGGACATGATGTTTCTTAACTAGTGGTTTGGTGGACCTTATAATATCACCTGTTAAATTTCTTTAACAACTGGAATATCTGAATCATTTAGACCTGCTTTAAAGCCAGGATGCTGGTGCTTGCTTGTATAGACCAGAAAAGCCCCACACTTTGTACTGATGGACTGTTTTCTTCCTAGTTTTGTCTAGGACGGGCTTAGATCATGAGATTGTTCTCTAAAAGAGCAAATGCTTGCAAAGAGCTTTGAGGCTATGGAAATATGACTTATCTGACAACTGCTTGGTTCACATACCTATCTGTTGCATATTTTCTCTTCTTATCTGCATTTCTTTGAGAGAGGAACATATATGCAGAAATCTGCGGCTTCCAGCAGGATCAAGATTGATCATAATGTCTATGTGGAGCCCTTTGTGGAGTGGGTACAGAGAGGAGGAAGGAGTACACGTTTCATGTGTCTAGAATCCTCTGCAGCAATGAACTGGGGAAGCATGCATGAGATGTCAGACATGTTAACAGAATCATTTAGAGCTACTTGTTTGATGAAGAGACTTTTTCAAGACCTGGGCTGTTTTTGCCTGCTTAATGTGCTCTGCATTTTCTGCAATCAGACCCCACTGCATGGTTAATGACACAAGTTCTAGGAAGCTCGGAGACTGTGCCAGTAAACACCAGAGATGCTAACCCTGTCAAAGCAGAAAGAAACGACACACTTACGGTATGGTGAGATAGTTCCTAAACCCCCGAAGCGACTGAGATACAAGAGATTTGCTGCAGACACACTAATCACACGGCCGGACTTCTCTAAAGGCAGCAGCCACCAATCCTCTCTCCTAAAAATGCAGATCAACAGAGTAATTCTGAGTAATTTACTGAGATGACATGTAATAGTGGCAGTTATCCTAGGAGTGGAGGCAAGCAAGTAGCCATGGGCACACACAAAGTCACACTTCAAGATGTCACTCCTAGTATAAAAGGCATATATATCAGAGGGATAGCTGATGAAACCACTTTAAGTGGAGGTCTATTCTCAGTAAATATAATCCAGCTGATGGAACACTGCCACACCCTCTGAGCAATACTACTCATGGGACCAACATTTGTGACCCAGAAAACATAATGATTTAAAACAGGTCACTCAGTCTTTACAGGTTTAACTCCTTGCCTCTTGGTGGGCCTCAGCAGGTCAAGTGCTCAGTTTATATTTTAAAAATGAATAAAGAGAAACCTCATTTAAAATAGAGTCCGGAAGCTAGAAGACAACTCTCATGCATGTGTCACTCAACACACACAGCTTGACCCCAGGAAGAGACATACCTTGCAACGCTGAGAGGAAACGTTTGTACATAACCACCTCAGCAGGAGGAAATCATTCCTCCTCGCTGAGTAACAGCTCAGCCAATGGGAGGCTGCCATAACGCAGCCAATGAAAAGTCACTATACTTCAAACTTTGAGGTTCCTCGAATGGACTCTTACTTTACAACGGCCCTTTCTCACACCCATAAAAGAGAGGGGTTTTTGTACCTTTGTTTCGCTGGACTTGGATGTGGTTTGCCATTAGATCTCATGTCCCAAATTACAGGTCTTCGTTTTTCCTGAATAAACCCATTTTCTGGAAAAATATCTGGCTATTTGTTTAAGGTCAACATTATCTAGCAGCTTCCCCTGCTAACTCTTGCCATCATCACTTACTCTAAGCTACCATCTTGGAAGAGCCTGTATCTACATTTGTAATTATTTTGTTCTGGACATCCAGCACAGTGCTTGGCACGTGGTGGGACAAATTAATCTCTAGGATGCTCTTGAGTTTACACATAAAATGTTTGAAGTGCTTTGCTATCAGATTTAATGAATACGGTGGTTGGAATTATTTTCACTTTCTTAGCAAATGAAATCGTAATGTGAATAATCAATTTCACTGAGTCTATTCTTAGATTTTTTGGAGGAGAGGACATTTAATTATAAGTGGAGATTTTGGTTAAGAGGCTTCAAGTTTGGAGTATTCCAGAGCTCTGTGGAGGCCACACCACCTTAGTCTTTATTTTAGGACACCTAGAGGTGGTTGTATTTAAGTTGATTTTCACGCATGGCTGCTCATTGGAATCACGTGGAGGAACTTTAACGTTTCTGATGCCTCAATCCCGGGATTCTAAAGTAATTGGTTTGACTAACAGCTTGGTTATTGGGATTTTAAAAACAAATTCCTAGATTCTAATATGCAGCCAAGGTCGAGAACCCAAGTAAAACTCTTTTGTGGATATGGATGATGAACTTCAAGGGACCTCATCTATTTGTTAAGTTACCAATAAGGGCAGTGTGTTCCATTTCCCATGAACACCATGTTTGGCAAATTGGTGACATAGATTTATGCAGCCTGTTTTCCTTTCCTCTTTGTGATAGGCACCTCCCATTTTATGCTTTGGAGTTCTCTCCATCCCACCCCTTACCCCTAGCCCTTTA
This sequence comes from Pteropus medius, assembly GCF_902729225.1. NCBI lineage: Eukaryota > Metazoa > Chordata > Mammalia > Chiroptera > Pteropodidae > Pteropus > Pteropus medius. The sequence continues at coordinate 34,785,534 of NW_024354875.1, forward strand.
CTAGCTTTAAAGTGGAATATAATCCCCATTCATCCCTATGCCTTGAGGGCTCCCAAGAGCATTTGGTTTTAAGGAGCTTCCTACTAATCACTATGAGGAAACTGGTATAGAGCAACGAAACAGAAGTTTCTAACCATCGTGATGGTAGCAGTCTCTTCTATAGCTCATACCCCTTCTATCTGAGATGGTAACTAGAAACTGAGGCACAGCAAACCTCTCCTCTGACTTTCAATTTCTTTCCCTCTTAGATGAAGCTGCCCAGGTTCAGCTATCAACACTCCTATCCCATGCAGTGTTGGGTGGATGAACAGGCAGATCCTGGCTCTATGTGAGCTGTGTTGATTTTCTGAGACCCTCCAACCTCGGGGGTGGATACTCACTTTGCTGCCTTTTATTGTGTCAGCCTAGGCACCCGATCTCTTTTAAAACATTGCCTCTGTGGAAAAATGTGTTTCAAATTGTAAACAACTCACGTACAAATAAACTTTTTGCAATTCAGCCTGATTTTAAGTTGGAGACAGCTGATACTTACAGTAAATATTATTCAAAGGAAAGAACTCATAATATTAATTTAATCCATTGTTTCAGCCTTAAAAGATAACTAATATTAGGAATAAAACCAAGGTGCTGCAGAGTGTCAGAAGTTCTACTGGTAGCATAATGCATGGTGTTATTGTGTTCTAGCATAAGCTACAAATTACTATCAAGGTAATTGCCAAGACCTCAGGAGGTTCTTGGTTCTCAGAATTAGCATGAGTTTGGAATAATAGTTTACAAGAATGGAGCCCTTACTATGAGTCAAACACATACTAAATATAATTTGATCCTTACAACAACTGCATGGATTAGGCTCTATTATTACCCACATTTCACAAATGGGTAAACTGAGACAAAGAAGTAAAATAACTTTCCTACAGCATAGGGCTCGTGAATGATTTTCACAGGGCAACATGACCTGAGTCAGCACACCACACCATGTGTAGCTCATAAGTTGAGTAAAAGATGTCATCTGAGTCACACGTTACACCTAAAGATGAAAAAAAAAAGAACACTGCTTTGACGCTAGCAGTTACCCGTGACTACACTATCAGTAGGAGAGGTTTTGTGTGTGTCTCTGTGTGTGTGTGCTTGACAGTATAGTGTGAGAGATTTGGCACACTTAAATTTAAATGTACTGAAGAATTGGACTTTGAGTGTCTTGCTCATCTGATTTCTCCGACAGTGTTCTCGCTCACACCTGAGGGCCATAATAGACTCTAGACCTTTTCATGGTCTTGAAAACAACTGTTTTATTCTATTTAGCTCTTCATAAAATACAGTGAACCTTGCCTTTTATGAATTTCCAAAAATCAGCTTTAAAAAACTTACTTCTCTCTCTGAGAACACCTTTTTTAGAAAAGATTATAAAACCTCTAAAATTTGAAAAACATCATATTTTGGAAGTATTAGCAATTTTACCCCCATATTGAGAATAAATACTTTATAAGTCTCTTAATGAAGAATCTCAGTTTTTAATTTTGCAATAGTTTTTATTATTTGTTAAGATTCAGCTATACCTCTCCTAGGAATATGTTGTACATTTCCATGGCCTCAGGGCAATAGGATAATCACTGGCCTATTCAAATAAGTGCCAATGCACCATAACTAGTATAATTTTTCTTGGAGATCAAGGAACAAAGTGTGAATAAGATGCACAATAGTGTGAATAAAATATATTAGGGTCCAAGGAGTTACAAATTCGAATTTCCACACTTTAAAAAATTATAGGTCCATAATCGTAACCCACAATTCTATAGTTCAAAAATCTGTGAAGACACTAAGCATTTCCATAACTTCGCTGGTGGCAGACTTGACCTGAACCAATGTGATGCTATTTGTGGTCTCTGAAAACCACTTTTTAAGTGCCTATCCATATGTTTTATTGCAGAAATTTTAATGTAGAGTTTGGTTATTGGTTATTGGGTTGTTCCCAGGTCCTGCTGTGGATATCATATATTATGCAGTACATATACAGTATTTTTTAAATGAAAAAATTCTAAATTCTGAAACATATCAGGCTCCAGGGACTTCAGGAAAAAAATTGTAGACCTTTTAAAAAAAAGAGCATTTGACTGACATAAATTCAGCAAAACACATCACTTAATCTGCTTTTTAAAATGTATTCTTTCATTGATTTAATTAAAAAGTATTTATTAAATATTAAAGCTGGGGATACAATTGTGATTAAAACTAGAAACAGTCTAGTGAAGAAGACAAAGCATTACATTGTCACACACACACACACACAGACACACACACACACATAAACTCAATTAAGTACTTTAAAGGACTTTTGATATCACCTAGCCTACAAAACACATGTTTTAAAAAAACTTTAACCTGATCGTACTGGTCATCAAGAAACCATGGTGTTAGAACTAAAAGGTTCTTTTAATGCTTTAACGTAGGTGCATATGAAACAAGGATATGTTTGCCAGCTCACAAACATGGACGTGCAAGTTGTTAATGAAAAAGCCATTTGCTTAAAAGAAAGAGGGCATCTGGATGAGATCATATATATCAAACTCTACTTGGCAAGGTTAGAATTTGGAGTGTGTATTTATTTAAGTGTCTAGTTAATTGTGTGTGTGAGAGTGAAATAACTTGTTTAACCTTGCAAACTAATGCAACATATAAATAGTAATCATATAAGAGGTGTTATTAATACTGTTTTATGGACGTGGTAACTGAGGCACAGAGAGGTTATATAATTTGCCCAAGCTGCACAGCTAACAAGTGGCCGAGTCCAAAACTGAACACATTACTGCTCCTGGATGCTCATTGTGCTTATAAATTTGGAGTGTGAGTCAGTGGGGACTAAGATGAGGGAGACAGCGTGTGATAGTGAAAGACCTCTGAGTCTGTAGGCCAGGAAACATATTTAAGTCCTGATTTTACTACTTACCAGCTATGTGAGTTTTGAGCTTCACTTGTAAAATATAGATAATGGTTACTGTTTCTCAGAGTGGCTGTTAATGCTGACTGTACATCTACTAGATTGGCAGGATTAAAAGTCTAAAACTAGTGTGTTGATAAGGATGCAGAACAATGGGAATGCTCTTCATATATTATTGGTAGGAGTGTAAATTGGTAAACTTTGGAAAATAGTTTGGCATTATCACGTTAAAGTGAGTACATATTTACTCCATGACCCAGAAACTCCACACCTAGAGAAACTGGTGCATATCTACACCAGTATATACGTACAGGCATTATTTGTAATAGCCCCAAATTGGAAGCAAGCCAAATGTCTACAGACAGGAGAATGGATACATCGATTGTGGAATATTCACACTAAAGAACATAAGAAAATAGTGAAAATGAATGAACTTCAGTCATATAAAACAACATGGTTAAATTTTAAATCTATTGATGAATAAAAAAAAAAGCAAAGCAATTCCCAGGAAAATACATACAGTGTGATATCATTTTTATAAAAATATAAAACAAGTAAATTAAAAAACACATCTTATTTAGAAATAGAGCCATGTGAGGTTAAGTTATTTTCAAATAGTAAAGGGTAAGGTATAGATAGGTGTGTGGGGGTTGCTGATCTGAGATGAGCACACTCATAGCTTTAACATTATTAATGAAGTTCTGGTTCTTACAGTGGATGGTGGGGTCATAGAGGTCAATTTTTAAAAATTATTTTTCATAACATATATATTACATATATTCTTTTAATCGGCATCGAATGTTGCACAGCACTCATTAAAAAGCCCTACATAATGCAACTGTGAGCCCTTTGTGGAATTCTCTTCCTTATTACCCTCTGTGCTCAGCATCTTGTCCAGAAGTAGACACACACAGTAGATGCCTAGGAAGGATTTATCAAATAAACCAATAATACTTGCCTAAAAAGAAAATAAGAAGATTGAATATTCATGAAATGCTTTACAAATGAAAAATCCTTTGCAAACAATAGGTGTTATTAAAAGAAAATTTACGGTAATATCATTTAGTCCTCTCTCCCTCAAGACTGAATTGCTTTAATTGATGGTCTTGCGAGAAAACGCCTGTCAATGCTTTCCATCGTAGATGCATAATGCATTGAATTTGTGCCCTCAAACTTACTAGTTTCTGATGGAACACTGAAGTAAGAGTTTATTTCCAGCATGTTTCATTTTTAGGTTTTAAGAGTCTTTTCTTTAGCAGTTGTTGAGGGTGTTCGTCATGCAATGAATACTTGTCAGTTTGAAAATACTGAAAATGATGAGGAAAAAGAAACGTGCGCTCTCCTTCACAAACACTTTTCTACATTTCTACAGGAAAAACCCAAGGTGGCTGTTAAGGCTATCAACATTTGGAAAGCTATAAGTGTGCAGCGTGCAAAGGCAAATAGTGTGTGTTTGTAGTTTGTTCTCTGTGCCTAAACTTTGTCTTCCACCTATTACTGCAAAGAGTGTTAAAAAGATTGCCCCGCATCTTTTCACTAATGGCCTGCTCTGCCAATGTTACCTTTTTCACGTGTCCTTTACTTTGATTTTAGATGTATGCTCAGTTCAACCTCTCTATTTTTGATGATCTCTTTTCTTGTGCATCTAGGCATTGTTCTTTTCTCTAGAATAAAGAGAAAGACCTGAGATAGAAATTCTTTGCATAATTACCAAATAACAATTAGATTTTATTGTGTGTGTGTGTGTGTTTCTTTTAATACTCTACTGTATTTTTCTTCCTCAAAACAGAGGCAGCCCTGAAGTGTGGTTATAAGTCTGTTTACACCACCCAGATATCAAATTGACTTGCTAATGGTAACTCTGCCTTGGTATCCATGGGTTACTGTGTCATGTGATTTGACATCAAGTACAGACAGTGCTGATTAGGAGCATCCAGCTCTGTCCATCTCCTTGCATCACTGAACCATCTGGTCATTTATTCACTAATAAGCCCCTAATGGCCCAAATATTCACCGGCCTGTCATTGTGACATGGCATAAAATGCCTACATCTTTCAACTCGCTTTGACATGTTGCTTGTTTCACATCAAAACCCGTCATTTACAGGAAAAGAGCTCAGAGGGGTAAAAACTTGACCTAATCTGCAGTGTTAACACAAAGACAGAGGCTTGGTATCTAGTAGCCTGACGGAAAGCATGTAAATGGGCAGGAATTCATTTTGTACATTTTTTTCCATTCTCATTTTACAACATTCTTTAAGTTTGGTATCATTCCTAATATGGGATTTTATGTGGGCTGTGCATCGAAATATTTATCCTGTATCTGTTTAAATAGTAAAGAGTGCTTTAAAAGGGAAAAGCTTCCTGGAGACATGGAGCTTGCCTAGTTTACATTTAGATGGGTAGGGAAAAAATAATACAAAATGTATCCAAAAAGCAGCTCTACGTAATTCTCAGAAGACTATGGTTTGTTATTTTAACCCTCTCTTATTCTCTATTCTTTTCTAGCTTATTACGCATTTTTCCCCCATGCTATATCTGTGTATGATAAGAAATTTGAGATTGTCCATATTGAAGGCATTTGAGATTATCACCGGAACAATAATGAAAGGTTGACATCCCCATTTCAGTCACAACCTTTAGGAAAGAGAGGTCAAAACTCTACAAACAATCAGACTAGCATAAGCAGAATTAAAATAATAAAAATAAGAGTGGGGTGAGAAGAGGGGAAATGCAGCTTTCTAGCACATTCAGTGCTGATGAAATTTTTGCCCTTAAGTGGAATTAACACACATATCACTGAGGTTCCCTGGCTGTTTTTAGATGATTTGTATTTTATAAACATTACGAAAATGGACATTTTCCTCAAAAATCTCTCTACCCCATGTGCCTTTCTGTTTGTTTGCTTGTTTATTCATTTGTTTTGTTTCTGCTGTTTTTGTTGTTGCTGTTAAGTTTCTAAAAATCGCACGCTGGCATAATTTCGGTTTAGAACATTTTCCCATTGTCCTTCCTAGGCCTCCTCCTCCTCCAGATCAGGAGGCTTAGAGAACACAAGTACCTTTCCGAGGATTTCGCTCAGCCCATACCCAGAGACTTGTGGAGACCAAATGCAAGGGTGGTGGTGGGGATGTAGAAGGCATATCCAGGGCTTTCCCATTTGGCACAAAAGGTGGCAAGGGTATAATGGTTTATTTGCAGCTGGCTGACTGTCTTTGTAGGTGTGGCAGAGCCCAGATATAGTAATGTTGGTCTCACAAGTCCATCTGAGGGCTTGGCTCATACACCTGCTGGGCTCATTTGACTTAGAGTTGAGCCCAAACCAGCACCCTTTTGTGTCCCATGGAAAGAAGCTAGGACCAGAGGCTCCTCCTCTGAAGGATGACGAGCGAGGAAAAGTTCACCAATGTATCTTCCCCAGTACTCTTGTCACTCTGTTTTTTTGATTTATTGATGAAGACTTGTTCAAAAAGAGCAGTCCTTTTGCTTCAACACTGATTTGCTAACGAAAATGTCTTACGGCCGCAGCAGCGGCTTTTCAAATTTTAATTCTTTTCTTCTATATTTAGAAAAAGTCTACTATGTTAGTCATCAATTTCCTCATCCTTCTGTGACCATTCATGAAAGTTTCAGCACAAATAATACTGTCTTTATCATTCCACAGGACTGCAGCCAAGCCTTACCTCTTCTCTAAGCTGTAAAACCACATTACTAAACTGAAGTGGAACTTGAAAGCCCCTTGTTTCTGTGGGGATCTGATATTCCTGATTTTCTGGGATACTCTTCATTTAAAATATTCCTTCCTGTCATGCCCTTAATCAGCCTTGCATAAAACCAGCCACAAGGCTTGCCACTTTGTTCAGACAACTTACATTCATTTATTCACCCATTTGGTTGACAGACATGAGTTGAGCATCCTGCATTTTTCTAGATGCCAGGGATACAAAGGACTAAAATGTTGCCTCAGTCCTTAGGGAGCTTAAGGGCTACACTTAGTCCTTTCAGAAAATGGGGTTTGGGAACAGGTAGGCAGAAATCAGTAATTGAGGCTATTGGGGAGGCCAAAGTTGGAAATTACCAAGGCTTTGTCATATAGAAACAAATAACTGGAAAACAGTAGAAAAGATATCTTTGTTCAGCCCTATCCTGTGTTCACTGGTATAGGAGGAAGATCTGGCATAGGAGACCATCTACTCCCTTCTCTGTCTTATTGTTTGCACACTTTTCACCTCTTCTTAGGCTTTCCTGATATCTATGATTGTCTTTATTGCCTTTTCTATTGATCTTCTCTTGATCTCCCCTCCGTGTTTTCCTTCATGATGTGTCCTCCATGCTTTTCTGAAAAGTGGGAGAAGGGTGGGATAGGTACCGTTGGGAGTAGTTATGTCCTTGGCTCTTTTTTAACAGCCAGGGGAAAAGGATAGAGAGTCACTCATCAGTGTAATTCCAATATGTGTAAAGATTGCTGGGATTACAAAAATGATTCATAGTTTCACCATTTTGTTTGTTATTCCTGATATGTAGGATAACATGTAACTGGGAGGTAGGAGACCGATTTTGTTCCGCCATCATCTAGGTTTGTGATGGTGAGAGGTTGGTGGTGGTTCTCATGTGTCTGGTTGCTTGGAGAGCCACTAATATGACATCTAAGTAAAACCTATTTTACATTTCAAAATATGTACAGAAACAGAGAAATTGAAATCATAGGTATACACAAAAAGGTTATCTAGGTAAACCAAAAATTTATTTTTTAAATTTTTTTACTGTGGTAAATATATATAATGTAAAATCTGCCATTTTAACTATTTTTAGGTATGATTCAGTGGCATTAATTACATTCACAACGTTGTACAATCATCACTACTATCTATTTCTAAAACTTTTTTATCACCTCAAACAGAAACTCTACCCATTAAGTAATAACTTCCCATTGTTCCTTTGCCTTAGCCTCTGGTAACCTCTAATCTCCATTCTGTCTGTACACATTTGCCTATTCTAGATATTTCATATAGGCGGAATCATGCAATATTTGTCCTTTTGTGTCTGGTTTATTTCACTCAACATGTTTTCACATTCATCCATGTTGTAGCATATATCATTACTTCATTCCTTTTTATGGCATGTGTAGATCACATTTTGTTTATCTATTTATCTGCTGATGGACACTTGGGTTTTGTCCATCCAATTTCATTGTTTTGATTAGAATGTTATTATATTATGCTAATTAAAACTCAAGAAAAATAGATTTTACCTAATTAGAAAGGCAGTACAGTATAATGATGAAGAACTTGAGTTCTAGTGTTAGACTTGGGTTCAGATCCTATGACCTTTCCTATAAAATGCTCAGTCTTACACTTACCTTGGGTAAGTCAACATCACCTCTTTGAACTTTAATTTTTCTATTTTCGAAGTTGGAGTAATAATACCTATTCCATTGAGTTCCTGTGAGACTTAAACACGTGCTATAAAGCACCACATACATTTTTTTTTGCATATAATTACCACTCAGTAAATATAAGCCATTTTTGTTCCTTAAATTAAATCTGAAAGGCAAATATCTTTCACAATGTAGGATTTGGAGCAGGTAGTCAAAGAACAAGAAGGAGGGCCTCAGTGATGAAAACTATTGAGACTTAGTGATCTCTATGATTATTTCTAAGCTCTAAAAGTTCTATAATTTTCAAGTTTTCAGCTTGCTTCCAGTGATTTAGATGAAATAAATAAAATGCCTTAAAAATTAGAGAGGCACGTTATATTGCATCACTGATTTCTCTGCAGCTGCCTTCCGGGTATGACTTAGAGGCAATAGACAAGCACATTACCTCAAGATTAACATCATTAAAACAAATGCTCAGCCATTTATACAGTACTTTCCAGAGCACTGTTTATGGAATATATTAGGAATTTTTAGAATGTCATGGACTGAGATTCAGAAATTAAATCTGTGTTGAGTTTTTAAAAGGCTGATTCAACTAAACATTATTATCCCTGGAAATAAGGACTAATCACTAACCACTATTATAATAGATGGCTTAGTCTACCAATATCCATCCTTCTCCTTTCATGACATTGTTTTTGTGAAATAGCTACCTGGCCCAGGGCTGCATTTCTCTACCTCCTATATCTAGGAGGGACCATACAACTGGTTTTTCCCAATAAAATATAAGCCAAAGTGATGTGATACTTCAAAGCCAAGGCAGATAAATACAGGGTGTACTGTCTTTGCCCTCCTCCTCCAATTTCCTCCTGTTGTCAGGATATAGAACCCCAGGATGGAATCAGGAAGCAGGGGAAGGACACCTACCTTCATTGGACTGTTAAATAAATGAAAAATAAATTTCCATTGAGTTAAGCCAATGTAACTCTGGAGTTTATCTGTTCGTTAGCATTACCAAAACTACACACTACTAGTCATAAAGAAGGATTCAGTTTTGAGAAAATTGCTTTCTCCTTTTAGAAACTTTTGGTTATCTTTTGACATTCAAAGATTCATTCATTTAACTCTACTAATTATTGAAAGTTAGCTCAAAATCTCTCTTCTAGAGGGACTCATAAACTCCTGTGGGTGAAAAAACATACAAAAAGTTAAGGAATCACACAAAGCAAAATATGTGAAAATCAAATGAGTAGAAAATAATATTATTCCTCTAGGAATTCAGAGAAGGATTAATTTACTGGGAAAGATTTGTGAAGGATGTCAAGACTTCATGAGTACCTTGAAAATGTGGTAAGATTTAGGAAGACAGAGATTACAGTACAGATATTCAAAATGGTGTTAATAGGGTAAAAAAATACATAAAAATAAGAGTGAACAAAATATATTTAGAAGACTATAACAATAAGGGATCACAACAGTTAAGAGGATGGAATTTAAAGTTCATTTAATATCCATTAAAAATATTTATTGATCATAGGGATCAGGCACTAAGTTAAGCAATGGAGAGTAAAAACAGTCTTTACTTTCATAGAATTTACAGCCTATTGGCATAGACAGATCTAGATTCAACCTATATCTCTGCCAATTATTAACTATTTGAACATGAACAAGTCACTTAACTTTTTGTAATTCTCGATTTTCTCAACTACATAATGAAGATGATAATAGCATGATAATTATAAGATTCATTGTGAGGATTAAAAGACATGATGAATTGGAAGCATTTAACATAGTGCCTCACACACAGTAAACTCTCTAAATCTTAGCTGCTGTTGCTTGGTGTGATGATGGTGGTGGTGGTAACAGTAGTAGACCATTTGGATAGGAGCAGAGAGATTGTGTTGGTAGTAGTGGGGATTGAGGTTAGAAATGACGTTTTGACCCAATTCATGAAGTCTCTTGAATGTCAGACCATTTGGATTTTATCTTTAGGCAATGTACAACCATTGAGAATTTTTGTGCGAGAAAGTAAAATGGCAACATTGAGCAGAATGAATTTAAGTTGGAGTATGGAAAAAGAATAAGGGCAAAGTCTGTTACGATATATTTGCAACTAAAGTTGCAATGGACAAGAGTAGTGAAAATAAAAATTGATAGGATGTTCGAGGATAACTCTATAAGTTTTTCAAGTTGAGTTAACTAAAAAGAGATGCTGACATACTGAAACTGGGTGGGAGAAAAACAAGTTTGATGGTAGAAATTGTTGAATTTGAAGAAATCATAAAACATTTAATTGGAAATTTCCATCAGATAATTGACTATATGGGTTTGAAGTTTGGAAACAATGAGAACTAGAAATATAGTTTGGTGAATCACTTAAATAAAAAGGATAGCCAAATGTATGACTTCTCTAAAACAGTCTATATATATGAAAGATTCAAATCTAATTACATCTTGGGAATGGTCCCCAGTGAAGTATAGGAGGAGAAAGAAGAACCAGCATAAAAGTGGTCAAGGCTGGAAGAAAATCATCATCACAGAGATCAAGGGAAGAGAAATTTTCGTTAAGGCAGAAGTGGGTACTTCTATCACTTCACTTTGTTAGAGTTTAGTCAAATGGAGGAGAGTCCAGCTGAAGTCAACTGCATGAGCTACTCTGCTTGGTGGTGCCACTAGCAGGGCCTCCTTGTGTTAATGGTACTTTAGAGAGAAAAAGCAAATATGAATAAAGTAACCCATTTTTAGGGATGGAGCAGCCAGTGATCTAGCCAGCCCCACCATCTGTGAAGTTCTGAGTAAGGGGTTGAGAAAGGTTGGTGCAGAGTATAATGGATAGAAATAAATAACTTTTTAAAAAGATTAATCTGGTTTATAAATAAAAGTGATTATATTGAGTTTGTGAACTAGAGGATTTCTTAAATAATATATACCTGTTCTTTTTGCCACCATTATGGTGTGGTCAGGGAAAGTAAACTTTACATTAAAAAATCCACATTGCCTAACCTATACGACCAGGTAGCCAGTGCTATATGAAAGGAAAACCATAAGCTGAAAATTATAAAGCTTTTATTAATTAGCTTGGCTTAGGAGCAGCTGTGGGAGCTTGCCATCTAGATCATTCTCTCTACTGCTTGCTATGACAAGGAAAGTCAAGCTTACCAAAGCAAATTAGTTTAGGACAGTGGTTCTCAAAATTTAGCATGCATCGGAATCATCTGGAGTGCTTTGTTAAAACACAGATTGCTGAGCCCCGTCCACCAGAGTTTCTGACTCAGTAGGTGTGGGGCGAGCCCAGACAATTTGCTATCACAGTCCTATGTGATGCTGCTGCTGCCGGTCCTGGGACTAGACTTTGTGAGTTACTGGCTTAGACAGAAGGAGACAACGTCCATGGCTGAAAACAGAGAAAATGGAAACTAAAAAAAGTCACTTATTGGCTTTAGTAATTGCCTTTTAGTAACTTTTGAGATGGAGTTTATTAAAGTTATGAAAGTACAAAGAGCTCCTAGTAGATAGCTAATGAAGAAATAGAAGCAACATATATATATCATTGTTCAGTAAGTCAGCCTCACACTAGGTACATAATCCTAGTGGGAAACAAAAAAAAAATGATAGCCTTTCAACAAAACTTGAATAGATCATCAATTCATTCTTTCATTCAACTTTCTCATTTATTTCATATCCAATATGTGCCAGGCACAATATTAGACTCTGAGTGATCACGATAGACATTGTTGTCCCTGACATCTTACTGAACTTATAGTTAGGGAGGATTTAGAAAAGAAAATAAGCAAAGGTCCATCTATATGATAAATACAGATTTCAGGGAGATCGTAGAAAAAGCATTCAAACAGCAAGATTCAGGGAAGCTTCCTAGAGTAAGTAATACTTAAACTCGGCATTAAAGACATGTGGAATTATCCAGATGAAAGTTGGGGGGATCGATGTGGGGCAAATGGAGAGGGAACAAGTGCAGCAATCCAGAGGCAAGATAAAGGATGCCAAGTTTAAGAGATCCAAAGATGTTCAAGATAGTCGAAGTACATGAGCATAGAGCATGAATAAGGCCAAGGCTGAGAGTAAGTCATCAAGAACATCATAGACCATGTCAAAAATTGTGAGCTTTATATGAAGAGCACTGGGGAGCCAATGAATATTTTCTAATAACATTTTTTGAAGATATAATTTACATGCTGTATGATTCACCTATTTACAGTGCAAAATTTAATCGTTTATAGTGTATTTACAGTTGTTAAACCATCAACACAATCAATTTTAGAACATTTTCACCACCACTCACAAAGAAACCCCATACCTCTTAGTAGTCACTCCCGATTTCTTTCCAATCTTTCCAGTCCTAGGCTACCACTAATCTATGTTCTGTCTCTATAGATGGAATCACGCAAGACGCAGTGTTTCATTAAAGAGTTTTAAGCCAGGGAGTGGCACCATTACATTTCCTGTGTAGTAAGATTAAATCTGACTGACATATGTAGCCTGAATTGGGTTGGGAGAGAAGCTAGTGAGCCTAGAAGTAGAGATCCATTGAGAAGTGTAGAAATCAGATGAGAAAATATGGTACCTTGGACTAGATTGTGGAGATGGAGAGAAGAGAATGAATTGAAGAGATATTTAAGAGGTATCGGCTGGGCTTGGTAATTAAAGGGGTGTGGTATATGAGGGAGAGTGAGCAAAAACAGATGGCTCTCAAGTGTTATCTTTGAGACTGGGTAGATGGTGGTTCTTGTCACTGAAATGGGATCCCCTATAGGAAGATCAGGTCTGTGATGAGATGAAGAAGATGTTGAATCAGTGTTTACTATGACACACCACTGTCCAGACTTAGGATACCATCAACATGTCATAATCATGGTGACACAGATTTTTAAGAAAAGGTATTATTTTTTCAGTCTTTCATAAGATCTTGGGAAGACCAAAGCAACTTACATGAAGATTTCATACTGATTCAATAAAATAAAAGTTTATTTAAATTTTAATGGGAGTATATTGGTATTTAAGGGGAAAGTTTAACTGCTTTGCTTTAAATAATTTTGCTGTGTCAATAACCTGTCACCTTTCAAAATCACAACCAAAGATCTTTCAGACCACAAGCGGCTTTGTGAAGCCATAGAGTGTATTCCCCTAGCCCTGGTGAGGAATTCACCTGAATTAAATCAAAGAAATGCGGATTGATTACAGAGTCAATTTTCAATTACTTGTACTAATAGAGCAGTGGTGTGGGTAATCCCAAACTGTGGTTAACCAAAAATCACTTATATTTGCTTTTAGATTGCATTATTGAAGCTATTTATAGCAGTTGGGATTCTAACTACATTTTTCCTATGTGATTACTAGCATTAATTTGCACACCCTGACTTCATGCTAATTTTTGGCAAATAGAAGGGACTCAAATATGATAAGTGAGGATATATCATTTTGAGATTTTTATATATACCACATATCATCTACAAATTTGATAATTCGCACATATAGATTTTTTAAAGGTCTGAAAGGACAGCGATTAAAAATCTCCCATGATAATCCCCATCTCTAAAAACACTTACCATTGGGAAATTATTTTCCAATACTAATCTCAGTCCTTCTGCTGAAATACAAACTGATCTTTCTTTCTTTCTTCAATGAAGAAAAAATAAATAAACAGGTCCTGTCCTCCCCTGGACTTAACTCTGATAATGCTGAAAACTCCTCTTGGTTTTTTTTTGTCAAGCGGAACCAGTGCCATTCTATTTGTCATCCTTACTTCCTAGCCAATAATTAGCTGCTTCCAAAAATCAAAGCTCATGAACAAACATGAATAACTTGACATTTTCTAAAAAACAAAATAATCTGCATTTTGTTAATAAAAATCAGAGACTCTTCGATAAGAAACCAGTGAAGAATTTTACTTTGACTTTTTTCGATTAAGAAGTACTATATTAGAGAAAATAAAGAAGCATAAAAGAGAAAATTAAAAGCACCTATGATCTCACCAGACAGAGGTTACCACTGGATCACTGAATCATCCAACTTCCACTGCAGCCCTCAGTTACTATGGGAGCTATGTAGGGCAGGCATTCCAGGAGAAACACAATATTTGGTATTATAAGGCTTAACGGCTACATCCTCCTTTAGAACCTTTAGACCTGATGACCTAGATAGAATCACATAATAACTACAAAGACCCTTTTTGTACCTTTAGTCCAAAGTCAGTACTAAAAGCAGATAAGGCAGCCTCCTCAGTCCATTTCCTCTATGCACACACCCTAATTTCAGACCTCATATATCTTGAGATTCTAGGTGTTATCCACAGAGCAGCTTCACTGTCGTCACCTGGAAGCTTATTAGAATTGCAGAATCTCAGGCCCCACTCCAGACCTACAGAATCAGAATCTGTGTTTGATCAAGGTCCCCGGGTGAGACCAGATTCTGATTCATTGATGCTACTGCTCAGTTGAGATGCATTGCTAGAGTTTATCAATTGGCTGGTGTAAACAGCAAGCAACAAACAAAGAAGAGTACAAGGAAGAACACGACAGCTGTCCCGGCCAGCGGAACAAAACAACGCGGGACGAGGAGGAACCTATGGAGGATGAAGGCGAGATAGGAGACACAAAGAGACGTAGGTAAGACAGTATTCTGATCAAGCCTCAAACTTTATTTTTCAGCGGGGATATTTATACAGGGCTAACAAAGGGAGGCGGGGCTAGCTGGCGGAAGACAAGCGCATTGGCTCTTGGCTGGTCCGAGTAGGCGGTGCCACACGCCCATTGGGTCTAAGGGGATGGGGTGAGGGTTATTGACAGCCTAAGGGGTGTGTGCTTAGGGGGAGGAAGTGATGAAAGTTAAGGGAAGTAGGGCTCCGCAATGTCGGAGGCAGGCAAAACACCCAGTCCTGCAACCAAGCCTCCGCAGCCCGAAGACCCGCGGCTCCCCACAGACAGCGAAAAAGAGAAATTCTTCACAAGACTTGGAGCTCAGCTGCTTCCAGTGGCTCTATCTTGGGCCTTTCAGTGCAGGGTACCTCCCATGCAGGGTACCTCCCAAGCATCTTTAGTCTTATTGCACCAACCATATGTCAGAGAAAGGAGAAATGAATTCAAGATTAAGTCTTGGTCCACAGTAATAAGTTTAAACTTCCACTTCCTTATACTGAAGAACAACCCCCTGGCACCAGGGCTCAATATACGTCCTTTTGCCTTTAATTTAGATTCCTTTGGGAGGAGAAATGGCATTGGAGTATGGAGGAGTTCTTGGGTACCCCCTAGAAGCTAACAAAGGGGTACATTTGCTCAGTCTTTTCTGTTCGTGTGTCATACTTATGAAACTGTAACCCAGTGGTTCAGTCGATTAGGGGTTTGCAATTAAAACCACAGTTTCAACAGTTCCATGTCTACCTTCAGTCCACTTCATTGTTATTGATCCTTTCCCTTCCCTCCTCCCTCACTATGTAAATTAAATTACTCTCTTTGCTAACTTCTTCCCCTCTTTTTCTTTCCTGTACATCTCTGTTTTTGACAACAGCAATTACAACAAGTCTTACTTTGGCAGGAAATGGAAATAAACTATGTTGGTGGGCAGGAAGGTTGGAAAGAAAAGGCTAGGAAAATTCATTCACACACGCATACATACACACGCACGCATATACACATGTGCACACAATTATATTTTTTTCCTTCAAAATTTGGATCCCACCATCCAAATAGTTTTACATTCTTTTTTTTTTTTTACTTAACAATACTTTTATGAGCATTTTCCCAGGTCAGTAAATATTCCTATAAACATGGTTAATAGCCTCATAATATTCTAATGTATAAACATGCTGCAAATCATTTAGCTAGTCCCCTGTTGTTGAACATTTACGCTGTTTCCCATTTTGTTCATGTTTGTAAGTAATGCTGCGGTGAACATCCTTGCACATAAATCTGTTTCTATATGTTTGGTTATTTCTTCAGGATAAATTCATTTGACTTTGAGAACAACAACAAACAACCTGACTTCGGATCGAAATATCTTTGGTTTGCCCAGTACTCAATTACATCGTGGCGTTTTTTCTAAGAGAAAACACGTTGTAGGGTCTCCATGTCAGGTTTTTAATTAAGCAGGTTTCACAAGATCGAATCTTCTGCAGCTACTTGAGATTTTAGCCACAGTGAATTGCAATAAAAATGTCTTCATTCTACAGCTCAAATAGGACTAATTTATCTCTGAGTACCTCAGGATAGGGACTTATTGCAAAACGGTGACTCTTGACTCAAGAGGTGACATTCTCTTATGCCATTTCCATAAACTCTGCTCTTCCAGAAAGCGTAATTTTCATTCTTTTAGGCTAAAACATTGTCCATAAATTAGCAAACACTTTGTGTACTCCCAAACCTTCTTTATTTGTAAGCTTAAAGAGAAGTGATTAAATTATCAGCATTTCATGTGCACAAAATCATTAATAACAACAATAGCAGTCCTTTATAGAGAATATACTATGTGCCAGATACTGTGCTGAGTACTTCACAACCTGTACTAGTTATCTGTTGCTGCATAACAAAATATTCCCAAATTTAGCAGCTTAAAACAAGAAACATTTGCCTTCTCACAGTTTTGGTGGATCAGGAATCTTGGTGTGAACTTAGTGCTTTTCCAAAGGCTAAAATCAAGGTATCGAGTCCCTATTATCATAAGACTCAACAAGAAGATCTGCATCCAATCTCACTTGTGTGGTTGTTGGCAAGACTTAGTTCATGTTGGACCAAGGGCCTTAGTCCCTTGCTGGTTGTGGGCTGACCTTCCATGGGTAGTTTCTTGCCACCTGGGTTTCCCATAGGGTGGCTCACAATGTGAGAGTTGGCTTTCATCAAAGTGAGCAAGAAAAGACAAGCAAGACGGAAGTCAGAGTCTTTTTGTAAATGAATGTTGAAAATGGCACCATAGCTTTTGCCATATTCTATGCACTAGAAGCAAGTCACTAGGTCCAGTCCATATTCAAGAGGGGCACATAAATCCCAGGAGGTGGGGATCATTGGGAAATATCTGAGAGGACACCTATCGCACAAGCACTATCTCGTTAATCCAAACAACATTCCTGTGAAGTAGACACTGCTAATCCCCATTTTCAGATAAGGAAATAGGCGCACACAGCGGTAAGTAGAGAGATTGAGTTTCAAACCTGTTCCTCTGACTACAATGCACATATGCTTGTTCCTTGCGCTGTGCTCTGTCTCACTTGGACACTTTATCTGTAAAGGCCAAGGAGCCCTAGATATATTTTAGTAGAGATCTGAGTCAACCCTTAGGCTCTTTTGTTTACTCTGACACTCTTGATTTATCTTCTCACTTTCTATCTTCCAAAGTTTAAATGCAATTGCTTAGCTTACACTATGAGAGAGGGTGGCAGGATGGAGATGGAAGATCCGGGGTTGTTCAGTTGCTTGCCTACTTTGGCCTCTGGTGAAAGTTCACTGGCTTCTAAATCTCCATCCAGAATTCTTGTACATCTTTCTCATTCTCGGTTTACATTGCATATTAGCATTGAAGATAATTTGTAAGATAAATATCATTGGGGAAAAATCTCCATGGTCCAAAATTAAACACACATGCACGGTTCTCGACACGTTCCCTAGAAGATGTCTATTCATTTTCCCTAACCAGTGGAGCTATAAATCTGGCCTGTGCTCGGCACACTGTATGTGTTTTGCTTTATGAAGGCATAAATCACCAAGATACAATTTGTGTTTGATTTTTTGGACACTTAATTTGCTTAAATGTTCAGCAGTTCATAGACGTAAATTGTGCTGGGCATAGCTCCAAGTGGAATAAGCTGAGAGCAAGAAAGCTATACATATTAGGATATAATTCAGAAGAAAAATCATCTTGGCTGGTCAAGTAAGTCCTCTTTATAAGTTACTTATAAATAACTTTCCTCCATAGGCAATATAAACACTTGGTAAATACTTCTATAGGGGGGAGCATTGTAGTAAATTTAGTTTAAAGAAACCTTGCATATAATATGCTTCTACAAGTTGGTAAGGGCGGAACGCAAGGAAATGTGCCATACACGTTTGATAAAGCAACCATTTTGATTATGTTTTAATACTGGAAGAATGCCTTACTAAAAATCGAGATGTGGATTTTCATCCTGTCTGCCACTAACTAAATGTGTGAACTTGAACAAATCATTTAACTTCTCTGTGCCTCAGTTTTCTCACTGACCTCAGTGCCATAGAGAAGACAAAGGAAAACACAAAGAAGCATGGGGACAAAAAAGAAAAAAGTTTTGAAAATTAAATACCAATAAAAGAGCTGCTTAACAGTTTGAGTAGAATACTGAAGAGAAATCTATATAAATTTATAGGGGCTTATGGTTCCCAACGCGTGCAGTGGGTGCTTCTGGTACAGCGTGTTGGGCAAGAATACCTGAAAATTGCCCTGGGAGCTGCCTCAGAGAGGTCCACTCAGCTGGGATTGCAGAGTGTCTCCTTCTCGCCAAGGATGAGGCTGCACCTGAACTTAGTTTCTCGTGGGAATGATGGCTCCTTCTCCCTGGCAGCAGTGCAATTTCCCACATATGCTGGGCAATTGGTTCCCCCAGACAGCTAGCTGGCACCCAAACCCCAAATGCTTTGTCTACTCACTGACAAGTTTGCTCCCATGCTCGTCTTTTAGGAAGGAAGACCAAAAATGAGGCAAGGTCCCCCCACTAGCCACATATCCACCGTGTGTCTGGCAGCACCTGCTCCAGCACCTCTCTGGACGATGATGGGAATAAGAGAGAACCAGTGCTTCTTCTCATTGACCCTAAGATTTTAATTTCTGCAATAAAATCTATTGCTTTATCAGTGGTTCTCAAACTTTGGCATTGCTTTAGAATCATCTGGAGAATTTGTTAAAACATAGATTGATAGCCCTACCCCTAGAGTTTCTGATTCAGTATGCCTGGAGTGGCCCCCCATCAAAATTTGTATTTTTAACGAGTTTCCAATGTTCCTTGTCCAGGACCCACACTCTGAGAATCCATGCCATAGGACATTGTAGAATTTGTTCTGAACTCTATTGCCAGACAAATGGTGATAATCATAATCATGTAAAGGGCTACATGGATGAAATATTTTTTACTTAGTTACATTTCTGTTTTAATGTGTATTAAATGTGTGCCTTCTATTTTTTGGCAAGTGCTGATTTTCCATTTATAGCTTCAATATTAAGTTAATTTTAAATACATTTATTTTAGCAAAAAAGGAATCAATTTAAGAAAATTTCTAAGCATTCGTGTAAATTATAGTACAGGTGGTATGTTATAATAAAGTTTGTAAAGGTAGTAATAAAAATTGGCAGAAATATGGGAAACGCTGGCATAAATAATAAATGCAATAGAAATTGCCAAGACGGAACTAAGGGATCAGATTAAGTAAGAGTGGTTTTGCAGAAGATGGGTACTCGAGGTGAGTGTTATTGTGAATAGATTTAGATAAATCAAGAGGCAGTGAGAATGTGGAGTAGGTGGATGGATAGGATCTGGTAAGAGCCACAGGATGTGTATATGTGTTAGTATCAATAAGTTAAACAGAAAAAAATCCTTGCTCAGCCTGGTATTTGGTTTACATGACAACAAACAACATTAGAGTAGATTTTCAATTTTTACTTACTTCGGTAGTAGACTTTAGCCGTAATCAGTCACAGTAACCAGGCCTCTCTTTGAGAATTTAGGGCTTAACTGGTATTTTGTTGGCTTTGCTTTTATCTACCATTTGCTTATCTTTATCTGGCAAATCTACTGAGGCAGAGCTTGTGACTGTAGGTTTCTTACTTATTGATCATCCTTTGGAGGTCGGCAGCCCAAATGAAGACACTCTCGGTCCGATAGCTCTGTACAACTGTATTGTAAACCATCAGACACTACTACAAAAATCTCTTAGGAACATAACTGTTTCTCTGTTTTCAATTAGCTGAGCTTTCACATTTCAAAACTGCCACTAGAAGATGATTCCATGAAGAAGTGACCATGTAGCTCATTTCATTTTGCTAGACTGCAATTTAATCTTTAGAAATAATAAGTTGTTATAACTAAATATAAACCAAAAGTGTTATATGCTGTTTCCCACAAACTTCTCATATAAGGAGTAATAAAACCATTCTACCATTTAGGCATCATGTAAATTCATTTTCTTCCCATAATGTCCCACAATGAAAGGGCATTTTTAGGCCTCATGCAGATCACAAACAGGGGTTTAGAAAGCACTTGTTCTGCTGTGCCTTATAAATGATTATTAAATTGCTACTTTCATGAACAAATCCTGAAGAATAACAATCTAGTTAAAAGATTTCTGAAATGGTCTTTAAGAAAAGCTCACTGCCCTGACGATCTAAGATGATTTGCTCTTAACTGGGCAATGGTGTAAGAAAAAAAACTGTAGCACCTTCTCAACTGACTATGATGTGGACTACTCGTTCTCAATCATGTTCACTTGGAGGGACTGTTAAACCATGGATCACTGGGCGAATCCCAAGTTTCTGATTCAGTAGGTGTCAGTAGGGATCAAGCACTGCATTTCTATGAAGTGCCCATGCAGAGCTGATGGGCACTTCCAGAGTTAACCACTGACTTAGAGGCTTCTATCTTTGGTTCTCCTCTCTCCATCCCTCCTTGTACCATCTGATACAGCTATGGCAAATATTTGTAGCTCCTAAGCAATGCCATGTTCCATGTTCCTTTGACTGCTTCCCCATTTTTATCTGCATGTCAAAATCCTACACATTTTTCCAGGCTTATTTTAAAGGTCACCTCTGAGAAACCTCTTTGACTTCCAATTAGAATTGACTGTGTCCTTCATGTGGTTTACATATCTAGAATATATGCCCTTTTTCAGAACACTATTAATGTTTCTTTAGGGATTTTATCTTAACGTGTGTGTGTTGTGTTTATGTGTGATAGCTTTCCATAGTACCTAAGGTTATTGATTATAAATATGAGTTGGGTAAACTACATCAGTATTTCAATAAATTTTCTGATCAAAATATGTTCCACATATTCCATTAAATTACTGATAAATAGGAAATAGAAAACTCTTAAAGCACCTATTATTTTGCCTTCCAGAGTTAACCATTATAACTTATTCAAAATTTTGACAGAATTTATTTAACAGATTTTTTAGACAAAATTGCAATAACACAGTATACATAATAGGTGTGTATTTGTGTGTAGGTGGTATTTTTCTTTGTCCTTATGTTTTCTTTTAAAAAAACATAACTTTTAATGGCTGAAAGTATTCCACTGTATGAAACTAATATAAGCAGTTTTGAAAGTAAAAAATATGCTGGAATTCAGCCAACCTTCCCTTTCCTTAAGACAACAATGAGAGTACACCAGGTATGATTCTTTGTGGAATCTTAGGCTCCTGGAGTTACAAAGGACCTACAAGGTCATGCATCAACCTGAGAAGGCAACAGAGCAACTCATGAATTTAGCTATTTTTTTTCCTCAGTAATATAACCATTATAGCAACCAACTTTGTTTGAGAACTAAAGATAATGAACCCTGGCTGTAGCCATAACTTTTTTCTTTTTCTTTTTTTGTATTTTGGACAAATGGATGATTTGAAGCAAATGTACATTTATCCTAGATAGAAAACCTAATTAGAAATTTTGCCTGAAGAAGTTAAGGTTTATGAACATTTAACATTGGAGCAAGTACTACTGAACAGTAAAAGAAGGACCAAGTCTTATTTCTCATTAGACTTTTCTTTCGAAGTTTGGGACATTTGAATTTTATACTGAAATTGAAGTATAAAAGTATCTGATAACTTTAGCAGTTTCTTCCTTTAAATAGGAACCACCTGAAACTCTACTTTCATAAATATGCGAATGAGTCTCCTTTGTCCCACAAACCTTACCACCACGTTTTATACCCATTATATGGTTTGCTGAGTGAAAGCAAAATAATAGAAACAATCTCCTATACAATCTGAAGCAGATTCATTCTACCTCCTGGAAATGGATATGGTGTAAAGGGCTACAGGGCCAAGGAAGTTTTTACAAAAAAAGAAATCTTGGCTCTATCTACATGATAGTGATACAACATAATAATTAATAGTTTTAATTGAATCAGTATTAAATATCTTAGTAAAGTTAATAACTACTATGTAAATATGAATATCATTAAATAATAATAATTGCACACAATGTTATTTCTCAGTGGTCCTAAGGATTATCTCACTTATTATCACAACAAACTAAGGAGGTCTGGAATTTGCATTCATCTAATTCTTCATAAATAAAGTTGAGACAAAGATGAAGGAAGGGTTTTAGGCATTTTCGTTTAAATTATTGTGAGGAAAAATATCTCAAGCTTCCGATCTTAATCAGCTGTTTATCAGACCATGTGGTCTCATTGTTGGGGCATATGAACAAGTTTAATTCTTTTTCAAAAGCATGAAATTTGTTCAGGTATAGCATTCGAAAACTTTGCTTATTGGTTTTTAACAGTTTAATATCAAATTCACTCTTAGAAGTAGTGTTTTTATTTGATCTACTGTGAAGATGAGGCAGGACAGATAACTTCATGTCATGGCTCAGCCATATGGTTGGATAGGAAGCGTGGTAGCTTCCTAAATTAATCTACAACAATGACAGCATCATACCCTGATGTCTAATCTCCACCAGCTACCTGCGTGTCAATATATTAGTCTAAGTGGATGAGAGGAATTTGATCTCAACTCCTCAAAGCGAATCTTCTTTGGGGGTGTCCTTTGCTTATTCTTTCTCCTTAATGTCCAAGGTTTGGTCCTTGGTTCTTTTCTTTCCCCCTACACTCCCTCCTTGGTGCATCAACCTCTCTCAAAGCACCAGTGATCCCCCAAAATAGGTGATTCAAAACTCTAGTTTAGCTCTCTCTAGAGCACAGAGCTTGCTCCTAACATTTCAAACTCAGTATTTCCCCAACTGAACTTTTCTTCCTTAAACTTGCTTCTTTTCCTGGCATCTCCATTTCTGCAAATGGTACTGCTATTCTCCTAGTCACCCTATCTTGAAAGAGGTCTTAGAGGTTTTGACTCTTTCCTCTCCCCTTGCCCCCTACATCCTGCCCATTCTGATTCCAAAATCTCTCCCATGACTCTCTCTTCTTTTCCTTGGCCCCACTCCCAGTCAGCTGCACTAAGGATTCCTAACAGTGGATTCCTAACAGATCATGTGATAAGCTTAAACAATGACAACAAAACCATGCCAGCTCACCTTCCCAGACCAAATGAATCGGTAACTGTGAGGGAGAAATCTAGATTTCAGTAGATTTTAAAAATTTCCTCAGGGGAGTATAATGTGAAGACATGCTTGATAACTCCTGAGTTAGACTCTTTGCAAAAGAAATTCTATGTGTTTTCCCATCTCTTTCTCTCTCCAGTTCAACCCTCCCTCTAAATCCCTGCCTGAGTAGTAACTTCCCTATTTCCCTGCTCTCTATAAGGACAATAACTTATATAAATGCCTTTGTCTTCCCACCATTACCTTCAAAATAAAATCATGTTCCTTATCCTAGAATTCATCTGGAATTTGGCCCCTACTCTCCAGCTTTACTTCATGTTAGTTCTCTCCATATACTATAAGCATCTGCCTAAATAAGCATATTCTCCTTGGTGTTACCTAATTTCTTTGCTCACTAAGTTCACCCTCTCTGAGTAGATTTCCCTGTTCTCTGTGAATCACTTCAGATGCTCTCAGCTGCAAGTTAAATACCAACTAAAAGTGACTTAACAAATCAAAATTCTTATTGCATGTAAAAAGAATTTTGAAAATTGGTTATTATTTCTGAGGTGAAATATGGCTTTTTGTGATTCTTTTACTTTCCCTTCAGATACCAATATGGTAGCCACAACTCCAAGTATCACATCCTTAGTGACAGTGTTCAAGTCAGGAAGGAAGACAGTTGCTATTTTTTTTAAATCAGGAAGTAAAATTTTCCCCAAAGTCCACCTAGCCAACTTCTCTTCAGCACTATTAACCAACACTGAGTCAAAATATCGTATTTTTGCTTCCAGGAAGACTGGAAAAGTGAATATCTGGCATTGTTAACTTCTAAACTGGGAGGCTGGCTCTTTTAGTAAAGAAGTGAGTTGAGAAGGCAGACAACATAAGGAGGCAAACTCCAGGGTCTCCCATATTTTGCTTCTTGAAATACTGTATTTCAGACACTTCCTCCATGATGACTTTTGCAATCCCTGACCAGGCAGAAGTCTTCTCTTCTCTCTCTAAATTCCCATGGTAGCCCACAGTATTTTTGTTTAAATCTCTCTTTTTGATCTCATGTGCTTCCAGTTTGGGGATGTTATTTGTGTAGGTGTCTTATTTCCCATATTGAATTATAAGCTCTTTGAGGGCAGGGGCCATGTCTCAGTCTTCTTTTATCTTGTATTACCAAGTCGACGGAGAGATATGTTGTTGTAAGAATGATATTTCAACATTTGTTGCATTCACATTATTTGTTCAGCTGATGCCCTTCTTAAACTTGTTTCCGGTACTTGTTTTAGATGGCTAGTCAGCCCGCAGAGGTTGAGTCATAGTGATATCAAGGATCAGTTATTGTCTTCTTCCCGGCTATTTCCTTTTACCCAGTCATGAGTGGAGCCTTCTCCTCTTACCTATTTCTGCCAGTTTCAGATGAAACAGAGTTAGTGGTAATAAACTAGTTGTCACACTCTGAGCACCTCTAACTAATTTCTAGTAAAATCTTCAGAGTTCTCTGCTTAGAGCCTAAGGCTGACTAGGCTGGAACATGTGCTGCCTGAAAGGCTAAGGAGAAAAGTGCCACCAGGTGGTAAGTCACCCCCACTGGGCCTCTCTAAGGAGAGTCAGCCCAGCAGAGAAGGGTGCTACATCTTCACCCTGCTCGGGAAGATGCCAGCTTCAAAGACCTGGCTCCAACAGGAAAACAAATGGAAACCAGTGGTGGGGTGGGGTGGGGGGGGTGGGGGTGGGGGGGGGAAGGGGCACTGAAGCATTGCAGACTCGTTAAAAAAAAAACAGTAATAATAATTTTCAAAGCTTTATTTTTTTTTGAGAATTAAAGGACAGAGATTTCATTGGCCTGACATTTCAGAAGCCTGGTTGCTTTCAACTGCCCTTGTGGTGTTTCAGCGGAACCCACATGGCGTGTTACGTGGTAGTAGCTTCTGGGAAAGAGGGAGGTGCTTTAGATCCTGGTTATGTTCCGCCCACTCCAACATGCATGATATATTGAGCAGATATGGCCCTCGAAAATTGTACTTCTGCCCTCCCCATTGCTTATAATCAAACGGGGAAAACATGCTTTAGGTTGCTGAGTACGTGTATATTTGTGTGTGTGTGCATGAATAGTCTATTTGGTGATGCCACTTGAAAATAGGTTCACAGGCGTTTTTTCTGTCTTGGAGGAGAGGTTCATCTGGGGCAAGGAACACAGAGGAGTTAAATTGGATTTTCATGGAGTGGGGAGGGGACGATGCTAGCAGCCTGGTAGAATTAAGTAAAGCAGTGGGGGGGCTGCCTGTTTCCCTTAAGGAGGGATGTGGTTTGTTGACTAATTTTAAACTATTGTGACTCAGAGGTAATCGATTGGGAAACTTTAACCATCTTAATTGGTCGTTTGAAGACGGGCTCCAGAACCATGTGATCGCCTCCAGGTCCTGTCAGAGGATACTGAGGAAACTCTTCTTTTTGAGCAGCAGTTCTTCAAGGCCCTTTCTTTTCCCACGTAGGCCGGCTGTGGGCCCAGATGAGTGTTCCCTGTTACAGCACAAACAGGGATGCCTGAGATCTATCTTCTCTAGTGCCTGAGGGAAAGGGACAGGGCCTATTGGGGGTCAACAGGATTTGAGCTACAAGGACTTTGAAAGCAGAGGGCTTAGCTGGGTGAACTTGGAAATTTAGATGGAACAAAGGAAACTCTTGTGTGAGTAACCCCAAAAGCACCACGGAATGACGCCAATATTGGGATATTTTCCAAAAGTCACTAATCCACCAAAACAAAGCAAACCAAAATATAATATTCACCTTTCAATAATTTTACTGCGTGATGAATATGTATGAGACTTTGGACTGAGCACCATACGTATATCATTTAATTCCATATTCGGAACAGCCCTTTGAGGTTGCTGCTATTAGCTTTATTTTACAGACAAGGAAACAGATTTGGAAAATTTAAGTCAGTGATTTTTGAACTTTAGTATGCATAGGAATCACCTGGAGCATCGGAGGCCACACTTTGAGAAACATTGCTTTAGGCTAAGGAAATTCAAACAACCTGCCTGAATAATTACCCCAACCCAGATTCTTATTGCCCAGATTCTCCCAAGAGACTCAACTTTCTTTAAACACACATTTAATTTGCTGTGTACATGAGATCAATAAGATACCCCTCTTTCTTTCAAGGTGTTCACAGTCTGAGGCTGGGAGTAGGAGACAGAACGCAATGTAAATAAATTATTTCACTAGAGTTAATAAGTGTCTGTACGGAGTTCAGTGGGGGCAAAAAAGAGAGTAGTCAGATTTGCTGAGGGCAGAGGATGTCTGAAGTCTTGATAGCAGAAAGAGAACGGGGGCAGGAGATGAGAACACAAGGAATCAAAGTTCAGAAGGTATGGGCAATACCTCCTTGAGTCTCATCTCTTCTATTTGGCCTGTTTTCTTTTGGTTCTACTGTGATCTGATTACTCGGATTGGTTCTTTCCATAACTACCCTGAAGTGCATTGGTACCTCCCTGCCAACTTTGTCCTATACCTGCTCTGTTCAGTCCCATCCAGGAGTCACTCAAGAGGAATGTATGCTGAACTCCTTCCTTGTCAATTGTTCTGAGGATTGAAAGAGGTTCCTTGAGCTTTACAACCAGCGAAAATTGTCGCCAGCTTCACGATTCTGGCCAACATGTCTATGCTTTGAAGTCTGGTTGCTGCCTTTTACAATTCTATTTTTAAAATGTATTAAAGATGTTTAAACGTGGCAGAGACTTCCAATAAAAGCTGGGCTGCTTGAGAATCAGGATGCTGGTCTCAATTTAAAGTGCCTGTTAAATAATAGGATACCCATGTAAAAGGGGCTCCAAAAGATTGACCAAATAGCTCTCACAGAAATCAAGTTCACTCACCAACACCTCTGAGAGGATTCCAGAGGTTATCGGGCCCTGTATCTCCCGTTTATGCCATTAAAGTGCCTTTTAATACCAAATGATTGAATTTTTGTTTGAATTGGTCACTAATATAAGGACACAAAACTAAAACAAGAAAAAGTCTCTAATAAAATGTTTTGGCATAAACTTTGGCTAAAAATCAAGCGAGGGATAATAGGTAGTTCTTATTATTCCGCAAAGCCCAGCTCCCAGAAGAGTCTGGGGTCATACTATGCATCTACAGAATCACAACTCTGAACATCATTTGGGAACCAGTCTTTCTTGACAGTCAATTTTGTTGTGAGAACTTTATTATACGCTTCAGGAGGCTACTAAAAAAATAAGACATTGTTGCTGACCTGTGCCCTCCCCATCACTGCCTACCCTCAGTTAAGCAAAAAAGCATTGTTGATTCCAGCTTCGATCTTGTCTATCTTAATCCATCTTCGCTGCTATTGCCTCAGTTCTGGTCTTTACTTGTGCACCAAGTACTGTAGGTTGATTTATCTCACACCTATTTCTACACCCCGCTTTTTTAGTGTCTCCTTATACTTTAAAGGCTAGAAAGTTGAAATTCCCATTCCCAGTCTCTCTTGAAGTTGGGAGAGGCCATGTGGCACAAGTCTGGCCCATGAAATGTAAACCAAAGTTGGCCGGGGATTTCAGGAATGCTCTTGCTTTCCTGAAACAAGCACTGACACGTCCTTCTTCCCGTTCTTTACTACTTTCTACTGCCTGAAATGTGATATGCCAGCTAGATCTGCACCTGCCTTGTTGTGGCTATGTCAGGAATGCCAAGAGAATTACAAAGTCCTTGGCTCTGCCGCCTTGAGCTATCGAACCAATGTCCACAACTGCCAACTTTGGGACTTCTTCTTATGGACAAAGAAATGAAAATTCCAATTTGTTAAGCTGTTATTTTTCAATTCTTTACTAAGGCCACAGTACTTCCTAACTGAGCTATTGCATGAGCTCTGAGTGATTAAGTTATTTGCTTGAGCACACACAGCTGGCAAATGGCAGATGCATGATTAAATCAGATAGATAACAGGCTAACTTTAAAGTCTGTCTACACTGAATTTTCTTCTGTGAATCCCTTGCGTAGTATGCTATCTAGCTGGAACATTGTTTTTTCTTTCCTTCAAAAGATTTCTTCTAAAATTTGTAGCAGCATGTTTGTCTAGGTGGACATGGCAAGTTGCCTTGCAACAGAACTTGTTCTGGGAGAGTCACGGGAAAGATGCCTCTCAATTATGCAACTGTCAGCCAGTTGGGCCATGGCTACCCTTGGGGAAGAATAATAGGCGCTTTTTGTGGCTTGACAGTTGCAGTCCCTCCAAATGACACGTGGTACATAGATCTGATCATTGTGGTGAAAATGAGGAAATTGACATAGATATCAAGAAGCTTTGTGGAAGGAAAGAGCGGCACTGCCAACTCCACCACTCTCTCATCTCTTTTGAAATTCAACATCTTTAGATGCCTCTGCTGGATTCAGATAGTCTCAACTGAGGTCTACTGGTAGTAGAAGAAAGTGAAGACTACCCAAAAAGGAAATCCCCGCAAAGAAAGCAGCCTACAATGGGCCTCCTGGCTCAAAGGCAACAACTAGACTGACTCAGAAAGGGCCGATTCTGGTGCTATGTGCACCTGCTTTAAGAATAAGAGCTGAACATGTTAACGTGACTTTTCCCAGTCTTTTATTATCCCAACCCCTGGTAATATCTGTACGCAAATCTGAACCAGCAAGAGAACCACCGCACCATCAAAGATGCATCAGAGTGTGAGACCAACAACAGTAGTAAGTAATTTTTAAATCTTCATATCTGACAGCTTGGTCCGATTCTCAGTTCCCTCTCTGAGAGAATAGGCATCTGGAAGCAGGGCTGGTCCTCTCTAGAATGAGGGAATTCCCGGGTTTCTTAGATAACGTAGAAGGATGCCCTTAGAAAGATCCTGAATTCTTGTTATTCTGATAAAAGGAGGATCAAGCTATTTTAATCTGAAGAATACAGAATATGATCAAATTTGTCTCCTGAGCTGAAGTCATAACAACTACATAAGCAATAGAGTTAACACAAAAAAAATCAAGGAAAAATATCATAACTAAAATGACCAAAATGGTAATTAAATGGCTGGGCATTGTTAGTAAAATGTAGAAGTCTATTTGAATTCAAAGCATACTAAGTCAACTAACTCACATTTCAAAGACTCTTGTTATGTCAATTTTTTTTTCTCCAATGATAGGAAGTTTCTGGAATCAAAAATTATACTGGAGAGAGGGTGGATCACTGGCAAAGCCTTTGTTATTTTCAGTCCCATGTTACTCTATGACTTTTTGAGCCAATAAATATCCATATTGTCTAGAACCAAAAATAGTATTCACCTCCTGGCACCAGTGAGAGGGAAGCTTTGGTGCTAATACTAATGACTTTTGTATTATTTTACCAAGATCTGGAAACCTTGGACCATTCTGTATTGAGAGTCAACATCATTGTATTAAAAGTATGAACTGCCTATATAGGTTAGTGGCATATGAGCCCAGCAAAGGTAGATTAGATGGCTTAATTGGTATTTGGCTTAATTGGTAATTGGAAATATTAAGTGTTTAAGATTCTGCTAAGTGCAAGATTTAGAGCTCCATTCCAGA
This sequence comes from Pteropus medius, assembly GCF_902729225.1. NCBI lineage: Eukaryota > Metazoa > Chordata > Mammalia > Chiroptera > Pteropodidae > Pteropus > Pteropus medius. The sequence goes on from NW_024354875.1 coordinate 34,815,613, forward strand.
TATGTAAGAAAAAACACCAACCTAGAACTATCTTAAAATTCTCTAAAAGGCATTAACTTTTTAACTCCAAGCAGTGATACTCATGAAAAACATACCACACCAGTTTCAGTTCATCAGATGCCTCCAAAATCAATTGGACAAAGAGGAATCTGATGGTTTTTCAACAGTTATGAAGTGCCATGCACTCTGATAAGCACTTCACGTTCCTCTATTTAATCCCCATAATAATCACACGAAATAGATACTATTATTATCCCCATTTTGTGGGGAAATTGAGGCATGAGAAGTTTTCACAAATGGTCCCAAGTTACACTGTCTATAAGAACCAAAGCCAAGCTTAAATTCTGATCCTAGGGTGACAGTGCCTGGTTACATTGTATCTAGTACTACACTCCTTCACTTTCCCTTCTCTCTTCTCCTCTTTTCAGATACTTCTCAGTTGGGATTAGGGAATTTTCCATAATCCACATCTTAAAATCTCGATCAGAAAGGTCAATTTCCAAGCACCTATGGTTTCCCTGACATACCTATTATAAGGTCTCAAAGGAAACATCTGCTGAAATTTCAGTGGGTGGTCTTTCTCACGTGTGAGAAAATCTATACCCATCTGTACAACTGTTGCAGTTTCCCTGAAGCCAGGGCTTCACTAATGTTGAATCTCCTTAGGACCTGACAAATGGCCTTACTAGTGTACCCTTGACAAATGCATTGAATCAAATGATTAATACAAGGTGCAGGCCACACAGGAAATTGACATACTTGAAGTTGGCTAGGACTCCTCTCAGGCTGGGGATCACATCTAAATTCTGCCGGCCTGGGCAGCCGGGAGACATACTTCTATGTCCCCATGAAGGGAAGCTAACTACGCTTCGATCTTGATTCTCATCAAATATAAGTGAGAATTTAGAACTCTGAAGAGAATACATTAAATTACTTCCACGAAAATTTTTACTTGATCATAACATACTAGCATTACATTGTTGCATAGAAGAGCACTTTGGCTTTAGCAGTTGCATTAGTTTTCATTACTTTCATAACAAATTCATTTTATATCAATGGAATTATAGAAATGTGGCATTTTGTGTCTGGCTTCTTTCATTTAGCATAATAATTTCAAAATTCATCTATATTGTGGCACAAAATAATAACATTCTTTTTATGGATGAACGATATTCCATTTTATAGATATGCCACATTTTGTTTATCCATTCATTAGCTGATTTGGGTTCTTTCCACTTTTTGACTATTAAGAATAATGCTGCTATGAACATTTATATACACATTTTTAAGTGAACATATGTTGTAATTCTCTTGGGTATACACCTAGGAGTAGAATTTGATGGCTATACGGTAACTCTGTATTTAACTTTTGAAGGAATTTCCAACTATTTTCCACAGTAGCCACATCATTTCATCACCATTAACAATGTATAAAGATTCCAACTTCTTCACATCCTTGCCAATACTTGTTATTGTCTGATTTTTTAATTATAACCATTCTAGTAAACATGAAGTGGTAACTCATTGTGGTTTTACATTCCCTAATGACTAATGATGTTCAGAATCTTTTCATGTGCTTACTGCATATCCCCGATGACCAAATGACATTGAGTATCTTTTTATGTGCTCATTGACTTTCAGTCACAAAAGTTTTTAATTTTGATGAATTCAAATTTATCTATTTTTTCTTTTGCTGCTTGTGTCTCAGGTGTCATATCTATGAAAATGTTGTCTAATCTAAGGTCATGAAGAATTATATCTCTGTTTATATCTAAGAGTTTTATAGTTTTCACTCTTCCATTTAGGTCTTTCATTCATTTCAAGTTAATTTTTACATATGTTGTGAGATAGAAATACAACTTTATTCTTTTGATCTAGATATCCAGTTGTCCTAGAACCTTTTGTTGAAAAGACTTCTTTCTTCCATCAAATGGTCCTGGCTTCACTGTCAAAAACCAATTGACCATAAATGTATGGGCTTATTTCTAAACTCCTAATTCTAGGCCATTGATCTATATATCTATCTTTATGCCATTACCATATAGTCTTGATTACTATAGCTTTGTAGTAAGTTTTGAAGCTGAAAATTGTGATGGCTCAATTTTGTTCTTTTTCAAATTGTATTGGCTATTCTGGGTCTCTTGCATTTCCTTTATTTTAGGATCAGTTTGTAAATTTCTACAAAAAAAGCAGCTTAAAATTTTATTGGGATTACAATAAAGTAGGAAATATTGCCTTCTTAAAATTAATAAGTTTTTTAATGCATTAGTATGGGATATATTTCCATTTACTTAGGTCTTCTTTATCTTTTTCAATGATGTTGTAGTTTTAAGTGTACAATTCTCAACTTCTTTTAAGATTATTCCTATTTTATTCAGTTTGTGGTATTGTTAAAGGAACTGGTTTTTTTTTTGTTTTTTTTTTCCATCTCATTTTTGGATTGTTCATTGCTGGTGCATGGAAATACAACTGATTTTTCCATAGTGATCTTATATTCTGAAATCTTGCTAAACTTGTTTATTAGCTATAATAGTTTTCTTTTGTTTATTTCATAGAATTTTTTAATATATAAGATAATGTTATCTGCAAATAGAAACAGTTTTACTTCTTCTTTTTCAAATCGGGATGCATTTTGATTTCTTTTCTTGCCTAATTGCCTTAGCTAAAACATCTAGCACAATGTCAAATAGAAATGGCAAGAGAAAGAGCAGTCACCCTTGTCTTGATCCTGATATTAGGTGGAATTAATTCAGTCTTGCCACCTTAAGCATGAAGATAGCTGTGAGTTTTTTGCAGATGTCTTTTGTCAGATTGAGGAATTTCCCTTTTATTTCTAGTTTGTTGAGTGTTTTTACCATAAAAAAATGTTAAAGTTTGTCCAGTGCTTTTCTGTGTCTATTGAGATAATCATGTGGGTTTTGACCTTTATTCTATTAATATGGTATGTTATGTTGATTGACTTTTATATGTTGAACCAACCTTTTATTCCTAGGATAAATCACACTTGGTCAAGATATATAATCTTCTTTATATGTTACTAAAGCAGTTTGCTAGTATTTGCTTAAGGATTTTCATAAAAGATATTGGTCTGTAGTTTCTATTGCTTGTCTGGCCTCATAGATGAGTTGAGAATTTTTTTTTTTTTTAAGAATTTGTGTTAATTTTTTAATAGAATTCATTAGTGAAGCCACCTTATTCTGGACTTTTCTCTATGGGAAGTTTTGGGAGTACTAATTTAATTTCCTTACTTGTTATCAGTCTGTTCATATTTTCTATTCCTGTTTGAATCAGTTTTGTTCATTTTTTGAATTTTAGTTTTTGTTAGTTTCCTAGGATTTTGTCCTTATTATCTAGATTATCTAATTTGTAGGCATTCGATTGTTCATAACATTCCCGTGTTATCTTATTTCTATAAGATCTGTAGTAATGTTTCCTCTTTTAGTAATTTGAGTCCTGTCTCTTTCCTTCTTAGTCAGCCTAGCTAATGGTCTATTAATTTTATTGATCTTTTCAAAGAACCGACTTTAAGTTTCATTGACTTTATTGTTTTCTATTCTTAATTCACTTATCTCTGCTCTAATTTTATTATTTCCTTTACTCTGCTTCCTTTGGGTTTTAATTCGCTCTTCTTTTTAGTCTCTTGAAGAAGAAGGTTAGGTTATTGATTTGTTATCTCTCTCTTTTTTTAACATAGGTGTTTACAGTTATAAATTTTCCTCTGAGCACTGCTTTCATTGCATATCATAAATTTTGGCATGTTGTGTTTTCATTTTCATTCATCTGAAAAGTATTTACTTATTTTTCATATGATTTCTTCTTTACTCACTGGTTATTTAGAAACGTGTTGTTTAATTTCCACATTTGTAAATTACCCAAATTTCCTTCTGCTATGAATTTCTAACTTCATTCCATTGTAATTGCGGAACACGCTTTGTATGATTTCAATATTTTTAAGTATATTGAGACTTGTTTTATGACCTAATATATGATCTATCCTGGGGACTGTTTCATGTGCACTTGAGAAGAAGTATGTGTATATTCATTCCTTGATATCCACCGGGGATTTGTTACAGGATCCCCATGGATACCAAAATCCATGGATGCTCAAGTTTCTTATATAAAATGGTGTAGTATTGACATATAACCTATGCATATCCTCCTATGTACTTTAAATAACCTCTAGATTATTTATAATACATAATACCATGAAAGTGCTATGTAAATAGTTGTTATACTATATTGTTTAGGGAATAATGGCAAGAAAAAAAGTCTATACATGTTCAATACAGACACAAGCAACATAGGCCTACATACATAGAACACATCAACAACAGAATTTTTTTTCAAATATTTTTGGTACATGGTTGGTATTAAACAATAAGGTAGTTAAAATGGTATAGTAAAAAAAATCTGTATTTAACACAAAAGGCAGAAGTGGAGGAATAGAAGAACAAGAGAGACATCAGACATATAGAAAATAAGAAAAGAACAAACATAAATTCTATCTTATCAAATAATTACATTGAATGTAAATGGATCAAACTCCAATCAAAAGGCAGATGTTGGCAGGATGGATTAAAAACAGCATAATCTAACCACAGGCTGTCTGAAAGAGATCACTTTGACTTGAAGACACAAATAAGTACAAAGTAAAATGATGGAAAAAGACCAAAAGAGAGCTGGATTTTGTAACATACAAAATAGACAATTGTAACTAGAGACAAAGAAAGACATGTTATAATGTAAAAGTGTCAACCTATCAAGGAGATATAAGACTTATAAACATATAAGCATCTAACAATAAGAGCATCAAAATATATGAAGCAAAAACTGATAAAACTGAAGAGAGAAATAGACAATTCAACAATAATATTTGGAAACTTCAGTACTCCACTTTCAATAATGACTACAAAATCAGCAAGAAAATAGAAGACTTGAACAACACTATAAACCAGCCAGATGGAACATCTGTAGAACACTCAATGGCAGCAGAGTACAGTTGGCCCTCTATGTCTGTGGGTTCCACATCTGCACATTCAACCAACTGTGGAATGAAAATATTCGAAAATAAATGGCATGTTGTTGCTGACATGTACTATGTAGTTAGGTCACAGTGTTTGCACCTGTACTGAATGTGTAAGGACTTCTTTTTCTTGCCATTATTCCCTAAACAAAATAGTATAATGACTACTTGCATAGCATTTACATTGTGTTAGGAATATGTTGGAGCTTTGCACACCCCTATTGACATTTTATTCTCCAGTTTTTCCTTTAAGATTAGTCTATCATTTACCCCAACTATAACCTACTTCCTCAAGCAGTTATAAACTTAAAGAATTACCTAACACTCTTTTTAATAATCACCCATAGGAAAAAAGCTTTTTGCACTGAGCAAGCTCTCATTCAGTTCAAATAAAGACAGTCTTTCAAATGTGGTCTTCCAGGGAACCAGCAGAAAGGTCAAGGAATGACTGTGCTCTGGGAATGGGGCTTTGGAGAAGCTCTAACCCTGTCTAACACTCCAATGGCTGCCACGCTGCTCGTCTTTCACTGCAATTTCAGATTGTTGGTTTTCAAGGCTGCCACAGAGCTGGAGAATAAAGGATCGGAGTAGGGCAAATTAAAACACCACAAAGCTTATGGTTGTTACGAAAATTTAGCTGCCTTTCTTGAATAAACAGTCCCTGGGTTGTTTCAAGCATTTCAGAGTTCTGAAAAAGTTGTTTCACCATCTCTGCCAGTTTTCTCTTTGCTTTTATGGAAGACAGAATTTTCCGTGATTCACACTCTATCATTTTTACTGTTTTTTCTATTTTAATATCCATATTTTTTAAACTTCTGGAGTTTCTATTGGTTCTCTTTCAAATCTACCTGTTCTTGTTTACTTTTGCCTATTTTGTTTTATAATTTCTTGTTTATCTTTTATTACTTTTTTGTTGTTGTTCCTTTCAGGGTCCTAAACATGCTACTTTTGAAATTCATCTTCAGATTACTCTACATTTTTATCTGGAATGAATTCTTCTTCTGATTGTTGATTTCAAGGTCCTCTTTCTTTTCTGGCTTACTAATCTTTATGTATTTTATAATTGTGGCTAGGAGGCCCAAGTTGAGTTTGAGTCTCTTTTTCTCTCTTCCTTTTCTTTTTACCTTTCATCTCTCTCTGGTGCTCATTCATCTTATTCCTGTCACCTCCATCTGATCTTGAAGTCCAGAACCAGGTCTTATATTATAGTCTCAATGAAAGCTATAACAGATACATCCATTTAGGATGGTTGGCCCAGGTCCCACTTGCCCATCTCTTTGCTCCTACCTTTTTTCTTCATCTTTCTTTTATGGCTTGGCATTATCTCCTCAGCCCCCAACTTGTCACAATGAGACTGGCTCTGCTCTCTTTGGGATATAAACTCTTGGTTGTTTGCCTTCATCTTCATGCCCAGCAAACTAGTGCCTTCAGTCCTGTTGACTGCACTGTGTTTCTGTCTGGTTTTGGTGTACAGATATATTTATCTTAATTTTGAGCACAGTATATCTTATGATTTCTTATTTTTTATATTTCTCTATAACTGCTATGTTTGAGATGTTGGCAAGTGAAGAAGAGGGACAAAACATGATCTTATGATGTCATATTGACTGGAAATTCTGTGAGAGAGTTTTCCAAGTTTGTCTTCTGTATCAGTGATTTCATTTTCTACAAGCTGTCCTTTTCCTACTCCCACCCCTACCCCCAAGGGGATTTTAATTCTAGCATTGCTCTTTTTACTTCCATGAAATCCGATCTTATTTTATCATCTCCTTTTTGATCTTAAGATTATCTTCTCCTAATAGATTTCTATTCCTGTTTTACAGAAGTTATTTCTTTTGCTCCTTCATTCCTTTACTTTGATCTTCCAGATAATATTCATTACTCCTGTTTTGTAATAACCTTTTCAATGGCTTCATATTACTTTGTTTTTCTGTTCATTCAACCTTAAACAAGAAGAAATCTTCCAGATTTGGTATTTGTCAACAGTGTGGTTATTTGGATAACCCTTAGCTCCATTGATAGCCTCCTTGAAGCTGAATATGCTCAACTCCTAGACAAACTTCTAATGTTAAACAGGTTTTCATCTTATCTGGCAATGCTGGGTAGATATAGAATCTTTTTCTTTCTCCATTTCCTGCTTCTCTTATATTCTTAAGATATTTAACATTGAAAACTATTTTTAAAAAATCCTGTACATAGTTTCCAGTATTCTTTTCCTTACTTTGCTTGGTAAACTTTATTACTTTTTTTTTGTACTGTGCCTCCAAAAATGCAAAGCACCACCTCCAGTCTTTATTTTTATTAATTTTCTAGAAGCTGAAGTCTCAAAACACAAAGCAGGGAAAATGGACAGAAGTATAGCACACCTCTTGATTTAAAAAGTGGCATTCATTTAATGGAGGACTGACTACTGAGTGTTTTGATTGGTACAGTTTTTTAGTTTCTCGACCATGGGCAGACAGATGGAGAGGAATAGATTATTTTCCTATTTATCTTTTTGGTGGCGGGTGTCATTGGTTTTCAGCTGTATCACAGTGCCAGGTCCTTGGTTTTGATTTACATTGTGGCATCAATGGGGAGCCACAGTGTCGAGGCTTTTATTATTCCCACATACTAGAAATAATAATTACTTATCTTCCCTAACATTTGAGATGTGTTATAAATTTTAGCCGTTTTTTAGTCTCTTCATGGATAATTTTAGAGAAAAGTTTGGAGAAGCCAGATCAGATCTGAGGCCATTTTAAGTGGAAGTTATATAGAAAAATCCAAATTTCTAAGAGCAAATTCTAGTTTCTTAGAGGTAATGCTGGAGTTTTGTTTTCATATTTAAAGATTCTTATTATCAGTGATCAAACTCAACTTTCCTTATGTACTGGATTTTCAAAAAAGTTCTAGGTTTGAAAACTTTAAAGTTCACTTTTGAGAAGAATTTTGAAAAAGTAAATTTGGAAGTCTAGAAAGAGAGTTTTAAATTTTTCCACAAATTTTAAAATTATAAGCTCTATCAGTGGTGGTGTTTCAACTCTTTCACAAGTTGTAGATATGAAAATCAGAATGAGCAACTGGAATGGAAACTGGATAGAAAGCTGCGGCAGGGACCTGGGGCTCCCGATATGCCAGGTATTTGGTTTTCTTTGTTGCTGGATCACCGAGAGCTTGAAGGAGTCGTGAGGGAGGGGCCCACAAAGCAGATGGAGGAGGTAGGGTTCTACTTCCTGGGACTCAGAGCAGCAGCTACTTGCCAGTTTAGAAGTACCTCAATATATTAACAGCTGGCATGCTGGTGGTGGTACATATAACCTGAACATCTGCCTCTAGCTCTGAATTCTAAGTGCGGGGACCACAGTAGTTTACTCACTATGCTATCCCCAGAACCTACCTTAGTACTTGTCTTATAATAAGGATACAATATGTGTGGATAAATAAATAAATGAGCAACAAATAAATATACACATAAGGATATGCCTCACCCACATGAGAACATAGAGTGACAGCAGGAGACATTTTCCTATCGGTAAAACAGAATTATGATACTTGTTCTTTTTTTAATTTCATAGCGAAAACTCTGAAATGACACTTAGGAAAAATAATTCATTTTACTGTCCTTAAGAAAAAAGCCTGCCGAATAAATTCTGGGTGGTGGTGTTGACACGGTGCCTGGCACCAGTGGGAGCCAGTGCAGTCAAGAACACCAGTGACGACAATCATGATGTTGTCATTGCAGTTGCTAATTTACTTTTCAGCCAGAGTTAATAAGCAAGCAATAGTTTGAACATTACTATTTATTTTCCTCTGAAAAATTTTTTTCATGCCTCTCTACAAAGAGTGAACCAAAGGCAGGAAAACATTTCTTTCAGGTGTCGCTTGGTTTATACCCAGTTCTCTTTCACTGCTACTCACCGCCCTCTACTGCCTCTCTCCCCAAGTAAACAACACAATTAATATGAAATTTTGGGAAGCTCTGCAAGGCCTAGCAAACACACCAGCAAAGGAAATTCCTTGAATGGCTGTCTGCTGGCCTTGGAGAATCAGCTTCTGTGTGCTCCTTCTCTGCGTTCCCTGTTTGCCTACAGTCTTCCTGGACCGAATGGGCAATCATAACACTTCATTGTCCAGTACCATCATTACAATATTGTTATCATCGGAGCGGGAGTCTGACACTTTCTCTAAGACCTTTCAAATAACCCCTTTACTAGGCTTCAGTACCAAACCATTCAGGGCAAATCTCTGCTTTGTGCTTGTCAGCCTTAATAGACTGGATGTCACTTGAGCCTGTAAAAAGTGCCTGCTCCTCAGCTGTCAGTCAGTCCTGGTGGTGTCAGCCGAGAGCGTGGCTGGAGCTGGCTGGATTAGAGGGTAGTTACCATAGCTGTCAGACTACTGACAGCCTGACACCCACACTCCCAACTTCCTCTTACTGTATTCGGTTTCTGTTGAGTTCTCTGGACTTTTCTTAAGGTGGATCCCTCTGTTAGAAACGGATCATAATTTGGCTAGCATCTTCAGCAGTTGGGCTGTTTTCTCCCCTGTTATGATTTGTAAAAAGCTCCTTACTTTGAGCCACTTTTATATCTCACAGAATATTTTTAACCCCATTTGAGCAAATAGTCACCTCTTTACACTTTCCAAGTTTATGGAAACTCTGCGTATGTGTGTTTCAATTTTGTTGTCCTAATTATTTAAAGATCTATAACTCTCACCTGAAATGTTTCCTCTTTCCTCTTTCTCATCTAAAGTATTTTCATCCTCCTCTTTGATCATACCTCTGCTATACATTTTGTGATAGATAGGAAGCTCAGTTTGAGTGTGTTGGTGGGTGAGAGTGTATACAGAACTGTTAACTTGCCTGTGAATGTTTGTGGATATATATTCATACTTAATGAAAGGCAGTAAGCTAACAGGCAGGGTAGGAAGAACAAATTGGCAACTCTCCAAACCATGCCTTAGTTAATATTCACCTTGAATACAACCAATTAGTGAATAAAGTTTGTCTCTCGCTCCTTCCCTTTCTCCCCCTTTCTACTTTTCATTCACTCCTTTTTATTCCTCCCTCCCTTTTTTTTCTCCTTTACTTCTTTCCACATTCGTTACAGGTTTACTATCCTGCAGTCCTCAAGCTGGACACCAGGCAAACAAAAAACGAATGTGCCTACACCCTTGTCACAGGTTCACAGCTGCCTGCTCACATTCCTCAGGTATGTTTGAATTTCACTGGCTTTTATTTCTAGCCTGGGAGCTGAGCTTAATTAACACTTTCATTTACTTAGGCAATAATTAAGGCTGATTTGCTTTTATTAAACCAAATAAAAGGGATCCGAAATGCAACTTTTGCACAATCTTAAATTTGCTTATTGTTCTATCCTGCTCCAGAATTAAACTAGAGTCTGCATTCTGAGCACAGCTTTAGTGTACACAGATACATGCACATTTGATGCTTTGTGGTGATGAGGGAGAGAAAACACTAGGCTTCAGAAAACCTACTTGTTTCATGGGTAAGTCATTTCATCTTGTTGAACCTCAGTTATCTTTTCTCTAAATTAGGGATATTTATCTGCCAGCCTTATAGATTTGGTCCATGGTCCAAATGCGACCGACCATATACATGAAAGTACCTTCCAAACTGCAAGGTGCCATAAGTGCAAATTTTGATAATATCACTATAGTATTACTCTATACGGTTATATATAGGATTGAAATCAGCATTAGCTTATTTAGGCCATTTTACTTATTTTTATTTCCTCACACACACACACACACACACACACACACACACACACACACACACACATTTTTTGCATATAACCTGAGGGCTGAAAAAAAAAGGCTTCCCAGTAAAAATAACAGATTACGTATTGATTAAACTTATGAACTCACACTCAAATCAGGAGCCTTTAGTGGTCCTCCCTGGACCTTACTGTGCTTTTTAAAGTGTTGTGGCTTTTTAAGATCATTGTTGTTTTTCAATAAGCCTAGCAAAATGGTTCAAATTAACATGAGTCAGTATCTGCCTCAGCTGCTAGGAAATTTTGTATTCCTTACAATTCAGAAACTTAACAGAATAGAGTTCAAACCAGAGACTAAAAAATCTAGTAAACATATTAGAAAAGGCAGGGGGCGGGAGAGAAGGTACAAGAACTTTATGTTTTCCGTGCCAAAGCCAAAGACATATTTTTCCAGTACTTCCTCACCATTCCAAAAAAATTTTTTTAAATAAAAAGGCCCTTATATTTCACCCAATTAAATGTTGGAAAACAGCCTTTCAATATTATTTACAAGCATCCAGAAGTTTTAAATTCGCCCAACTCTCCCACATTCTCGCTTTGCTCTAACACACATTCTTTCTACTGTGTGCTGTTGAGGTTGTCCACTCAGTGCCACAACAACCTTGGGTTCAATTATTTTACTAATTTAGTGAAAAACATCGCATCTCACAAATAACAAGTGGGTTGTGAAAACGCTTCATTTGTAAACCGAGCATTCTGGCCACATTTTTGCTGAACTTCCTAGGCAAGGAGTCCACTCTATGTCGGCAACTTAAATGCTTTTTAAATCAAATTCCTTCCTGAGCCCCATTCATGAATGAAGGCCTGCAATTTGCAAGGTGACTGTCATAGGTAAGGGATTCATCTGTGGCCCCAGGAGTGAGAAAGATAACTGACTGGTGGAGAAACAGAACCCTCAGCATAGCACGGCACCATAATTACCTGGGGGTACTAGACTAGGCAGCTTTTAATAAAAACCTCCATCTTATTTTTAAGGGTATTCTTCATACCTCCTTTTCATGCTCTGTTACAGCCTAAATTCCAAAGTGCAAAACTCTTAAGACTATACCTATGGAAAATGTAGGCAATGTAAGTCTAATGTTTTATACTATAGACTTTGACATAGGCAGGCGTTTCTCAGTTCACACCCTGACTTTATCTTTCACTAGCTATGTGACCTTGAACCTCAGTTTCCTCGTCTATACTAGAGATAAAACTATACTTATAAGATTTAAAATGGATTAAGATAATTCGTGTAATTTTGGCTTAATGACATATACTGCCTAATGAATGGTGATTATTATTACTGTTATTATTACCATTATTATTACTGTGCTTTGCAGTCTCATCTTGACATAGGCTGCGTTCCCTAAGACTTTGTGAGAAGTTGAAGAAACCGTCAAGGTGTTGGTCTTCTTCCTATCTAAATCTATGCAGTGGTACATTCCTATTCATTCATTCATTCATCCTTGCATTTATTCATTAATTTAATAAATACTTAAGAGTCTACTATATATCAGGTACTAGGCCAGACAAAGAGTTACAAAAATGAACATTACTTGTCCTCTAGGGATTCCCAGTCAAGTAGAGTGGGCAGACATGTTAACATCCATAGGAATGCAATTAGATATAACAGACATGAAAATGTGACTCTGGGAGCACTTAGGAAGCAGGCTTTCTTCCGCTAGAAATGTCAGAAAAGTCTTCCTGGAAATGAAGACATTCGAGGTGAGTCTGAGGATGACTCAAGTGTCAGAAAAGGGAAAGGCATATTATATTTACATACAAAGACTCATAGCCAGACTTGTGACAAGAAGAGGGGCAGTGAGGTCTGGGGCTGTGGGGGCGGTGAGGCAACTGCAGCCCATGGTGCTGTGGGGAAGAGCGACAGGCAGGTCCAGTAAGGGAGGCTTGGGTCCACTTGAGAGAGCTCCGTACACCAGGCTTTCCTCAAACTGTAAGGCGCTATTGAAGGTTTTGAGCAAAGGAATGACAGGATCAGATTTGTTTTCTAAGAAGACCATGCTGAATGCAGGGTGGAGGGTGTACTTGTCTAAGAATTAGCCCAGCAGGGAGAAACAAAGGCCAGAGATGGAGGGAAGTGGAGCAGAGGGAATGAATCCAGAGATACGAAGGAGGAGGACTTAGGAGCTAAGGGAAGCAGGGGCCCATGGTGATTTCAGGGTTCTGACTCCAATGACTCAAGTGGAGAGTGGAGTCTTCACTGAGATGGCAAATACAAAGGAGGACCTGGTTTAGAGGGAGAACCTAAGGGTGAGACGGGATGGGACACAGGATAGATGAGTTTATATTGGGGCAAGTTAAATATGAGATATCCACAGAATATATTCGATAAACAGTGAAGTATAGATGACAGCTCTGGCAGAAAATCTGGGTGTTTCTGGAATGGGCTTGATGGTTGAAGCCCTAGCTACAGATGAGGCTGTGTAGGAGCCTGGCTGATGAGAAGGGGACTGGGATGGAAAGCAAGGACTGCAGGTGGAACCCCCTGAGATTCCAACGTTAGGGACAACACAAGGAAGAAGGACAGAGCCAAAGAAAGAATTGGGTAAGCAGAAAGAATGGTGGAGAAGCTATGCAGGGTGGGGGCAGGGGAGCGGCGGCGGGGGTGCATATTTGGGGATGGTAGGAGGGATGACCATTTTTATTCTGAGAGAAGTTTAGGAAGCTGAGGGCCTTCTAGAGTGGAAGATTACCAGCAACCCCAGCGAGAGGACATGCCATTATTTTTGAAGGATAACAGGATGCTAGGTAGAGGGGTCAGAGAACAGAGGAGGGTGTTATAAACTTATGGGAGTGGAGTGAGAAGGACTAGCTGAGAGTGAGATGTGGAGGATTATAGGGTTATCCGGTTCGCGCTTTAGGGTTAAAGTCACACCTCTTTGTGTAGTGCTTTATTTTTCTTAGCACATGCTTGATCGTGACTTGTAAATCTTTAAGCCTGTTCCTTTAACCCTCTTAGATACTCATTTCACAAACACATAATGAATTGAAAGAATTAGCATTTGTCATCTCCGAGAATCCCAGGCGGCTCAAAAAAGTCCTGAGTAGCTCCAGTTACCTCTTTTTTGCTCTGAAACCTCTCCTTTCAAACTGATTGCATCACTGCCTCCTGGAAAACCCTACAGGTATGATACTCCCCTTGCCTAACCCGGCTTTCTCCCTCGCAGCAGGCAGCAGTGACGAGCTGCCTGAAAACAGCAGCTGAGGCACCAGAGACCCAGTGTCTGAACATTTAGCGCCTCCTTCCCCAAACTGCACCAGCTCCGGCCTGGGCTGAGCAGCAAGAGAGAGACATTTGTGATATCTGATGACAATCATCTCTGATTAGACTGTCACTACATAGCACAGGCAAGCCAGGGCCACAGCTAATTAGCTATGTGAGGCCGGCACTCTGTTTACTGGAACTGTACAAACAAGTTGCAGCTTTTCCAATGCAGAGGGAGTCATTGCACAAATGCCAGCTGCAAGCTCTTCACTCCAACAGTTTAGGGACAGAGCTGCTACTTCCTTACTGCCCTAAAACAATGAAACTAATGTCTTTGTGCCGAGAGACACTTTTGGTCTACGTTCCCACCTTCTGTAAGCTGTCACTTCAATAGATAGTAGTAGAAAACATTGCATTATAGAATGTGATATTATTCTAAGTGGGTTTGTACTTTTAAATGAACATCTCTTACTTTTTCTTTTCTTTTTCTTTTTACTTTTTTTTTTTTAGCAGTTCTTGAGCTATGTCAGGAAATTGGCTAAGTCTGAGAAACGTAGCTACGATTAGCCTTCTCATCTAAGCTAACATGGTGAAAGAAGCAGATGAAAACTAGAAGTTTAATGAGAATTAAGGACACGAGCTCTATCTTATCTCATTGGTGTTTGGTAGAGTTGATCTATTGTTCATAAACAATGTATTTAAGGGTATATTTCCTTTCTTTCTTTTTTTCTTTCTTTCTTTCTTTCTTTCTTTCTTTCTTTCTTTCTTTCTTTCTTTCTTTCTTTCTTTCTGTCTGTCTGTCTTTCTTGCTATAGAAGCAGTATAGTTGAAATTATTTTCAATATACTTTTCCAGGCTTTTTTCAACAAAAGGGAAAATGTCCATATACGTTATCATTCATTTATTAGAAGGGTTTCTCCGATAAATTCAAGAAATGATATGCTATTTTGTAGCTTCCTTTTCCTTTAGAAACAAATGTTTAACACATGACAAATGAATTGGGAACATTTGTGTAGGGGGGAATGCTGATACATCTCATAATTATTATTTGAGCATGATTTCAAAATACTTTTCTATCTTGTACAAAAAGTGGAAAACTTGAAAAAACTGGAGTATTTTGCAAAGTCAATGAAAATCAGCAATATTATTCTTTGGATTACTTATGTCAGACGCCCAAACCCCTATAAATGGACTCGTTTTTTCATATGGCAAATCTACCACCTACTCTTAACAGTCTCTGACTTTAGATCAAAATACAAGACCAGTGTTTTGCTGAATTCCTACTCTCTTTCTCTTAGTCGAAACCAATTTGTTCAGAAACTTTCAGAAAACAGAATTTCAGAGAAATTCTAAAAGCCTCCGTGTTGTTCTATAAGTGGACGACTCTTCGTGGGCTCTAACACTTGAAAATGATAAATATTTTTATTCATTTTCCAATGAAAACTATGCATTATACATCTTGAAAATATATGCGGAGTTCTTAGTATCATAGTATATATGTAATCTATTGGGAATATAAATATTTTCAATAGTCTATTAATGGATGTGGTATTTAATTCTGGTGCTGTTTAAAATTCATTTATTTACATTTATCATCAAAAGCACAATTCAGCGTGGGTTTAAGTAAATCTTCATATGTAGAGAAATTCAAAAAGTGCTTTAGGCATGTTCATTTTGTTTACATCCATAATTTAAAACAAGCAAACTTTTTTTCTTAATGAAAGGGGGTTTTTTTGTTGTATTTTTTTAACTTTAAACAAAATTCCCTCTCCAGGTGGAAAGTTGATTACCAATCTTTGGTCTGGAGGTAAATTTTACAGCTGTTTTAAACCCATGAAAGTGGGTCTTATATTAGAAGTGCTGACACAACCTTATCCACACTGTTATCGATGTGGGCTATACCGCTGTAATAAGCAGTTATTATGTATGTGTAAAAATAATGAGAGGCCACGTCTGAAGAGAGTTAATGTAAAATGCTAAGCAATTATAGTTGGTTACACAGTATAGGTTAATATTCCTTCATATAGCTATACTTTTTTCTTCTTTTGTCCTCCAGAACTCCTAATGAAAAATTTGAGACCTGACTGTAATGATAAGCAGCCATTCACACGTCCTTTGTGTCAAGGCTGTTGCATTAATGCTTCCCTTCATATAACATTTTGCATAGCCTAAAGCATCTATTAAAATCCTTTGTAAAATTCATGAAACAAAAGTGGTGGGTTGAGTCTAGGGGGAGAGAAAGTAAGCTGCTTATTAGCAAAAAGTCAAAAACACAGGGCCAATTACAGATCTGAGCAAGCAGGGCTAAGGATCAGCGTGGGGAGTAATTCTTTCTTCAGCCCAATGGGCTCCAGCGAGGGGCAGGTTGGGTGAAAATACAGCAACAGTCAGAGCAGTAATTAAACGGAGATGTTTGCTGTTAGAAACAGCTCTATAACAACGAAAGGAAATGCTCAAGTAACACCATAGTCTGGATTCACAAAGATGGCAAATTGGAAGGATTTAGGGTTGCTCCCTAAAGAAGAGCCTGGGGGTAGTGAAGAGGAGCAGGGGCTCAGGAGATATGTAAAGAATCTGTTTGGTATTGCAAATATTATAAATTAGATTTTTGAAAGAGAGAGAGAGAAAGAGTGCCTTCCTACTGACCCAGCACCATAAAACTGAATAAACCACGATAAGATTGCCCTTTTTCTGTTATAAACTTGGCATTAAGCCTGTCATGTTCAATGACAGCCTCCTAGGCCTCATGCTTTACCCTTTGGAATTTGAAAGATTGGCAGGTGTCATGATTTCCTTAACATAAAAGACCTTGCAGATAATGTTCTCTGTGCACATTTATACTTCCATAACTCCACTTTCCACGTTTCAGAATCATCTGGTGAGCTTTCTACACAGGCCAGTGGTATGGGGGCTGCCCAGAATATATCTGACTTGAGGACAGTGTTTACTGTCAAAGGAACTTGCGGTCGAGGCCGGACTTTTATGATTTGCCTTAGCAGTCTAAACATGCCCCATTTACAATAATGAGCTGCTTTGTAGAAAGCGGCTTTCTGAGAGCATTGTTACTTTTCTTTGCAATGTTGAATGTACCCGGAATGGCTTTTGTCTGACTTAAGGCTAGAAACAGGGTCCCATTTAAACAATAATCCCCTTTGCAACCACCCGCCCCAGCCAGATCTTTCCAATAACTTCAAGAGGAAAAAAAAAAAAAACATTGAAGAGAGCACAAACCCCTATTGATGGCTGAGAGTTCCATTTCAACTGGCATCACCTAATGACACCTGTTTACCACCCAATGCCACTTTAAAATAAATAAGTTTTTTCAGAGGAATCAGTGGCCAGGATGAGAATTTGACATTTTTCTCCCCAACTCAAATAGAATGAGTATTTGGCTAGGTACTACCTATTTAACAAAATAGTTTACCGTGAAAAATTCCATAAATCTGTCCCCATACATTTTAAACTTTTTATTGTAGAAAAATTTAATATACAAAAGGAGACAATGTAAAATAATAACCCCCATTTACTCATCACCCTGCTTCAACAAGTATCATCTCATCTCATGGCTGATTTGGTTTCATCTACATTCCCGCTTCCCACCTTGCACCGTTTGGAAGCACACCCTGGGCCATCATATCGTTTTCATACTTGTAAACATTTAAGTAGGTATCTAAAAGATAAGAATGTTTTGGCATTTTAAAAAATAGGTTAAGGAACTATTTTGAACCTCAAACCTTTTAAGATTTATGTGGGCATTTTTTTTCCCCCATGAGCTGCATTTCTCAAAAATAATACCATTCTACCACACGTTGAAAGGATAAAGAAAAGTTCAAGAACATCACTTGTCTCTGATTTGTTTCAGAGGAGTGTTTTTCTCACTTATGTTGGGGATTTAGGTAGCTGAACTTTTCTTCTGTGAGCCATTGTCTTATTATTTGTAAAGAATCACTTTTGGTATTTAAATGTAATTACATATTTCAAGGTATCTATCTTTGGAGAAGTTGGTTCCACAAAAAGTTTAACACAAAAATATGTATCGATGACCTACTATATGCCAAGCTCTGTGTTAGGTAAATGAAGAAAAGAAATGGCCAGGCAAGGAATGTGAGGCCCACAAAATTGACTCACCCCTCTCTGGCTGACTTCTAAACTTTGTTGGACGTCTTACAGGGAACATGCTATTCAATGTCCTTTTATATTGGTAAATGTTGTTAAAAATGGGAGTTTTTTGTAAGAATGGCGAGTTTGCTCTTTCCAACTTATACTACTATCGTATCCATAATTGCCCCAAAAGATAAATCTGCTACTCAGATGTAAACCTCGACATACCCGTTGGTACAGAGGACCACCTACGCCTTACAAAGAGAAATACTCACTTAGGAATAAATCATAAACATACAAAAGTGAATTATATTTTTTAAAACTTCTACACAGTTTTCTTTTTTAATTGAAGAAAAACATTTTTCTCATTCAATTTCTTACCTTTAAATTCTCAATAATTAGTTCCCTCCCTCCCCCCAAAAAAACCCCACAATTTTAAAATGGCAATATTTAATCTCTGATTTCCTTAGAAAACTAGAGGGGGTAGATTTGGTTATTTGACTTGGCAAGATCATGTAATATTTTTAAGGGGTTGGAAGATACTGACCCTTTAAAAAAGTTCTGTTATAATGTACAAAAGAACATTTGTAACATAAATTTGAGTTATGAGTCCTAATATTAAAATGAACACCCACGAATTTACCATCCAATTCAAAAACTACAGCACTACCAAAACCTTGGACACCTCCTATGTGCCCTACCCTACCTCCTGAGGTAACTTCTATGCTGAATTTAGTATTTATATCATGTCACAGATTTTTAAAAGTATAATTTTGCTATATATGTTTATTCACTACAACTGTTTAGTTTTGCTGATTTGGGGGCTTTATAAAATGTTATCATATCCCATGTAGTTTGAAATTTTCTTTTCTCATTCAACATTTTACCTCTAAATTCATTCATTATGTGTGTGCCCATATGTCATTCATATTCATCTCCTGCATAATACTCCCCTGTGTGACTATAACAAATTTAGCCATTCCCTCCTCAGTGGGCACTGACTGGTTTCAAGTGTTTTTGTTTGTTTGTCTGTTATTATTACAGATAATGCTACTGTAAACATTCTTGTCTTTGTCTCCTGGTGCACATATGCAAGAATTTCTCCAACACTAATGTTTTTTCCCCCTCCTCTAAATCCCAAAATGGCAATGGGGGAATGTGATGCTTCTCTCTCTGCTAGTAAGGCCCTAATAAAATTCCCCTAATTAAATTAATTTCGAGTAAAAAAATATAGATATTTCTTAAATTATAGTTTTTATTTAGGTAGGACAATGGAATGATTATTCGACAGCAGGAAATTTTTGCATAGATTGAATCATGAAGCCCTTGAGCTGGAAGAATGAACCACAATAGATAGATATGTCAGAAGTTTCTGAACTAAACGACCCAAAAACCTGCATTAGGCAACCATGCTGATAGTGGGTTAGTTGCATTTGCTAAAAGTGTTTGGGTTAATAGGAAGAGAGCATGAAAGGAAATAAAGTCATTTCAAGCCCAATGAATGTGGGAACTTCATTTAGGCTTCTTTTTTTTCTTTTCTTTTTCTTTTTTCCCTAAGAGAGTATCATAATCAAAACAAAACAAAAGAAAAAAAAACCCACACATAGCTTCTATCTCTGGAATATTAAATAAAAATGCATGTTTGGCAAAATACCTCAGAATTTTCTAAACTATTATCTCCCTATAGTTTCACTAACATGTTAACCTACTTAGAGCAATTAGTGCTTCATTAGTAAGGCTAACTAACTGTTGCCGGGCCCTGTAATGATTTGCCAGGCTTTCCAGATACAAGTGCATAATCAATGTTTTCCAATTACTTCTATAGTGCAACCACTATTTCAAATAAACTAGATAATAATACAAACCCATTACTGGAGCTGAAGTAGCAGAGGCATTTAATTGCAAGGCAGTTCTTCTCAGCTTTAAAAATTTTTCACACTAATGAAGTGTCATACAAAAAAGTTGTATTGATTTTTCCACCACATGGCTTCAACCACAAATATGTAATTATCCCTTTTATATCTAGCTGGGGGATTAAAATAATCTATAGTATATAGCCTTTACTTATCCCTGATGGGTTTAGTAGTACTTTTACCCTTTTCAAAATATGCAGCTCTTTGATGAATGAACTTTAGGCAAAATGTTGCTTTATCTGTTTCAAATCCTTGCTTTCGAAAGTTAGTTTGTGTGGAGGCATTAATGTCTGAAATCCAGAGCTTCCAAAACCTCCTAAAGAATTCATTCTGATGTAATTTAATTTACTGAGAGCATCATAGATATTTTTCTCCACTAAAAAAATCAGCATGGGTATTCAGTCTTACACATTAGCAGTATCCACATTCGCATTTCACTATAGTTACGTTTTTATTTATAGCTAACATTTTATTAACCATGTTATATTTTTACACAAATAAAGTGATCTTGGCATTAATTGGAGCCAATTCTTTTCCAGATCTCCAGGAAAAAAATATATAGAAATAATCCATTGGCATTACATTTCTTATTTTCTCATTACAGTTTGGTCAATAAAGGAGGAAAAAAGTATTTTATTTACAAAAAGAGATAGTCATTATAAATATAAAATGAATTTTGCAGAGATCGAGAATTAATGCTGGGAGCATAGGGCTTTCTAAAAATTAGCCTGTCTTTCTTGATCTTTTTACATATAAATTGGTCCTTTCGACATTTTTGCTGAGATATTTTTTGGTTATACTTTAACATTATTTCAATTATGGTTAGTGTAAAAATATGTTCAAAAGAATAAAAATACAGCTTAAATGTCTACAAGATTTTGTTCTTAACATTCATATGTCAAAAACTGTATCTTCCTATAGTTTCAGTAACATGTTAACCTACTTACCACCCTGAGTTTTCCCAGATGCAAGGATTTTCGTGATTTCCTGCCTCTCTATATTTTGTGGTTTAAGGAAATATTCACAGTCAAATTAATACGCTGTATTTCAGAGTCTGAAAATTCTGTCAAGGTGGCTGCGGATATTAAAAAATGTTATAAGTCAACATTGGAAAATCTTGAAGCAAAAATTTAGTGGCATAGAGATGTAAACTTAATTTTTTGTGTGACATTTTAAACCTAGGTATTTCATGTTAACTTTAAATTTTTTTCCAAGCAGAGCATTTACGGACAAAGAACTGATGAAAAAGAACCGTTTCATAACAAGAAGAGCAGGCTAAAAATAAAAATACCCAAAGTTACCATGTAACTTTAATCTGTTTTCAAAAAACTATCTTTTTATCAAAAACAGCCTTTTAATCTATCACTTTTATATATTATGCTATGTTACTAAATTGTGAGAGAAACAAAACTTAAATTTTTTTAATAAACCAAATTAATGAATTTAAAGGCTAATTATATACAATATTTGGATATAACTTCCATGTAAAATATCATTCATGATAGAGATGCCTGCAAATATAGGATAAAAGGTAAATTTTAAAAAAATTAATAAAGTAGGGCAGCTTGGATACTAAGGAGAGCTGCAGTTTATTTTTAAATTAATTCACACAAAAAATGTTTTAATATTGATTTCTAAAAAAAAGTGCCCTGGAGATTTATTTCATACAATTCTTCCTATATGTAGGATTAGTTTCCCCGGCTGTCTGTGGTTGGCTTTTCTTATATTTTAAAACATTGCTCTAATTGTCTTTAGGGATCCAGAAAAGTAGGGGTCCTTCCCATGCTAAAACAGGCTGGGAGGTGAAATATTTAATGTAACAGACAATATTAGTTTCAACTCTTATCTCCACATACTACATACGGTATATGAGCAGTCTTATGTGGTGGTAAAGTACAAGTAAGAAATATGACTGTATTAAAAACAGATTATCATCAAGAATTGTGAGAAAGATAAAAAGTGAAATTTCTGTCAAGAGGGAAGAATGAGATGAGCTCCACACTGTGGATTTCAACAATCAAGTCCACATGTGACTGGTGGTGGTGTATGTTTCCAAGATACTAAACGCCATTACCTTGACTGTCAACATGAAGTGATCAGAGTCATATTTATTGATGAAACTCTCAGCTCCCAACCAGCTGCACTGAGTGTGCATCATACAGCTGTCAGCAGAGCCGGGGGCACCATGACCATGAGCACTTGTGACATTTCCCTTTCATAATTTATGAAAACAAAAGATCTTGAAGTTTGTAGGACACCAGAGTAATTTTAAAATAGTCTCTATGAAGGCTGTATTGTGCTCCGTAAAATAAGCACTTTTCTGGCTTATGGTTTTTAGGAGAATCAATTGCAAACTAAATTAGAACCATAAACGTGGCTGTTATTTCAAGGATTCTAATCCTGACGTGAGGGTTACAAGTACAACTAGCTATTTGGGGAGGTAGTTAATTACCATAATAGTAGAATGTAATTCTCTTCATGATGTGTGATGGTCTCATCTACCTGTGATTTTACAGATGTTTTTATTAGTATAAGGCCCACAATTATTTTACTTCCTCAAGGTAATACTTTACATCTTTGACATTGTTTGGTAGCTAGATGGTGCAGTATTATTTAAAACTAAAAGCTTTGTGCAAAGAACAAAAGGATTTGAGTCTCTAGAACCAACTATCATATTATATTTTATTGAACTAGTAAATCAGTAATGACCTTGAACTGTAATTTAGCGGGGAGACTTCTTAATAACAAATATTCTGGATGAAGAGTAGCAAATTCTACAACATTGTGAGATTTTCCATCTACATAAAAAAAAAAAAAGTAGAAAAACCAGGATTTGTGACATATGTGAACACATGCATTTTGGAATTGAGTGACCTTAGTACTAGAGTTGTTTAATTATGAACTTAACCAAGAAAAGATCTTATAGGAACTCTAATCAATTGCTTGGTTTTGTTTATTTTGATTTGTTTTGTGGTGGGGCGATGGAGGAGGAGGGGAATAAAGATGGGGGAGAAAGCATCGCTGGACGTACTCCATGATTAGACGTAAATGAGAAAGAAGTATGATTTTCACATCCTCTTTCAATTCTGCCTAGGATATCTATGGACTTATCTATAAAATAGAATGTGGATTGTAACTATCAATGACCAAATTACATCGAAAAGAAATATACTATCTATATAAAACTGTTTCATTATTAAAATTAATTTTATCTTAGTATCTTCTTATGTCATCTATTCCAAACAGGAAATCATTAAGTTTCCATTTTACCCACATGGAAACTAAGGTAGAAATGCAGTGAATACTTCTAAAACTAATTATGCAAACATAGAAGAATTCCTAAAAATGACTTTGAAGTAATTAAGGGCGTGTGTATTTGATATATTTAAAGATGGGATACCTTCTCCAGGAAAGGCCTCAAGCTTTATGCATTCAAGTGGGGAGGCAAGGAGAAAAGATCATCTTGCACTACATATGTGGAAACTGGCATTGGGGTCTCAACTTGATGGAAACAGGTCCTCCTACTATCTGACAGGTAGCCCAGAAAAAACTGGGTGACCCCTTCCAGGGTATAAGATCAGAAAGAATTCCCAGAACTACCTCTCTTTTCCCTGCAGGCATCCCTGATAAAAAGGCAGTCCTTGTGCCCCATATGGTCGACTCCTGGCCACATTTCTCTCATCCCCTCAACTCCCACCTGGATGAAGGTGCAATAATGGAAAAGTGCCTTTTGGACCTGAGTATGAGCAGTTCTGGTCCTCACACTTCATCAGGGCCATCAGTCCCTATATAACTCCTTGCAAACTCCTACTGCTGAAAGTCAGTATTTATAGAGGATTACCTATTGTAGATAAAACTGAGAGTAAGAATAATTCAAACCAGGGACATTTTGACCTGTAGGATGTGGATCTGTGGAGTTGGTCTCTTTTTCATCCACACCCATAGCTTACACCAGCTTCCTTATCTGTAAAAATGAGCTTCGTAGAGACGATCTGAGGATGAACTCAGATGATGCTTTGTGAGGCATGGACCAAGTGCTAGCTACTATTATTATTGTTGTTGTTGTTCAGTGCACAAGATATTAATGTCCCCGTGAGTATACATGTGAATGTGTTTGTCTCTCTGTGTATATATGTGCATATGTGTGCCTATCACACTTTTTCTTGGATCCAAAGTCTGTGTATCTATTATGTAAAGGAGAGAACTGGGTTTAAAACTGAAGATACAGAGAAAGAGAGGGAAAGAGGGAGGAAGGAAGGGAGGGAGAGAGGAAGGAAAGAAGGAAGGAGAGAAGGAAGGAAGGAAGGAAGGAAGGAAGGAAGGAAGGAAGGAAGGAAGGAAGGAAGGAAGGAAGGAAGGAGAAAGAGGAAGGAGAAAGAGGAAGGAGGATGGAAGGTAAGAAAGAAAGAGGAAAAAAAGGGGTGGGAATGACCCTCCTCCATGAAGCGGGCATTCTTTCAACCCTTTCCCTTCACACCCTCCAACTGTGGCTCCAGTCTCTATAGGTTGATGAGATCCCATCCAATTTATGCTGTCAGTTTATTTTCCAGATCCCCTCCCCCTTATTTGTATTTCACAGAGAAGAAGCCAGAGGAGCAATGTTGCACAGGGGTTGAGATGAAGCCTGTCAGACAGCATCAGAGCTGAAAATTACAGCTGATTAAAGGAATAAAAAACCTCCGGGATCATTTGGTATTCTCGAAATTGACAAGTTAAGGTGCTACCCCTTTAAATATCTGCTTGGTTTCTCAGCCCCAAGATGGAGCTTTTTCTGGAACCATGTTTATAACCCTGAGAAAGAGAAAGGAGTGAACTCGCAACCTTTTATGAAGCTTTAAAAGCTTTGTTTTCCCTCTCCATTGTTTTCTAATCTTAAAAACAAAAACACCAGGAAACTTGCATTTAAGCATAAACAGCACGTTTTCCTAACAGAAGCTCCAAAAGCCCCGGAAGCGGGTAGACTGAATACTGCAGCTGCGGTTTATTTTCCAGGGGGTTAAAAAAGCTGCAAAGCCCTGGTTCCCTTTCTAAAGGAGCATAGGAAACGCTCTCCTTCGCAGCGGAAATAAAAAACGTGAGGTTGGTACTTACCAACGGTCACACTAATATAATGCCCTCTAAAAAGCCTGCGATAACCATATTCACAGCCATTAAACTTCAGGGATGCGGTGAAAGCTCAAGTAAGGTCAGCCTTATGGCGACCAGTGTCACATGGCCCCAAATCTTCCTACTACTTCTGTTTGTGGCTCTTTATGGGAGCACAGGCTTTTATTTTTCTAAGGATGTTAAAACATTTATAACTGTACAAGGTCAACGCGGAAAGGATTGCATCGAAACTGAAACTACACACGTGGCCACAGGAGATGGAATAAACCTAGAAGTTAGAGTGCACATCACAAATGTGTATGTAGATGTCATTTCGGGAGGCGTGTATCGATGGCAGCCTAGGAGAGATGAGCCAGCAGACTTGAAAGGTGTCACCAGATCAACTTGTGTGCAAGGCCAGGGTGGTGAGAGAAATTCCTAGAGCCCGGCCTGAAGATGGGGAGACCGCCATACTGCCCCTTCCCTGTCGTTTCTACCCCGGAATTTCCATCCGCCCCCCATTTTACACTACTCTCACCCCTCCCTCCACACCTGGTATTTGTCTTGTTCTCTGGGATCCACCTGAACCCAGAGTAGCTACTTATCTCAAAGACACGTAGAACTTGAACACATCTACTCTGAGTTTCCTATATAGCCTGGTATATGTTCAGTAATGAATAGATTTATCATTAAAAGATGAGGACCTTCGTTGCAATTTTTTCTTCAAACATCAGAGAGAATAACGTATAAATCAGCTGCAAAAAGCTGTTGCTGGTTAGCCTTCAACCCATATTTCAGAATATAGGACCCCCGTTGTTGCAAGGTAATTCTCTCAGAGAAAATCAACTAACCCAGTGAGTTAGCAAGGTTGTTTGGAACCATGAGAATATAGTGGGCTAAATAGGAGAAAAAAAAGCAGCACTGTTTAATAGGCCAGATTTCTGGAGCCTGTGCGTATGAAGAGGCTTTTGGGAAGAACAGGAGTTTCTCTTCCTGAATTCTACCATTCACTATCTGTGCAACCATGGAAAATTCACTCTGCCTCTCAGATCATTAGCCTTCTCTATAAAATGGAAATAACACCACCTGTTCTCTCTAACCAACTGTACAGCATTATGCAAATGTTAGATTTTGTTATATTTATCCACAAGAAAAATAAATAAACTAGAAAGAATACTGGTCTAATAAGCAAAGACAAGAATTCTAATATTTACTTCTTCCCTGGTGGAGTTAACCTTTCTGTCTCCATTTCCTTATCTGTACGATGGTATAATATACCAGCCCTATTGCTTTACAGAAGACAGAATAAAGTACTACTGATGAGAATGCTTTGAAAAATGTCAGATGCCATACAAATGTATGACATTATTATTTCTATTATGCAATAGAAGCACTTCATAAAACTTTTTCCTGATGTCTGAATCTGCTATCTTTAGATATTTAAAACCTGACATTTAAACCAAAATAAATACATGAACATTTAACAGTCTTCCAGAGATATACTTGGGGTCTCAAAACATTAAGATATTCATTCACAGATTTCTCTTTTCAAAACAGCATATCCTCTGGCTGCCTTCCTTCTATGATCGGTCATGGACTTCGATGCAATGTTTACACCATGCCAACTGTCCATTTGAAAAGCAAGACGTACAGATTTTTGTCAGTGTCGCTGGAAACAATGAACTTGACTGATTAAGGCTACTAGAGTAGTCAATTCAGTGAATCGGCTGGTCCAAAGACGGGTCCTTTTATTGAAAATAGAAAGGGGTGGCCCCCGAGAGATCCCCTGAGATTGCAGAAATGCTCTTGCCCCCAAGAAGATTCTAGTCTGGTTGGACAAAAGATTACACATGGAAAGCGAATGTAAACATCTCTGTCAGATGTACAAGACTAGCCTTCTGCGGGATTGCTTCTTTTTCCTTTTTTCTTTCTTTCTTTCTTTCTTTTTTTTTTTTTACAACAAACTACTTTTAGAAAGATAAATTTGCTTCAGCATCCATGATAATTATTGCCAGTATTCCTAAATCCTCGAACCTTTACCTGTTGCATTGGAAGATACATATGGGATTGAGGATAATAATTTATGCCTAGCTCTTTTCCTCTTTTGACTTTAGTTTTGATATCACATCATGATTCAATGCTTGGTGCACCATAAATTTTCTCCAAATGTGTAGTAATTCCTAGGTGCAGTCCAAAGTTATGATTCATTTATACTGGAGTGACAGCATAATACCTAGGTGTCAGAATCCATTAAAACTGTTCAATGTCTTCTGTTTATTTTTAGAACCAATTGAGACTTAACTGATGGTGAAAAATATACAGTCAAGTGTGTTTACTTCACCTTTACAAAGAATCCGTTATAGTCCCAATTAATTTGTTATTCCTGTCACAACAGGTACTGGATACTTCAAAACTGTCATTACTGTTTCTGCCTTTCTTTCGAGGGCTTCTATTTACTTTTAACCCATTCAGAGGTATCTGCCTATTGTGAGCTAAGGATTTCTGTGTATGTGTGTGCGTGTGTGTGTGTGTGTGTGTGTGTGTGTGTATGAGAGAGAGAGAGAGAGAGAGAAAGAAAGAAAGAGAGAGAAAGTATTATATTCTCAGAGCAACATAACCTGATACAAGTTCTGTACTAGAAATCCTTCTTCCCGCCAAAGCAAGGTGTTCTCCTTTATACTAACTTTAAAGATTTCTCCCAGAGCATATAGAAACCCTGGTATGCTAGATTAGATAGACAACAATGACATTTGAAGTGTTCTGAATGTGATAGTTATTGCCATTGAGGTATTTTTTTCTGCATAATAAATATCATCCTTTATTATTTAGTTCTGAACATTTTATACATGTAGTTTCTAACGGGAAAGTCTGCAGTATATGGAGAGGAGTAACTTAGCAATTTCAGGCAAAAATCCAGCCCTGTTCACTACTCTTTGAAAGAATGAATTTGCATTCATAAGGAATTATTTTTTTGTAATCTGAAAATACAAAACATACAAAATGTAGTTTCACAATAAGCATGAGAATTATCAGAAATAGTATGTACTAGGCAATTTTCACCACAAAATTCCCATCTGTACTCAAGCCAAACATGACAGAACCATTAAAAGTAATTTAGACATAGGCATCTAAGACAACCACCTACCTCTTCCCTGTTACTGCTCCAGGAGATTGATGGGGTACTGACATTACCAAACCATGATGATCAGAATTTGCTTTGATCACTCCTTGGCATGGAGCACACCTGACAGTAAAGGGTGATGTGAGGCCTATGAGAAGGCACCAAGAATCAGACTGCTTTAGTTTAAGGCTCGGTTCAACTCTTGGCTTTGATTTGAACTTACTGAGTTAGGTGTCCTTGAATAGGCTACTCGATTTCTCTTAGTCTTAGATTTCTCTTCAAAAATGGTAATGATGACATTTCTGAACTCCTAGGAGCACAATGAAAATTAAAGAACAGACTTTATTGGAAGTACTTAGCACAATTCCAGGCACATGATAAGTTTATAATCTGTGTTGGTTATTACTATAACTATTATTAGTCAGAACGCTTACTGAGAGAAGTGTGAGCACTAGGTAACCTGGTCAGGAAAGATTTGAGGATTTACTGGGCCAGAGCGAGCCAATAACTTCTGCTCTAAAAGACAAGCAAAGAACTAGAGAGACCACTTAGAATGGAAGTGAGAACTAGGAGTGAAGCAGTGTTGTGAGCTTAGAACAGGGAGCAGAGGTGCCTTCTACTGGCTGGGAAGGGCGCTGAGGTGAGGTCAACAGGGAGAGGCTGCCCACTCTGAGGACACGCGATCTCTGACATGGCCAAGTGTCTGCTCCAGAGTAGCTTCCAACTTTTCCAGTAACCATGCCATAGACAGATGTAATGCTATCATTTCATCTGACTGAATCAGACAGGAAGGCAAGGAACTGAATCCTGAGAACTTGGTCTAAGCAAGTCAATATGCGCCTCAAGTTCAGTTGACAAGAATTTATTAATGACGATGTGCTTATAACCCACTTCTTTACTGAAAGGATTTGAGACGACACACCATAAGCTCAAAAAAATTTAAGGGACTAGCGGAAAGGGGGAACTGGGGTTGAGGAAACCAGAGTTAACTCTAACATTTGTTATGGTTGAATGCAAAATTTGGCTGTGAGCTTCTTGATAACCAAAGCAAAATGTGAGATCACTCACATTTTAAGAAAAGATATGGCATAGTGATTCTTCCAGGAAGCTAAAACACTTTGAAATAAAATTCTGGAAGCTATTCCTTACATAAGAAAATCTATAAGGCTATTTTTTTCATCGACATAAAAAATCTATCCTCTGCAAAGTTCCTTTTGAAAATTTCCAACTTTATCTCAACCAAACTAAGGAATTATGAAAACCATTTATCTCAAGTCCAGAAAAGTAAAGGAGAAAAGGTCCCTGGAAACAGCTGGAGGAATGTAGGAGGTGAGGAATGGGGAGCTGATGAAGACAGTCTCAGGGTATTGATAGAGTTGAGAAGAACTGTGATTGTTAATTTCTCCCCACCTGGCCTATTTCTTACAATAGCAATGGAATCAAGAAAAGTCTGAAGAAATGCATAAATGAATCATCAGTATAATAGAATGTAAACTGTTCAACAATACAATAATTATGGTCAATTCATATTGGCAACTGGAGAGCAATAGGCGTGAATGCAATCTAATAGTATAATTTTTGATGATTAAAAATATCTAGACTATCATAAGCTAGTAGGAAAAAAATGCTTAATGTTCTTCAAAAAGTTATATTTACATGTAATCAGATAATGGAGAGCAAGTTTCATTTTTCTTTTCTGGCACTGAGCAACACTGGATTTTTTTCCTAAATGTAAATCATAAATACCAAGACTTCACTCCAGCTTCTCCATCTCTACTCCTGGTCCTTAAGTTTAGGTTCCTAAAATCTCTGGCAAGATCTAGAGCAATCGTCCCCTGTCTTCAGGCTGCTGGTTCAGTTCTCTGGCCTCCCTGCTACCGTCCTTCAGAAACACACCCCGTGTCCTGTTGTTCCTGGGCTTAAAGTCGCAAGGCTTGCCAGCAGCCACAGCAGCAGTGTTTCTCAGAAGGGCGGAGAGCGCTCTGCATGATTTGGGATTCGGCTCCTTTCCCAAACAGGACTTGTAGTGCTATCTTGCCATGGCTCCCCAACCTGTTCCCTTCAGCCCAGCCTCTCTGAACTGCTTGACATACCCCATGTGGAACATGGCCTCTAATGCCTGGAAGGCCCTCCCTGCAGGGCTCACTGGGCAACTGACATCTGTCCTTCAAGACATGAGCTAAGCACCACCTCTCTTGTGATGCTCTCTGTGGCCTGTGATCCTTCCCATCTCTTTCTGAGCTCCTGAATACAACTTCTTAAAAATTTTTATTAAATTTATTGGGGGTGACATTGATTAATAAAATACGTTTCAAGTGTACAATTACGCAATACACCATCTGTATATTGCACTATGTGTTTACCACCCAAGACAAATCTCCTTATGTCACCATATATTCGACCCTCTTTACCCTCTTCTACCTCCCCATCACCCCTCTTTCCCTCTGGCAACCACCATACTATTGTCTGTGTATGAGTTTTTGTTTGTTTGTTTGCTTGTTTATTGCTTTCAGCTTTATATCCCACATATGAGTGAAATCATATGGATACAATTTATTAGTATAGTATATAGTATTAGTATATAAACACTCATAGTTTATTATATTAGTTTATTATTTATAAATATGTCTGGCTCCCTGAAACTCTGAGAACGGAAAAAAGTCTGAGTGCCTGAAATATGTGTAGGTTCTCAAAAATATTAGTTTAATACATAAATGAAGTAGAATTGACCTAATGATATTACAAACAAATATGAGATTGTGCATTTGAATTGAGCTTTTGATTCAGTGTTAAGAGATGGGGTATAAGTATCAAATATTTCCAATATATTTCTCCTAATCATGGGTGTCAGAGCTCATTAGCTGTTTAGAGTCCCCAGGGAACTTGACATAACAGAGAGGACTAATTCTGCAAGGATCAGGGAAAGTAGTAGCAGTGCTCTGTCTGGTCATTTCTGGGTATACTTGATATTTCAAAAAGATTACTTATAGCTATGTGACCTTGGACAGGTTGCCTAACTTCTCTGAGCCTGTTTCCTCTACTGTTAAATGGGGATAATTAAAGTATCTTCTTCACAAGATAGAGAGGATTAAAGCATATAATATGAACTTCGCTGGGACACAGTAAGTGCTATGGACTGATTCGTGTCCCCCCAAAACTCACATGTTGAAGCCCTAATCACCAATGTGACTGCATTTGGAGACTGGGTCTATAAGATAGTGAAGTTATGAGGTCATGGCGGAGTGGGGCGGGGGGTGGGTCCTGATCACTGGATTGGGGTTCTTATAGAAGAGACTCTCTCTCTCTCTCTCTCTCTCTAACACAGCAAGAAGGCAGCCATCTAACAAATGAGGAAGAGAACTCTTAGCAGAAACCAAATGAGCCAGAACCTTGATCTTGGACTTCACAACCTCCAGAATGGTGAGTAATACATTTCTGTTGATTAAGTTACACAATATATGGCATTTTGCTATAGCAGCCTGAACAGACTGAAACAATAAGCACTTAGTAAATTATTATTATTATTTTTATTATTTGGTGTCATATGTCTCCTAACAAAAGGTTTTCAAGCTCTTCTAATGGTTTCTGGGGTGTTTTCCTTCGCTTGACAAACCACCAAAGCCGAAAAGTCCACCTGACCTTTTTACTGCTATGGCTTCAAATAAAAATTTAACATTAGATTTCCAACAGCAGAAATAACTACATATGAAGAACTCAGGGTTGTCCCCATTTCTTCAGATTTTCAGCTTGATAAAGGTTTTGGGTTTCCTGTGCAGAGCAGAATGCCCCAGCTGACGGCAGACTATGCTTTCAGTTTTGAATAAAATGAGTGGAAGATATCTAAGAAATTCTGCTCTTTCTGCATGAGTGAATACCTGTCATGCTTCTTACATCTACTGAAGCAATTAACACACACAAAGCTATATTTGCTAAGCCAGTGCTCCCAAATGGGGGTGTTAGCTTATACCAGTGAATAGCAAGGACCTCTGAATTTTTCAGCAAGCTAGTTTCTCCCTGAGCTCCTGTTCAGCCAGCCATGGAGCAACTCCTGCATATGTGCTGGGAACTCTCTGCCTGGCTCTCTTCTCCTCCTTTATGTTTCCATGTTTACTTTCCCCACAGTCAAGACCTCCTGGTGTTCACCTGTAGGCTCGACCAGACCTCAGTACTCTCCTATCAGCTCACATCCTATCCTTTCCACAGAAGCTTTGAGTAGCCCAGGGCCCTCCAGCCTGGCTGCACATTAGCATCCACTGAGGGAGCTTTTAAAAAAGGCCGAAGCCTAGGACCAACCCCACAACATTGACATCAGAACCAGGATGGAACATGGGCAATGACCTAATCAGCTGATCAGGTTTTAGACTCCTGGAGTAACCCTGGTTTGGAAGCTCAATTCCATTCTGGTCTTGGATTCCAGTTCCACTCTGAAGCTTCACTTTGTCTCCCAGTTTGAGTAAATGGTTCTTGGTCTCGTACCTCTGTGCCTGATTTAACAGCTTAATAACCAGGTTTTTGCTCACACTTCTCCTGCCTTATTCTCACCATTTATCCATCTGCCCCTCTCCAGGACTAGAGAGTTCCTGAACCCCATCCTTATTGAGATGATCATGTCCAGTTACCAAAGCTCCCTGATACGGGCCCGAAGCCTGCCTGCCGGCATAGCCACTGCTGCCTGCTCTGAGGTGCCTGCCCCTCTCCCCACTTGACTTAGCAGCCAGAGCCCTTTCTCTGGTTGGACCTTTTCAGGGCACCTGCCCACATGTCATCTGGGCACCATATCTCTGTATGTTTTCATGTCAGGAACCTGATTCCATTTGAAGGATTGTCTTTTACTTTGAGATCATGTCCCTCCTCACTTTTTGGTGTTAGAATGCCCTTTTTCTTAAGAAATGAAGGCAATAGTAGATGACAACACCATGTTGGAAAAATTTTAAAAGAAGTGGGAAACCTTATGATTATTCAAAGTTTTTTGGTTTGGGTTTTTCTTTTAACTTATTGGACCAAAAAATCCCCAGACTTGGGAACCACTGAGCTAGATAATCTCAAGTTATCTCCATCTCCAAATGGCAGCTCAACTGTGATGGACGGGTCTGGTTTCTAGATCTCAGGACCTCTCTTTACTTGGTTCATCTCACTGCCTATCGATGGGCTGTGCCCCTTTAATGGCACCCAAGTTCGCTCACTCCCTTCTCAGATCGCACCTCCCTGAACTGTAACCCCTCCTATAAGTTGTCTTGGATCAAGTTCTCATCCCAGCAAGCAACCTAAGAGCAAAAATATTATTAGTAATACCCTGTAGGGCCAGAGGTTTTACAGCTAAGAGGCACTTGAGATCATCTAGCTCAGTGGTTCCCAAGTCTGGGATTTATATGGTCCAATAAGTTAAAAAAAAAAAAACTTTGGGACATTTGTAAGCTCGCCAGTTTTTTGTATTTTGCCAAGAGCAGTTGCCATCTATTGTCACTTTCATTTCATAAAAGAAAGGACGTTATAACATCAGAAAGTCAGGACAGACAGAATTTCAGATTAAAGGCAATCCTTTGAATAGAAACAGTTTAATGTTATGAAAACTGCCTACAATGTCCTTATTTTTCTTAGTTCAATATATACCAGTGAAAATTTGGTCATGAACTAGCATTAGTTGCCAGGTAGATGTTTGAAAACACTAATTTAGTTCAAATCCTACAATTTACTGGTGAAGAAACTGAGACACAAGAGCATACATTATTTCTCCCAGGTCACCAGCAAATGAGCAGCAGAATCCAGGCTAGAACTCCACATCCTGACTCCAAGGCCAGGCCTCTGTCCATGCACTCTGATTCCTCCTGGCCAATAGGCCTTTTTCTCCCTTCTTCATTCTCCTTTTCTATATAGAGTCTGCCCCTCCACTGGCCCCTATTCCATGTGCCAGTAGAGGTGTTCCTCGGACACCGTTCATGCCCTGCTGCTTCTGCTGAAACAATGAACGGGAATAAGAAGGGCGATGATGACGATAGCTGTCATTCATTGAATGACCACTAAGTGCGAAGCACTTTACAAAGGTCAGTCCTAATCCTTTAATAAGCCTGAAAGGGAAGTAACAGTGTCTCATTTTTTTCAGGTGAGGAAACTGGAGCACTTGCCCCAAATTGTGTGGTAGCAAATGTCAGCCCTGATTTAAAGTCAGCTCTGCTTCATTTCAAAGCCTGAATCAATGATGCAGTTCTAGATTCTCAACTTCTTGCTACCTTTTTAAAAATCATATAGAATCACTGGCATAATTCTAGATTTTCAAGTTTCTGTCTTTTATTTTTGTTAATACAGAGCACCTAACACCTACACCCATAGTTCTTGCCCCCAGATCCCAAGTATACACTGTAGATCCAACAGGACACAGTTTACCTATCATGTAAATCTAGCCCTCCCAGAGCACTCAATAAATTAAAGATGTGGCCGAGGAAACTGAATCTGTGTTTGAACTTAATGATCTTGGTGACCTCTGAAGGTTCCCATGAATAGTCCCAGAATCACTTTAATCTGCATTTGTGTGCAATGATAGTACTTGTTATCCATCTTAGTCCAGCCAACACAGCCTAATCACTACAAAATGAATGCTGGTACATGCTTTAATTCCCAGGTTATCTTATTATCTAGAGATATTTGTCCTTATTATTGTTATTCTGGGGAGTCAGTGTCAAAAAACAGGGAATAATTTGACAATCCTGGGAAGAAAGATTGAAAACTGGGCTGGCATGAAAACCATGGAAATTTCTTGGTTCAAATTTATTTAGAAATTATTCCACTGGATAGGGAAGGAGGCATAAAAGGAGGCCCATTTGGCATCCCAATTCGGGAGTAAAGCAAAAGACACATCACTATGTTCTTACACTAATAGGCACAGGCACATAATTTCTTGAAGGGAAAGGACTGGGTCTTATTTATCTTTGCCTCCTACCATACCTCACACAGTGTCTGGCATGGAGAAAATGCTCAAGAAATGTTTGCAAAATTAACTGAGATATAATTGAATAAAAGTAAATAGCATAGGGAAGCAATTGAGAAATCGCACACAGGAACCAGTCAGAATGTTTATTGGAAACTCACGAAGTTCGTAATCAAAGGATTATGGCTGGGGAAAGCAACATGACATCACTTCATGTATCAGTTTCCTGTGGCTGTTGTAATAAATTACCACAAACTGGATAGCTTAACCAACCGAAATTTATTCTCTTCCACTTTTGGTTGTCAGAGTCCAAAATCAAGATGTCAGCAAGGTATGTTCCCTCTAGAGGTCATAGGGGAGATTCATTCCTTGCCTTTTCCAGCCTGTGGTGGTCGACAGCATTCCTTGGCTTGTGACCACTGACTCCAGTCTCTGCCTCCATCTTCACATGGCCTTCTTCTTTTCTCCATGTCTTCTCTGCCCACCTGGATCATCCTGAATAATCTCATCTTGAAATCCTTAGCTTAATTTTATCTGCACAGATCCTTACTCCAAATAAGATTACATTCACAGTTTTCAGGATGTGGACATATCTTTTTGAGAGCTATTGCTCTAACCACTACATCTCATATGACACCAAACTTTATAAGAAAACTGAAACTCATGTACAAGCATTGCCTTGGCTGTGTATTACTGAGGTGTAGAAAAAAAATACTGCAACTAGAGAGAAGTGAAATAAAGAGGTACATGTAATAGGGATAATATTTCAAAAATGGTTAAGTTGATTATTCCTTCCTCCCTTCGGTTGTACTCTCACCCAGTGTCACTGTTCTGACCCAGGGAACACCGGAGAAATGACATTTTAGGAAAAAGGAAGACAAACTAACAAAGGAGACGTCCTATGCTTGGAAGAGGGAACAAGTGGCCTTCATTTCTCTGGCCTTGAGGGTTTACGGGGAAAGAGGAGGCTAGACAGGAGAGGAGGAGCTATGTATCTCCTGTCTCTCCCACTCTGTGCCAAAGCCCTGGAGGAGAGAAGTGTGTTGGATACATCTGGGGAAGTCAAAAGCAGAGGAGTATTTTCTCTACTTCCTATGCGAGGCTTGAGAAAGGGACTACCTCACGGGATGCCTTCACAACAACCTGGAGCTGCTACGAGACCGAGCAAAGAAAGCACCTGAGTTAGCACTCCTGAGCTGCAGGGTGTGTGAAAGAGCCCCACACGATGCGGGGAAGGGGCCAATACAAGGATCTAACATAAAAGACCCCCAGAGTGGAAGCAGAGGAGCCCTGAAGGCATGATCTGTAGGGCAGGCTGCCTAGGCCGGAATAAATGGAAACTGCAGGCACACTTCAGAGCATGCACAGAACCTCCAAGATCAAGGTGGAGCCTATTCACCAGACACGAATGGAGCCAAGGGAACAGACCACAAGTTCATCAGCTGCAGAAATCCGTATCAGATGCCAGCAGGGCATTCAAGGACGAGGAGGACATAGAATATCCATTTCTCAAAAAACTAGAAGACAGTACAATGACCTGAGCCTGTCATTCAAGAACCCCTTCTTCCCCACTACCAAGAGGTTGTCTAAACAAACCCTTCCTTCCAGACATCCACAAAGCTGTACTGGAGGGGCACAGAAAGAATAGAAAATGGGTAAGTCTCCAGATACTGCAACAGTCTATTGAAATTGTTGCTTGGGACTGAATTGAACAATTTGGACTTAATTAGGTGTTCCCCATACCCATTCTGTCTTGGCTACACAACAGATTTGGAGTGTATACAAAAGACTGCATCGATCATGGAAAATAGAAAAGTTAAATTTTCTTTTGCACATTTGTGAGGGTTCGTTGCCATGCAAACACATTCGATCATAA
This sequence comes from Pteropus medius, assembly GCF_902729225.1. Lineage (NCBI taxonomy): Eukaryota > Metazoa > Chordata > Mammalia > Chiroptera > Pteropodidae > Pteropus > Pteropus medius. Next base: position 34,852,645 of record NW_024354875.1, read on the forward strand.
AAGTGAGTTGAAATCTACCTTAAATATTTGAAAAAAAAAAACATTTTGCCTCATTCAGACCAAACTTCAGTTTAGTTTATGTCAGCATAGCGTAGTCCCCAACACTAGGAAGATGGAAAACTATAAACTTGCAGAGTTGGAGGAGTACCTTAATATTAGAAGGTGTGTCCCCAAACCATCCTCTAATTCATTTCATCTCTTATTTCATTCCATTCATTCCATACGTACTTACAGCAGACCCTCTTTACTTGAGGCACTGTGTTAGGTCCTGGGATAGATAATGAATAAATCTGGGGTTCTGACCAGGCACGAAACTATTATCCACAGACCTTCCCTAATGCAAAGACCAAAGTCTTGGTGAGCTAATAACACCTCTGAAAATCCAGTCACTACTCTCCTATCCATTAGATAATTGTTATGTAATCAAATTTTTAATAAACTCCTCTGATTCTGTGTAGAATCTGTCTGAACCTAACATTCACACTTTTGATTATTTTGACAGTATTTTTGTGGTCTATTTATTTACAGAGAAACCTGACTTCATTTATAACAGACAATATTTAGGTCACGCCAAACATTTTTATTTTTTCTTTGTCTGATTACTAAAAAAAGGATTGGACTGAACAGGAAATAGCCAGATAAATAATGCACTGAAACCTCTTGCAGGATGACTGTTTTTAGAATTATTCAGGTTTTGTAGTGTTATATCTTGAACAATAGGGGGTGAGGGCTCAATGCTACTTTGAGTTATTATTCAGATATTAATTTCTGTTTCATATTAATGGGTATTACATTGCTAAGTTCATGTTTCACATTCTGAATAATCACTCCCTTAATAGTGAACATATTATTAATGGTCCATTTTAATAAAGTTAAAATAATTCCCCATTTATCTTTTCCACACTGCTTCAAAGTCACATTAAAACGAAGGGTGAAAAGAACCATGTGAAATAACGGAACAGACATATAAAAATTGCCTTCTCTGGGAAGAAAGGGATACCTTTATTTACTAACACGTAAAATACTGCAACAGTCCCTTTCTCTTCGCCGCTACCCTTGCTGTGTTGGAACCAAAATACCACCACTTTTAAAGCTTTCTTCCTTAATAATGCCTATTCTTCTACTCCTCCAGCCCATAAGACTCACAAACAAGCAACACGAATTTTTGTGAGAATGCAGTTATGGTCTATCATTATTAAATGTCTCTTGGTGGGCGGGAGAGGCGTCTCATCACAAACAGCCATTCATCAGCACTCACGGAGCTGCTCACATCTGACCTCAGCAGCAATAATGCCACATCAAGTAGGCCAACTACCCAGTTTAGCAGCCGAGCAGAGAGCACAAGCCGGCTCCAAGATTAAGTACACTGCTGCAGGCTTTCATTCCCAGGAGCTCTTTGGGCTGATGTTGTATTGATTGAGAAACTTTACCAGTAAGTATCACAAACAACAATAGCCAGGTCAATGACTGGTGATGCCTGAATAAAAATTCCCCATGGGCTGTGCTTTGGGCAGAAGCTCCGCTCTCATGATGTCTGAGCACAGGTTGAATAAGGTTTCCAGGCAAGAAAAGAGTGAGAACCTGCAGTTGGAAATGACATTTAAGCAAGTCCACGTGGGAACAGAATGAGAGACAATGATGTAATTATCTATTCCCCAGTTTCCAACCGCCACAAAAACCTGTCATTCTCAGTGTTTATATGTTCTCCAAGCCTTCCACTTCTTGCTTTTTAATGCTTGTTAGGGTCTGTGATGCCTAAGCCCCATATGCAAACACAGGCAGTTTTCAGATTAGAGAAAAAAATAAATATTACAATATACCAATAACCAAACCATTTTCACTTGAGAAATTAAAAGGGAATTTTCTGGCATATATTTCCCCATACCCTAAGAAAGGTATTGAATTTTACTTCTTACCAAGTGAGCACCAAATAAGAAAAATGAGCATATATATCCCAAACATACTTTTATAACCAAATCATAGTTTTTTGATGAGGTAGTGCTTGTGAAAATGGCCCTTGTGGTTGGGAGAGGCGCTTGCACCATGGTAAGTAAATACACATAATAGCAACTGCAGGCAGTAAAACTCAGACTCGGGGGAAACATGTAGTTCTGGTAGTGATGTGCACACACACTCTCCCACACGTCTGATGTGAACGTTCTTGTACTCTCATAACACATGCATGCAGGATGGGACACTACTCTCTTCACGACCAGATTCTATTCTCTTGGAGGAAGATGATGCTTTTCTCCTTCCAATGTTTCTGCTCATGCTTCTCCAACCTCCTTCTTTGCTCTCCCAAAGTCAGGGTTAATCATTACCTGATCTTTCTTCCTTTATACACACTTCTATTTTCATACTAAATGTTAACTATGAGTCTGCTAATCTGTTTTCCCTTTGAGACTACGAACTCAAGAGCAAATGTTTTAAAATAGTATTAATTTTGCCTTATTAGGGCTCAGTGCAGTGCCCTTCACATAGTAAGTGCTCAGTAAATCTATTTCAAACTCAGCAATTGAATTGGGCATGGTAGATATAGCTAATTGTCCACCCAATAACTAATTTATCCTTTCCCTTACCAACGGGACCTCAGGTTTTTCAGGGGAGCAATGTCCCCAGCTTAAGAAAAGGTCTTAACTGATTGTAAAATTGAAAGTTTACAGGTTGAGTCTATCCGGAGAGCTCTTATTTTCCCGATTAGAGGAACAGGCTCAGTGGACAGCCACTTTCTGCTCTTCACCCTCGTTTCTTACAGCATGAGCTAAAAATTTGGGGATGGGAGTGAAGTAAGTAGCCAGGCTAAATTTAATATCTAGATAAGGAATGTTGGATTATCTTAGGTTTACTACATATCAATATATTTTTTTAATTAAAACAAGTATAAGTGGAGGATAAAAACTAAGAAGAGAAGAACTTTGCTTCTAAATATTTTTGACATCCACTTTAGTGTTAAATAATAGTTCTCCACCAAGTGGCTTGACAACACTGACTACATTCCGTAGTCACAGTTGCCTTTTGAGTGACCAGCAACCTTTTCCCTCAGTCCTACCATCATCATGTCTGTCTCATGGACAGTGAAGGCGATTTATTTTATAGTCACTGAGCATCATGGATCTCATCTTTGGCAATGATAAGAAGACAAATCTCAAAAGACTCCAAGATGAGGAGATAATCTTTCTTTTGTTACTGTAATTCGGTTCTCAAGTGCTGCTGAAATCACTAATTGCCCCTCAATATCCATACTCTCCTTCACTTTTTAGTAGTAAAATCCCTCAAGTTTTAACTGGGTACATGGCGGCTCAGCTAAAGATTATATTTCCCATAGTCCCTTGCAACTAGGCATGGCCATATGACTGTACATTGGCCAACAGGATAGCCAGAAGTAATGCAGGTAAATTCTGAATCTATTTATAGGAAGATGACTGTCATTTGCTTCCTCTTGTCTCATTTCTTTGGAGTTGGGATGTAGGTATAGTGGTGGTGAACTATCTTTGATCATACAGATTAGAGAAACTCCCTGCAACAAGAGTCCAAACTATGGCCCATGGGCCAAATTCACCACTTGTTTTACGTAGCCTACAAGCTAAGAATGGTTTTTACACATATAAATAATTTAAAAAAATAAAAGGAGGACATTTTGTAATCCATTTTCATGGATTGATTTTCATGTCCATAAATAAAGTTTCATAGCAACACAGCCACACTCGTTCATTTATTCCTTCTCTGTGACTGCTTTTATGCTCTAGCAGCAGAGCTGGGTAGTTGCAACCAAGACAATATGGCCCACAAAAGCCTAAACTATTTATTATATGGCCCTTTACAAAAAAAGTTTGCTAATCCCTGTTCTAGAGAATGGTGTAGCCACAAGCAGATGATCTGGGGTCTGACTTCATGAAATGCAGCCACTCCACCTTCCAGGATGCCTAGAAGCTTGGTGTTAACTGAGAGAGAAATAAACATCTACCTTATCTAAAATATTGTTATTTGGCTTCAGTTAAAGGAGCTGAACCAAAATCTTGGCTAATACAAATACCATAAGGCACTTCTTAAGTATCGTCAAAGACAAGCTACAATTGAACAGAAAGAAAAAGGGAAAAACTCCTTCTCTCCAAAGAAGCGAATGCTTTATACCAATGACGTTTCCATGAGCATTTGTTAGCTTACTTCCCCACGACATGTAAAAGAGACCTTTGCACATTCTTGAACAGTGGAGAATATGATGAAATGGTGCTGATAGAAGATTACTTCCATACTCTGGTATACAGAGAACTAAAGTTAAAAAGAACTTGTCAGTGAGACTCTCTTTCTTTCAAATTCCCCGTACTCCTCCAGGAGGTTGTTGAACTAACAACAACTAAAATAACAAACAGTGAGTACTGTTCCTGTGTCGAGCATCGTTTTAAGATCTTTACAGATATTAACTCTTTAAATTTTCACATTGCCCATATGATAGGTACTCTCGTTATCATTCCCATTTTATAGCTGAAGACACAGAGACTCAGAGAAGATAACTTGCTAAAAGTTACACTGCTACTAAGAGCCATTTTCTGTCATGTCTAATCTTGGAATAAAGTACTAAGGACTTGTATGTTGGCTAGAGAAGTGGAAAGGAAGGAGAAATGGAAATGTAAAGAACTCTGCAGAGAAAGAATCCCCAGACCAAGATGGTGGCATAGGTGCAGTCAACGAAAGGCAACAGAGAATCTAGAAATAGTCACAGTGTGAGCAGGGGTCCCCAACCCCTGGGCCTGGGACCAGTACTGGTCTGTGGCCTGTTATAAACCAGGCCGCCCAGCAGGAGGAAAGCGGTGGGCAAGAGAGCGAAGCTTCATCTGTATATGCAGCTGCTCCCCAGTGCTAGTAGCATCACTGCCTCAGCTCAGCCTCAGATCATCAGGCATTAAATTCTCATAAGAGCACCAGTTCCTGGTGCCAAAAAGGTTGGGGACCGCTGAGTAAAGGGTCTTCTCTAGTCTTGTGGTTCCAAACCTGACTGAGCACCAGAATTAGCAGGGATTTATAAAACTACAGTTTTTCAAGACCCCTCAAAAGATGACCAAATCAGACCTACTCGATCAATATCTCTTGGGCTAAAGCACTTTCTAAAAGCCCTCCAGACAATTTTATATCTAAATTAGATACTAGCGAACCAAATACAGCAACATATTAAAAAGATTATACACCACAATCATGTGGGCTTCATCCCAGAGGCACAGGGATGGTTCAACATATTCAAATCAATTAATGTGATACACCGCATAAACAAATTAAAAAGTAAGAATCATACGATCATATCAATAGATGCAGAAAAAACCTTCGACAAGATACAACATTCATTTATGATCAAAACACTTAACAAAATCGGTATAGAACAAAAGTATCTTAACATAATAAAGGCCATCTATAACAAACCCTCAGCCCACATTATACTTAATGGTGAAAAACTAAAAACCTTCCCTCTAAGATCAGGAACAAGGCAAGGCTGTCCACCATAGCCACTGTTATTCAGTATAACATTGGAAGTCCTAGAGAGTGCAATCAGACAAGAGAAAGATATAAAAGGCATCCAAATAGGAAACAAAGAAGTCAAACTGTCACTATTTGTGGATGACATGATTCTCTACATAGAAAACCCTAAAGACTCCACAAGAACACTACTAGAAACAATAGGCAAATATAATAAAGTCTCTGGGTACAAAATCAATGTTCAAAAATCCATAGCTTTCCTATACTCTAATAATGAAGTGTCAGAAAAAGAAGTGGTAAAAATAATTCCTTTTGCAATTGCAACAAAAAGAATAAAATACCTAGGAATAAATTTAATGAAAGAAGTGAAGGACCTATGTAATGAAAACTATAAGACGCTATTAAAAGAAATCAAAGAAGATACAAAGAAATGGAAAGATATTCCATGTTCTTGGATTGGAAGAATCAACATAGTTAAAATGACTATATTACCTAAAACATTATACAGATTTAAAGCAATCCCCATCAAAATTTCATCAGCATTTTTTAAAGAAATAGAACAAGATATCATCAGATTTGCATGGAAGCACAAAAGACCCCGAATTGCCAAAGCCATCCTGAGAAGAAAAAATGAGGCTGGAGGCATCACGCTGCCCTACTTCAAATTATACTACAACGCGACAATAATCAAAATGGCATGGTATTGGCAGCAAAACAGACACATGGACCAGTGGAACAGAATTGAGAGTACAGAAGTAAACTCATTTTTATATGGGCAAATAATTTTTGACAAAGAAGCCAAAAACATACAGTGGAGAAAGGAAAGCCTCTTCAATAAATGGTGCTGGGAAAACTGGAAAGCCACCTGCAAAAGAATGAAACTAGACTGTTGTCTATCACTACACAACAAAATTAACTCAAAATAGATTAAAGACCTAAATATAAGACCTGAAATAATAAAATGCATAGAAGAAAACATGGGAACTAAACTCAAGGACCTTGGACTTAAAGAGGATTTTATGAATTTGACTTCAAAAGCAAGGGAAGTAAAAGCTGAAATAAATGAATGGGACTACATCAAACTAAAAAGCTTCTGCTCAGCAAAAGAAATTGTCAACAAGGTAAAGAGACAACCATCTGAATGGGAAAATATATTTGCAAGCAACACCTCCGATAAGGGCCTAATATCCAAAACATACAAAGAACTCAAACAACTCAATAACAACAAAAAACAAATGATCCAATCAAAAAATGGACAGAGGACCTGAACAGACACTTCTCCCTAGAGGACATACAAATGGCCAACAAATATATGAAAAGATGCTAAACATCGCTAGCTATTAGGGAAATGCAAATCAAAACCACAATGAGATACCATCTCATACCTGTTAGAATAGCTATAATCAACAGGACAATAATAACAAATGTTGGAGAGGATGTGGAGGAAAAGGAACCCTCATATACTGCTGGTGGGACTGCAAATTGGTATAGTCACTATGGAAAACAGTATGGAGGTTCCTCAAAAAACTAAGAATTGATCTATCATATGATCCAGCAATCCCTCTACTGAGCATTTACCCTAAAGACTTGAAAACCCATATCCAAAAAGATATTTGCACACCGATGTTCATAGAAGCAATGTTCACAGTTTGGTGGAAGCAACCAAATGTTCACACTTTGGTGGAAGCAACCAAAGCGTTCTACAACAGATGATTGGCAAAAGAAGCTGTGGTACATATATACAATGGAATATTACTCAGCCATAAGATGAGATGAAATACTACCATTTGCGACAACATGGATGGACCTCAAGATAATCATGCTAAATGAAATAAACCAGACAGAAAAAGTTGAAAATCACATGATCTCACTTATATGGGATATAAACCTAAAAGCAACAAATGAGTAGGACAAACAAACAGAGACTCATGGACATAGACTTTAGGCTAGTGGTTACCAGAGGACTATAGATTAGTGGCTACTAGTGGGGTTGGGGAGGAGAGAGAAGATAGACGGGATAAAGGGCTTCAAATATATGGTAGCTGAAGGAAACTGGATTTTGAGTGGTAAACACACAATAGAATATACAGATGTCAAATGAAAATTATATAATTGTATTAACCTGAAAATTGTACACCTGAAAATTATATAATTGTATTAACCAAAGTTACCCTGATAAACTTAATTTAAAAAATAAAATAAAATAAAATAAAAAATAAAAAAGCTGACTAGATGGAAGGTGAGAAACAGGTTTGAATCCAAACAAATATTAATAATTTTGTTCTAGAACTTTATGTAAGACTTAACATTATTTTAAATAGCTAAAACCTGTCCAGTGATTTAGGCATATGACAACCTTTAAAACACTAGAAATCTTTTATTTTCTGGCTTATTTGTCATTGGAAAAAAGTCTATCCCAATGAAGGCCTGAAATGGGGACTTCTTTCCCTTTTTTCTAAAGGTAATTTAAAATTCTTAAATGTGAACTTATAGATAAAATTAAAAGATTAAACTATGATATAAATGGAACAAAATATAATTTTAAGCACTTATAAAAAGTCTTTTTTCTTTACCTAAAATGCAAGTCAACTTAGGGTCATATTTTTGAACTATGACTTACTACACATTTTTGAAGCTACATTTTGTTCTTAGTAGATTTTAGCCTTCTAGAAAATGATTAACATAATGCTCTTTGTTCACCTGTGAAAACCTAAGTAAACAAAAAAGATAGGACATTTTCAAGGTTAAAATATAGAAATCAAGATAAAAATCATTGGACTTCACTCAAATTCATTGCCTTTCATCACACGTTAGTTTGGTCACTACTGCTTATGTGGACAACCCAGGGATCAGACCTGATCATTCACCTATTCCTTTCCTAACTCGGGGATCTCTTATTTTCATGCCTCTTGCCCACTTCAATTATAGAGTTGAGAAAAGGTTTGTAGAAACTCTTCTCTCATAAACAAAAATGACAAGAGTTACATATAAATCATTACAAGCGGTTTTTAATTGTTGCTTCGTTGAAACTGAGCCCCCCTCTTCTACTAACACGGAGAAATAGCTCTCTCCATTTCTTCTACAATTCTAGAAAATGAAACTATCTGAATTTCATTGTCATTAATGCAAGATCAATATTATGAGTTCTATAGAATTCAGAAAAACAAGAAGATACACTATAGAGTTTTTTAAATTTTCTCTAAAATGTAATTGACTTCTTAATAAACTTAGATGCTCAGAACACAAAGATGTGAGTGAGTATTTGGTAGCACTTCAACATTTCAGAGAACATGTGCTGCTAATGGCCTTTCTACTCATCTCCCTTCACTCACACACATACCTGTGGGACACAGCACATATTGAACTTGAGTATCAAACACCAGAGCCAATTTATTGCAGATGATAAGGAAACAGTCATACCTCTAGAAGCAGTTCATTTTTCAGTGCCAAAGGCAAAGTGTTTAGTAGGTATTTTATAGGTCATTTATCCAATACACCATAAGACATCTGCAGCTGCTCAAACTAAAAGTCCTTCACTAGGGATGAGTTCACATTGTGTGTGTGTGTGTGTGTGTGTGTGTGTGTGTATTCATGCACACATATGTGTATGTGCACAAAAGGGTGCTCAGCAGTATATGCTTTGAGAATTTATAGAAAACGGCTTGGGTGGTTGGCTCTGCATCCTTCTCAATGAGACACTCAGATGAGCAACATCCTGGGTGTTTTGAGTGCTGAGTTCTAGGCCTAAGTATCTGCAAATGGATTGTGTGATCTCCACCCATTCTCTGTGTGGCTCTGGCCTCAGGTTTCTTGTTTATCAAATGGAATTGGAAAAGCTTCCTCCACGTAGCTCACAGGATTTCTGGCCATGAGAATAAATGTGAGCAAGCCCTCTGAAAACTCGACAGCACTACAAAATCGAAGGCACCCTCCTCAAGGACAGACTTAGCAAGAGGAAGTAAACTCCCAGTCCATTGCTTGACTAGATCACCGTACAACCAATGCAGTCATTTCTTAAAACAAGGAGAATGATTCACGTAACAAAAGGCCTTGATTAAGTCACATCTGGGAAAATAAAACAGGCCTGTCATTTGATAGTATCTCTATGTGCCAAAGACACGGTGTCCACAGACAGAAGAAAAAAGGGCCAGTGGCCCTGGCAAGACTTTTTGTCACTATCTCAATGTCCCTTGAGGAGCTGCTCCAGACCAGACGCAGGGTAGAATGCCTCGCCCCTTTCCACAGCCCACTTAGTGAATCACCACATTGTAAAATGTTCAACAGTTTTTATATGAATAAAATAAAAATTAAGTTTCCTGGGTGTATATGGTTTTCACAGTAAGTCTGTGTTAATATTTCCTAATCACAGTGACCTCAGCCTGCCAGAATGCACAGGCCCCTAATCCTCGCTGTAATGTTTTCTCATTAGCTGCGCAGCATTGCCACACCAGTGGCAGCAACCAAGCACTGCCTCAGGCACCACTGGAATTAATTACTAGAAGAAACACTGCTGTTTTGAATTGTCATCTTGAATTTATCACTTGCCACTTAATGTAACTCATCTGACCTAATACCTCCATCGTGTCACCAGGGGCCTTGGCACAGGTTTCACCAGGGTAATAGCAGGGGGGTTCTGTATACCTAATGTGGCTGAGATGCCAAACACCCAGCTGCTGGAGGCCTGGTTAAAATCCTACCCTGGAGGCAAAGCATGCTAACAATGCCCCTAGCAAATTGCAGATTACTCATACGTCATGTTCTATCTGAACCTACGAGTGATTCAAAGGTAAGCACCACACAACTAATTTCTGCTGCTTGGAGAAGATAATCTTTCATTTCTTTGGATGGAACAGCCTCTCACCATTTCTTTCTCTCGTGATATGTTTTTGAGGATAGTGAAACTAACTATTCATATATGGAAGGAAAAGTGGCTCTGGGGGGACCTGTAGTGCTGGGTGTGGGGCCCTTTTCTTATAAAGTCTGAAGAAATTTCTCATTAAATTACTCACACAAAGAAATACAATTTCACCATAGGTTATATTTCCCCAGGAAAAGGAACCAAAGTGTAACCCAATTTGAAATCTGTGCTGTAATTTAGCAGGGCTACAATTTACCTTGCACTTGCGAGGGTTATTTTGCATTAGCTATTTTAAATGCACATTTAATAAGGGAATTAATGATTTGGCTAGTTTCGTTAAGCCTGAGAAATTATTTCGGTACGAAAAATAAGCTTTGATGTATGTTCTGAACAATAGTATTCTTAATCAAATTCTTCATGTGTAAAAGCCATATACTCAAGTTTTCTGCCCATTTTGGATTCACCTAAATGTCAATACTTCCATTTTAGTCTTTCAGTTCTGCTATGGCTTTTATTTCAAAACATGACATATACACATATGCATATAGATGTATGCCTATATAAATGCTAGCAGCCCCTAGAAGCTTACAGGCATAATAATGTAATATTATAATACCAAACCTGAAAATCCTACTGATGAAATAATAAGTAAAATAGATTTACTTTGATAATGAAAATTCCCAGCCTATTTCATAGACAAAAACATTTCCTTTGGTTACCGTACTCTATACTATGCATAGTAAACTTCGGGAGATGTATAATGCAATATAAACATTAATAGTTACACAATTGTGTTGTTTTAGAAAGACTATTTATAGAGAAAATACAAAATGCCTCCCCAATGCATACTTAGACCTAAGCCACCATAATCTTCCTGCTCATACAGCAGGAAATCTAATACACTAGCTCAATAAACCTGTAGGAAACAAAGGTTTTATGTAGCATTAAGTATCACAATATTAAAATGCCCACATTACTTTCAATTGCTCTTATAAGCTTCTTTTTAACAATCCAGAAAGTTGAGCATCATTAGAAGAATATTGTCCTATGTAGTAAAGGAGAGAGAAGGAGCAAACAGAAACCTCACCCCTTCACCTGTGTTGATCTCTGATTAATAATGCCATTGGTACTTTTACACAAAGTTCTCTCCCTCATACTCTCTTATTACGTATACCTTTGGGTCGTCAGGCCAGGTTCTGTCACAGGTGACATAACATTTAAAAAGGTGTCAAAAAGCCTTGACTGCAATGCCAGCTCAGCCACATAACCTCTTTCAGAGCTGGTTTCCTTTCCTGTAAATGGAATATTGTGCGCTGCAGGATACTGAGGCTATAATTAAAGACTGCAAAGCTCTTTCAAATACCAAGGACTTCATTCCGCTAATGCTCATTATGAATGGTAATGTAGCAACAACAAAGATCACTACCCCCAGAAGAGTAAGTTTCCCCCAAATGGGACAGTTGCTTTTGTGAGTTTTGCAGAGCATCTAGCACTCCATAGCTGCCTAATTAATACCTAATGACAATGATGAACCACTGGTGATATTCAGATAACTAATTGAGGTCTTATAGTATCTCAGAAAGTTTCAACTTAATGGCCACTAAAATAGAATATCTTCTATTTCTATTGCACTTGCCAACTCCCCAAATTTCTACAAACAGAAATTTATCAACTGAGGTTCTTTGATAAAATATTAATGGTATTAAAAACACTTTGAAGACTTAGGGTATACTCAGGGTAAATAAACTAATATTGTCTTTTAAGCAACAATTTCCACCTTTCTGTTGCATGGGCAAATTCAAGCAAGGGACCCTGACAATCCTGCATTGGAGCTCGTAGATCTGAATCCACAGGGCTATCTTTTGCATTTGTCAATGTGAGGATCAGCAGAAGGCATTTTCAATAAATATACAACCTCTTAGGGTTGTGTGAACCATTGGACTATAGAAACTTAATGGTGTTTGCACATAAGGATGCATAACATGTTGTAACACATTTATAAAGGGCTGGGTAGCTTGCATTTAAGTGATGGCAAAAATCCTCCCTCTGTGCAGATGTTTTAAAGACTGCAGACTATGGGGAGCTCTGTGGCCATACCTTAAGGTAAACTTGCAGACTAGATTATTTTTCCCCACCCTCAGGAATACCAAATTGTTAACTGTCATGGCCCCACACCCGTACTAACCCTCTTCAGGTAGGCCTGAATGCAAAAGCTCTGTGAAATCTTTGCTGATCTTCAGATATTTTTAAATGACTTAAAATAAAATGTTTTAAAATCCCGACTGTTAGCTTTAAAATGTACCAGGGCATGCTGGGAATCGATGGCATTTAGTGCGGCTGCCTTGTAAAAAAACCAAATCCTAAATGGTTCATCCTAATGTTATTGGCAGATGTGGTTTTATACTTTTAAATTCCTTCGAGTTGCTGGAAAGGAAAAGAGAACATATAGATATGCCTATGCAGATGAAATGACATCATAAAATACCTGACTGCAAAGCAAGGGGACTTTCTGTGGCTGGATTACTTGTTATTGAAATAGGGACTTAGAGCAAACGGAAAAGCGCATCATCTGCAACTGAATGTTTTCAATTACTTTTTATGGCGCTTGGTCATTCTCACCACAACATATATATTGGAACGAAAGATTATTTTACATTCTAAGTGAAAGAAATGCACATGCAGCATTTACTTTGCAAATGGAGACTCTGTTGCCTTTCACCACTCTACTGAAATATGGCAAATCTATAGCAGTAACTACACAATCACCAAAATGATTATTTTTCTCTGAAGTTATTCCCTTTCATTGTAATATCCAATTTCACCACAATTAACTATATTAGCTACATATTCCGCAACCTGGTAATACTTGTCACATTCATATTTAACATCAAATATACTTCGTTTCCTTCTGGACTGGAAATGCAGTTATAGAGGGTGTATATTTTTCATTTTTTTCCTTTTTTGAACAATTGCAAAACAATATTAAAATGCCCGTCTTACTAGAGTTTTAAGGACCAAAGACAAAGAAAATATGCCATCTAATGGAAACTGCAACTATAATGCAAACAACTCGAATGTAATTAATTGTTCCAACTGGAATTTGCTAGGGCAGGAAGTAGGCACTGAAGGACACAAGCTCAGGACAGGCACAGAGAAAAGCTGCTCTGCTGAGAAAGGGCTGTTCTGAATGAGGGTTCTTGGCCATTATATCTTTGTTTTGTCTGGGTCTCCGAGGAACAACATAGACTACCCATCCCCACCCCCCAGTCTCCCATCCTGTCCTTTGATTCATTCATATCTTATTTGGGGATAGGAAGAGGGATTTTCATACAAAATGTTTTTTACCACCTGGAAAACAATCTATCTAAAAGCTAATTCCTAATGCTCATGACTGTGAGACTGGCTCATCGCAGCCATTGTCATGCAAACACAGTTGTAAGTAATAATGTGGCCTTTAATGACAGAATGATGGACCTGCCAAACACTTGCTCCTGCCATAGACTGCTTGCATTTCCCTGCTGGAGAGCACAGAGATGCCCATCTGGGAGTTATTAACATATCCTCGTCAATTCAGAACCGACTTTAACATAATCCATATTTGTTGGAGAAAGTCCAACATCAGCTTGAGAACAGCAGTCACGTGCCTCAATGACACATTTCAAACAGCACACACAGAGCATGCTTGGGCAGCTAAGCAATTCAAAAATGCAAATAGCTGAAGCATTCTCCTGACTAGATAAAAAGGACAAATCCCTTTTGGCAAGAGACTGGATGCCCTCTTAATGTCACAGGAAAACAACCAAACCAGGAAAGGTGTAAATTTCAGAGACATTGATTTAGGTTTGGTGAATCGCCAGAAAGGCATGTCTTTTGGTTTATTCCAATCATGTTGGTGAAATCAGTCTCGAGTCAAACGTTGGACTTCAGCTGTTGTCAGGCAGAGCTGTTTGGGATACAGGAATACAGATGCTTTTAAACCAACAGTGTTGCACATTGTACATCTGCTTGTTGACATGTGTATAAGCGCACACCGTTCCCTTTAAAAACACAACAAAGAGCTATGGGTTCCATTTCAACATCATCTCGGTTCTTGTTCTGAATGGGTTATCTACTGTAAACACATCCCTGGAAGAAATTATGCCCCTAAATGTGCATCCTCATGAAATTAAACTATATCAAAATATCACATAAGGACTCTGGGAGTTATCTGTAAACGGTACACTGGTCTTTGTGGGTATAGAACATGTCCCAGCCTCCAATACTTTTTCAATGATTTTAACATGCTGAAAATACAAGTACATCAGATTAATTCCTTTGGTTGATAATTAGTGGCATCAGTACTTTATAAGTGAAATAAATTAAGGGATAAAGGAGATGGGGGAAACATTTCCTTGAGACTACCATGCATACTTATTGATGTGAATTTTGGTGAAACTGCAATAAAACCTTATTTTTAGATTATGTAAACCAAAGCCAAATGCAAATTCCTCTTTCAAATATTTAAATAGATTCACATGGCTGTATCACTAGATAGTAGTATCATACCACTATTAAATTTTCTGCATTTGATAATTATGTAGTGCTTATGTGAAAGAATGTTATTGTTATTAAGAGATACATGTCAAAATATTTAGGGATGAAGGATTATGATATCTGAAACTTTCTCTAAAGCAGTTCAGCAAGAAAACAATCATAACGAATATAAGTACAATGAAAGAGAAAACAAATGTGGAAAACATTTAGTGAACCTAGGTGAAGGCAAAATGTACCATTTTGGCAACTTTTTGGTGGGTTTTAAATGTGTCAAAATAAAAATTTGGAGAGAAAATAATTTAGACTCAGATACTAATATGGAATTTTTAAAAATAGAATTTGCCACTAGAAAACTTTCTCCTGTTTATTATTCTTTGCTCAATGATAACATTTCATTTATGTTCTTGGCTTAAAGATAACATTTTGTATAAGAGGAGTATCTCTTGGAAGGAGAAGAAGACAGAGATTAAGAAAAACTGAGGGGAAATACCATACATAGGGACAGGAGAATGAAGTGGGAAAGACAATAAAAATGGAGGGAGTGACATAGAAGAGGATACTACTGAATGGAGTAGAGGGCACACCTCATTGCAGTTCTGAACCTGACAGCATCAGAACAGCCAGGGGCAATGCCCTGAGGCTGGGAAGAAGATCTGGCAGAAGTCATGGGGGCAGAGGTCTTATGGGCAGAGAAGGGATGATGCAATAATACCACTCTCTTCCCACAGGCAGATGTGGAGTGGGCAGCCCAGCTGCTAATGACAGCATGTGCTTTCTTCCAGTAGTGAACAGAATTCAGCCATAAGGCAACCTGGAGGCAGATTGAGGGCTGTGCCATAGTGCTGGGTGCGGTTAGTGCTGTGGACGATGTGACCCCACTCCTGCTCATTGGCATGGGAACTCATCAGAGCCCATTAGCATGGAAGACGTTAGGCTGGCAGGCAGGGTCTTTACCCTTTTACTATGTCTCTACCTTTGTGGTTTGAGAGTGTTGTGAAATTTTTGACTGTGAAGATAAATATTAGAAAATAGCAAATTATTTGCCTTCATCAGAATATGTATATATAGTTTTTAATTTATCCTGTGAACTGCAGAAAATGATAGTGGTAAAAGAGGTCACTACAATTGTTCAACCTAGGTTAGGAGTTGAGATATGTCCAAAAAAGGTGTAATAATGAGTAACCATCAGATCAGGAAGAGGCACAGATATAAAAAACCTGGAAGAAGAGAAGGGCAGGGACAGATGGGAAGCGCATGGGCAACGAGTCTGATGTATAGGGGCGATAATTTGGTGGGGAAGCCTCCACTGTGAATTCATCAGCCTTAGAGCCCAGAAATTTCCATGGGCTGAACTTAACAAAGCCAAATGAGCCAAAGTCTGTTTTTGGTCTTGAAATAAATTGAGACAGCAAGAAGTTTAAAGAATCTGCTTGTGTTCTCACGGTTACTAAATAGTTCAGAGCAATACTATTTGCTCCCAAGAAAAGAAAGAACCTCAAAGTTTGAAAACTCACTATCAAGGTCAACTAACCAGTGTTAAATCAAAGATCCTGGGAGTCCGTAGACCCACAAGCAGAGAAACACTGGGTCTGCGTTCCTTCCCTACAACTCACCCCTGTCCCCGCTCTCGGCATCATGATGTCTTTGCGTGACATCTTCTGGTTTTCTGCTTCCCATGACCTTCATTTATATCTGATCTTCCTTATAGAAATACATTATGCAATGCAGGATGGGATTTGTTCTGGGCCATGCACTGTCCTTGAGATGGCACAGGCAGAGAGGCACAGGCTTTTGGAGCTAGTGTGCTTGGGGATCAGATCTGGAGCTGTGTCCTCCACGGTTTGCTCCCACATTGTTCAGAGCATTTAGTTTCTTTGGTGCAGTAGTATTTTGCACAGAGCATTTGGCAGGATGGAATCAGTGAGGTTTCCATGTGGGCTCTGAGGGAAATGCCAAATGACTAATATAAAAGCTTAGTCTGAGAACTTAGCATCAAACATTAAAACATATCCTAGGGAAATCATGTTTGTTCTTTTAAATATGGCAACTCTTCAGTGAAAGGCAGCAAATGAGGTGACTGCTCCTTCACACGATGAGAGGTTTGCTCAGTTCACACTGTGAGGCAAATGTATGTAGAATATTGCCGATTCGAGCTAAATTGCTGCCTCATTAGGGTTATTTGGTATTATACTTGAAACCTGAATTTCTCACAAAAGCATAGCAGAAGGGGAAATATAGTCAGTTGCCTGAGATAAGGAGGGATATCAGAGCTACGTCTCTAGCACGTGCCAAGATTCCTGGGCTCAAACATGCTTCCTTCTGTCCTCCCACACTTTGCCCTGGTTTAGCAGCATTTCTCTTCATGGTTCTGTGGAAGACTTGTTCCTAGACATCTCCTACAGCCAGCGTCGTGGGCGTTTATACTTTGAGATTGGCTGTGTTGAAATGAAACTCACATCTAGGAGAACAACGTACCAGCAGACATCTTAGTTCTCATCTATTTAATCATGGAACCTGGAGTCATAATAAAATACATAGGAAGGTGGAGACGATCATTGTTAGGAAAGATCTAATATTTAGTTCTGTCTAGTAGACCAAAGCAATCTGGATAATGCAAAAGTTCTGCAAAGGAGTGGAAAAGGAGCACCAAAGACTTACTGTGAGGATGTGTCCTCTCCTTAGTCCCAGCCCTACAGAGCAATACCCCGGCCTTTGTGCGGCCAGCCTCAGGCCTCTTCCCCACAGGATGCAGACACATTAAACTAAGCCACATTCGAGAATTCAAAGTGTAATTCGTCGGTCATGTTTTGGAACAAACTTGGGCGTCTCGACTGTTTTGAAATGGGAAAAGTAAGATGCAAACCTTGTAATAGAGCGATTTATTTTAATGTTTAAGATATGTTGTTTTAGTGGCTTGTGTTACTCCAACTATATAAATAAAGTGCCATAAGGTCAAAAAAGTGAGAAATCAATTTCTAAGGTATTACTCTACTTCTTCTTCAAGGATATGGGCACAACTATCCACTTCTTACAATAACGAATTTCCTCACTGGATTGAAGAGCGGTGATCCACAACATGTGTACGTGTGGTCTCCTCTCTTGGGGCTACAGTCACACTGAATGACAGGAATTTCCACTTTCACACTTGTACTTACTGAATCTGTTTTGTTTCTCTGTCCCCTCAGGAGGAATGGGTAGCAGCCCCTACTCCCTGGCTCTACCTAGAGGTGGCAGACAGTCAAGCCTATGTGTGAGAGAGACACCTAGGACCCTGTATCAGTCAAAATGGACCAGGACAGCGGCTGGCGCACTAGCCACATTAGAATCCCCTGGAGGGCTTGTTGAACCACAGGTTGTTGGGCCCTGCCCCAGAGTTTCTAATTCAGAAGGTCTAAGGCTAAGAATGCATTTCTAACAATTTCTCAGGCAATGCTGATGGTGATGGTCTGAGGATGGTACTTGGAAACCACTGGGCAGGTTATGCTGCAGTAACAAATGACCCCTAAATCATAGGTTTATTTTCCACTCGTGTCTCACAGATCAGCTGCAGCTCTGCTCTCTGTCATCTTTCCTCCAGGACCCAATGTGATGAAACAGCCTCTGACTGGAACATCACCAGTCCCATGGCAAAGGGCAAACAGGACGTGGTCAATTACTGGTTAGCCTTTAAAACTTTAGCTTATATTTCACTGGCTGAAGTAAGTCACATGGCCAAATTTGATGTCAGTGGCAATTGAGGAACCAGACATTTTTGTGAATAATTACAAAGTCTACCACATCCCTCAATGTTGGTTATCCCTTTCTTGCATAGCAAATGAGCTCAAGTTTTGACTGGATGAATGACTGCCCCAAATAAAGAATGGATTTCTCAAATTCTCCTGCAGCTAGATATTAGCAAATATCAGTTATAGCCAATGGGATATAAGCAGAATGTTGTGTAGTTATTCTAGAAACCTTCCCTAAATAATCTCTTTCTCTCTTTCTCTCTCCCTCCCTCCTCCCTCTCTCCTGTCCTTCCCACTCCCCCATCCCTGCCCCCTCGCCCCTGCCCCTTCTCTCTCATTCCTTGCTCCGTCCTCTTGCCTACAATGCTAGCATTATGGAACATGAGGTCAAGCCCATGCCTCTAATAAAAAAGATATAAGGCATGTGTAGCACCATACAAATCCCACTGACCCACACTTGCAGGTAAGAAATAAAATTCTATCTTGTTTAAATCATTCTTATCTTAGATTTTCTGTCACTCACATCTGAATATAACCCTAACTAATGCATCCTCAGAAATGCTTTCTTTTGAAGTCTGCTCTCTTTTGTCTGCAGCTTCTCCTGTTCTACTCATTCACTGGCCATCTTCTGAGCTTCTGAAGTTCTTTCTTCCCTCCATACTCCTTTTTCTCGTTCTTAGCAAAGCAGTAATAATGTCTACAGAAAGAGGTCAAGTATAGCTTTGCTCTTTCTGGGAACACAGACTAAGACAATAGATGCATAGAATCTGTTGGTGGGGAAAGTAGCAATGAGCTGTCTGGCTGGAACTTTCCTAGGGAACTTGCAAAATTGTCTTTATTGCGTAGCAACAAAGATAATGCTCCTCTTTATTGCTCAACCCGTCCCTGCAATTTAGGAACATTTCTGATGTCCAGGTTTACACGATTTGCATGCCGCATGATCTCTCATCTGACCACAAGGATAAATGACAAGGCATAAACAAATGTTTAAAGATGGTTGATAGAAGCCTGTGGTTGCCCTGTTTCTCTCCTCTATCTTCACTCTTAACTCCCCATTCCTATCTCTGTGCGCTCTTTGCCAGTCTTTTCTCATTCCGCCTGTTTGGTCATCTTTGCCATCAATATCTGTTGTCCACATCTCCCCACAGACAGAAGGAGCAACTGGAGAAGGAAAAAGAGGAGTGTCAACAAAAGCCGAAAGACTGAAAAAGGAAGAGAGAGGAATCAAACAGAAGACCAGCCCCAGAGTTGAAGGGGCTCTTCCTTAGGAAAAACCAGAGTCATAAAAGTTCAAGGCCTCACTAGAATGCAGCAAAGAGCTTAAGAAACGAACCTAGAATGTTCTATCAATGTACAAAAATAAGTTACCTTTTTTAGTTACACAATATGGTACACACACATACACACACACACTCACTTTCAAGACCATTTCTCTTCTGGTGGAGAGCCATTTATTAGGGACATTTCACATGCAGATCTATTGCACTAGACATCATCAGTCATCTAATAAAACGGAATGTCCCAAGCCGACAATGGCATTCTTCTAAAAAAAACAAACAATAAAACAAAAACTAATTTTCATTGTCCAGTAGGTTTCAGAAGCATGGCATACAATGTTCTCTCTTAAAATATTTTATTCAGATATTCACAATGTATGCTAGCATATTAAAGGCTGTGAGAATTTCTGGAATAAAGAAGCCCATTCAGTTCTTCATATTCAAACGTACTAACAATAGAATCCTTTTTTGAGTATAATATCCATTAACATCTTATGGAGTGTATCCTTGGAACACAGTTTAAGAAACTATCTCAAAAGAATAAAAACTATTATGTACGACATGCCACATTATTTTTTTGTAAAAGGAGTTACTGCAACCTGCACTGGTGTGAATATTCATAAACTATTGACATTTCTGTAAGACCACACAAGAATTAAACAGAACACAGCAGTGTTTGGAACCCAGGCCAGTGGCACAAACCTCTTAATTTTTGGTTTAAACCAGTTGTCAAGAAACCCAACTGTATTGCAAAAGTACTTGAGAAGTAAAATAAATCAACTGAAATAGACAATTAACCATGATTAGTAATTAATAATAAAATAACAAGGGCATACCCATCTGAAAATGCCTATGTGTGGAAGAGACCTTGATGAGGAGAAATGATATGGATCCAATTATGCAGAAGAAAATCTCAGTGAGTTTGAAAGGATACAATTTACCTTAAGTATGACATTAGCCTAGGACTTTAGTGGCTCAGCATCTTTCTCTGCCCAGAGGCAGCAGGAACTAGAAAGAGTTTGGGCTTTAGAGCCCACTTATCCTCATAAAGCCCTGCATTTGTTGTCATTATAACATTTCCCACAGTGCATTGCAATAATTACCTTTTGGTAGTTTACCTTCTTATATGTGTGATCACTAAGGACAAGTATTATCTCTTGCTGATCTCCCTATCTCCAGTCTAGACATTCAATAGTCAGCACATAGTAGGCAGTCAGTTGTTTGTTGAATATCTATGAGAAACTTGATATTAAACCGTCTGAAACTTGATGAGTTAATGAGACTGAGAAGGTTTATGATTATAGAGATCATGTGACCATGTGAATGTAGCAGAAGGAAAAAGGAAGAGGCAGCAAAAGTTTTCACTTGTTGATTAATAATAGTTGCCTCTGGAAAGGGTCTGGGTCGCTGGTGGTGAGAGGTGAATGAGAGACTTATTTTTTATTTAAAGCTTTTTCTTCATTTGGATTTTCTCCCATGCTAATGTAGTTCCTATTCAAAGTTAACATATAATATTTTGACGTATCCATGAGTGACTACTGGAGTATGAGTTCCTGAATGACAGTGACTAATGATTCGACTTTTAAAATTTTTCCTTCTGCTCACTAACCACCGGTTAGTATTGGAATAAGAATATTGATTGGTTGAGTAGAATAAAAATTGTTAAGAAGCCAACCTAATCTGACCCTCCCACAAAATGCCTCAAATTTGCAATTCCAGCCTTGTATCTCACCCTTGTATCTCACAACACTGCTCTGAGCCATAGAAAACTCTTGCCATTCTCTGAGCACCTCCCACCCTCCTGCCCATGTTCACACAATCTCTGCCTATAGAAGCCCTTCTCATTCTTAGAGGGCTAGCTCAAATGCCGGGTCCTTCCATGAAGCTTTTCCTGAAACGCTCACCAATGATTAGAACTAATCCCCCATTTTACGTAGAGTAGTCCCCCTTATCCACAGGAGATACATTCTAAGATCCCCAGTGGATGCTTGAAACCACGGATAGTACTGAACCCTATATATGCTATGTTTTTTCCTGTACATTCATACTTATGATAGTTTAATTTAAAACTTTGGCACAGTAAGAGATTAACAACAATAACTAATAATAAAAGAAAACAATTACAATAATACACTGTCATAAAACAGATGTGAATATGGTCTCTCTCTTTCTCTCAAAATATCTTATGATACTGTACTCACCCTTCTTGTGATGTTGTGAGGTGATAAAATGCCAAAGGGCTGAGTTGAAGTGAGGTGAATGACGTAGGCACTTGTGACATAGCGTTAAGCTACTGTAAGCCTTCCTTGAACACGAGCACTGCAATACCCCAAAGGTCAGTCTGATAACCAAGGTGGCTACTAAGCGATTAATGGGCTAGGAATGTGTGCACGGATAAGTTGATGAAGGGAGGGTGGGGCAGGTCTCACGAGATTTCATCACGCTATTCAGAATGGCAGGCTATTTAAAACGTATGAATTGTTTATTTCTGGATTTTATATTTAATATATTCAAACCAGGATTGACCATGGGTAACTGAAACCACAGATAAGGGGGGATTACTGTACCTTATCATATGTTGGCACCTCACTGTGCTTAATAAATGCATAACTTACCATAAAGCTGGCATATGTAATCACCACTGAGCAATGGTTTAAGTACCTAAGTCTGAAACTATAAAGCAGCAGCTGTATGTACAGACCACGAAGTCAGACTTCATAGGTTCAAATCCTGCTTCCCTAGTGGAACAATGGGACCTCTAGTGGGTTGCCTCGGTTTTCTCACCTGCATAATGGTAATCTTAGCACCATTGTAAAAAGGTGGTTGTGAGGATAAAAAGAGAAATGAAGCAGATGGAGCAGAGTAGTAAATTTCAATCTTTGGTGAAATTTATATGCAGTTTACACAGAAATTCGAACTTCAGGCTCCCCTGGAAAATTATTCTGTTTCAGCAGAGCTTGGGAAGGCACATCTAACAAGCATCCCAAGGATTCTTCAACCTCAACTTTAGAAACATTGCATTAAGTCAGTAGTTTCTAACCTCTGATCTACATGTTAGAACCACCTGGGAAAGTTGTTAGTTAGTTAGTTAGTTAGTTAGTTAGTTAGTTAGTTAGTTAGTTTGTTTGTTTGTTTTTAAATCCTGTATAAAGTCAGAGCCCTAACCCTGAAATTTAATATTTCTTGGATGGACCTAAGATATCAGTATTTTCAAAATACCTCCCCAAGTGATTCTACTATGCAGCCAGGATTGAGAATACCTGCACTAACTATCTCTAGATTTTTAAATATCCATTTAAAGACATTAAAATACAACTGAAAAAGATTCTTCTTGAAATAGATTATATGTAAAACTAAGGATTCCGAAGACTTGGTTTCTATCTAAATGAATAAAAAGTTAGAAAAGATAAACGTAATCCAAATGTACTGTGGTCAATGCACAAGTGGTCAAATGACCATTCCTGTTGTATTAGTTTGTCTTACAAACTTATGAGACAAATGTCAATTGGTAAACCTCACCAAACATCAGCATGCAACCATCAGGAAAGGAAAAGCAGTTGATTGGCAGTGGCATTTACCTAGTAAGAACTGCGTGCATCATACAGAAGAATGCATTTACTATATGATGCACGCAGTTCTTAACCTAGATCATTTTCTAAAGTCCATAGTGTATTAACTGCTTTGAGAGTTTTAGGCATGTATTCTCGTATTTAACAATGAAAACAGTACTTATGTTTTTAATTGAAAGGAGCAAGCAAATCAATCTCACTAAGACATCAATCTTTGCATAAATCCAGCAAGCCGAATTTCTAAAGAATGTCATTTTTGATTCTATAATCTTCCAAGAATTTCAGCCAAAACAGACTGAAGCAGAGCATGAAATTAATCATTAGAATGAGAGTACAAAATTGTTAAGGACAGATTTTTATTTTAAAGCCAATCAGAAATATTCTAATCTTAAAAAAAGATACGACTAGAGGTAAACAGCAAGTAATGTGTGAGGAATGGATAATATTATTTATAAAAATGAGCCATTTTGGGTACCTAATGACAATAAAAACCATAAATGTGTAAGACATAGGGAACAAGTCGTTTATAGAGTGTTGTCAGGAAAGAAAATGATGCGATTGCAACAAAGTGAGAATGAAAATTTTTTCCATTGCGTGTTTCCTATTGTGGGCTACCTTAGAAATTTGGATATTAAATAAAATGGGTAACTATCATCAATGAGTTAAGGCAATTTGGCTTAAATCTGAAAAATTAAACACACACTTTTTTCACAATCTGCAGGAAACTAGCCTCTGAGTTGAGTAAAATAGCAATTCATTCATTTGGAATCATGAATTGAATCTTTCTGAACTTGAAAACCAAGCACCCTTTTTCAGAGAAGTATTTTTAAATTCATTATGGGTATGTCCTGAAGCCAAACCTTGGGTATTACATTGGTCATTTTGTTAAAAGCCCACACGATCATCTCCTGGATTCTATGGAATAGTCCTGGGTCTTCGAAGACAGTGAAGCATTGTGGAAATACCACGCTTGGGCAAGAAAGACTGCACCAAGCACTTTGATGTACAGCACCTGAGCTTGTCAACACCAAGACACCAAATTCCCTTTTTATTCTAATCTCAATGCCATGTGTCTTTAAATATCCAGTAATAAAAAATTAAAAAGATGTTTCTTTTCTTTTTACACAAATCCCCTGCTCCCCCACACCAAGATAAAGAGAACATACTGCTGTGACTTTTAATGTTCAACCACTAGCACTGATGACCTCTGGAAGCCTCAGAGGAAAGACCCCGATGTGTATACATGTGGCCCACCGCCGTCACCATAGATTCCAATGTAGCCCATGAGCCTCAAAGAGTAAGTGTAAACAAAAGTTTCTCATTAAACTTGAGTTTAGCATTAGTAAGATTGTCCAAAGATTACATTTAAAGATAACTGAAGTGTTACTATATTCCTTTGTGAAGCCCAGCCATGACCCTAATTAATGTGTCTAGGGTGGACATGTATTTCTTCAAGTAATGGGTGGTTTTGTTTGGACAATTATACCAAGCTGACAAGGAAATTTTCCATCAAACCAAGTCATAAAAAGTACATTATTCAGCATTATTATGAGTTAAGCAGTATTTATTACCTGAACTTTACAATACTCTATTATCAATCATTACCTGCCATTAAGGTATGTTAACATGAGATCAAAGAGAGAAGCCAAGCTAAACAAACAGTCATGCCTACAAGTTACTTTAGTGCTGTTCATTAAAGAGAAGCAAATTGCTGTTGAACTTAAGGATAGACAATTTGCATTTAACCAGAAGATGCAAATCAGTTGCACTGTCACAAGGTGGTGATTATATAAATTCCATGCTTGTTATTCAACTGACAAGACAAAAGTGCTTTCCAGGGAATTTCTAAAAGAAAGAAAATGTAGTCAAAGTAAAATGCGAGATAACAAAAGTCCAGTTTTGATGGGAGCTAGTAAAGATTCATTGCTGTATCAATTCTCAGCAACAATGCTGCCTCGGAAGTCACTAAAATTGATATCAGCTGAATGGATCTAAAGAGAAGACCAAATGTTTTTAGCAAAGTTGTAAAACCTTGGAAACCACCTCCTGAACAAACATTCTGAAAGCTCAGAAGTCTAAGACAAGCTTACAATGTCCTGACTTTAAAATATATTCTTGTCACCACTTTTTCCCTCTTACTCTGGAGCCAAGAGCACAAAGAGGGGTTCTGAACAGTATCCCTTTGAAAAGCACATTCTTCCTCCTCTATTCCAGAAGCACATAATCCCATCCTTTTTGAAATAAAGATCTTTCATTAATGCCCATTGGCTTTCTTCCCCGTATCTTAGAACTGATGTTCAAGAGATGGCTAGTGTTCAACTTCAGCTCAGGGTTATTACACATAGCTGGAAGAGCTCTTCAATACTGCTTGTTATACAAAATACAGGGAAATGTTTGAGGATCGAACATCCTTCTAAATTTATATCTGCCTTTTCTAACTGTCTCAGGTGAACAATAAACACCCTGGGCAAAGAAAAAGATGTGATATTCCTATTTTCCATACATTTTATATTAAGCAATCTTGCAGACTTAATGTAGCATTTTTGCTTATCATAGGACAGTAGCTGGAAAATCATTTTCCAAGTTACGTTATTTACAGGGATTCTCAAAGTTGACTAAACCAGCCATTTAGGACCAACCATTAATCAGTCGTATATTGAGCATTTCGCCCCCGTGAGGGGATCGCAGTAGGACAAAAATTGGCCTCTGTCTAATGCAGTGCAAAGCTACCTACATAGAAAGAAGGATCACACCCTTGGCCAGGGGGTGGAAAAGAAATGAGAGAAGAGGAAGGAGTAGGTGACATGGGCTAGTGGGGTGAGCCTCTGAGTATATATCCATCCAACCAGTGCACATGGATGCAGATTTCTTGAGTTAGCCACTGAGAAGGTAGGATGCAAGCTTGGGTGGGGAGACTTCAGACAAGCAAATATGGCAAGGTGCAGCTATTCTCAGTGGCCAAAGAACTTGAGCAAAATCCCAGTGTCTACGTATAAGTGACCTTTCCTTTTCTATACAGAAAGCCGAATTATAAGAATACAAATTGCATAAGTAGACCAATCTGGCAGGAGTAGAGAGAATTTGTATGGGCTCTGAAGAGAGATCTGTACATTTCGAATGTATGTTTAGAAGTAAATTGTGAAGGCTCTTAAAGGCCAGGTTCATAAGAAGGAAGTTGATCCAGTTAAGTAGCGCTTTTCTTCTGTTGGTTTGTAAAGAGGGCCTTGGTCTGATGAAAATGGCATATGGGAAGATTCATCTGGTGGAAAGGTAGGTATAGGAGAGGCTGCAGTATGGAGAAGCTGGAAGCCAGGAGGCTAGCCCGAAAGTGACCATGTTAGCCCTTCTCTTCAGGGACGTGCAGTAGGGGCTGTGAGTAGCAATCTGCCGGAAAACTAGAAAGAACAGAGTAATGAGGAAGAAGATCCCAAAGCTTGGAGCCATTGCTATGTGTGACAAACAAGGATGCTTGGGTACTATAGTAGTCATAATTGATTATCTCCCAATTTTCATTCTTTCACTCTCTCTTTATTAACAGAACCCTGAGTTTTAGAAGCAGTACTGCATAATGGTTAACATTACAAACTTTGGAACCAGTCTGTGAGAGTTTGAATGTCACCTCCATCACTTATTCTCTCGTGACCTTGGGTGAGTTACTCCACTTATCTGTACCTCAGTTATCTTTTCTGTAAAATGAGAATAATACTAGTACATATCTCATGGGGTTGTTGTAAATCAATATGTGTAGAGCTCTTAGAATAGTGCTTGGTTCTCAAGAAGCACGATGTAAAGGTCGGATATTATTATTAGCAGAGCACGCCGCCCTAGCATTTTCAGCTCTGTGCAGGCTTATGGCTAAATTACGACTATTGGGATGTGGGTATGGGTGTGAAAGTGATGTGTACAACTTTCAGTGGCCCTTAGAGGGCTTCCCTTCCCCTTCCTGTTGATGGGATTTTGGACATGTTGAGACCATGAGATGAAAACTATGCGTTAAGGAGCTAAAATTGCTAACACTGTAAGCTGCCATTTCGGCTTACACTTAGATTATTGCCTAAGAAATATAAACTTCAATCTAATTGAAGTCACTATTATTTTGGGATCTCGGTGATAGCAGCTGAACCTGTATTCTGATGAAAAACATGATTATCATGAACCTAGATGAAGCCTCTTAGAGGTCTCTCAGTAACTGCATGGGGGCTCGCCTCAAAGACTCTGTTGCTAGAGGTGAAGAAAAAGTCCCTATCAATCACTGCTCAAAATGGTTGGGGGCTCCTGTCTGTCAGTCTGTCTGTAGCAATTAGACTTTTAGCTCACTTCCCCCAGTTCGCTTTGCCCGTAGAGAGGGCGGGGCTGTCCCTGCTCCTTGGCATCCAGGCTCTGAGGTGGCAGGCTGACTTGTATGCTCTTCCTCTCCTCTCTCACTGGGTTCTCATGCTTTTTAATTTGATTTTTATCCACATAAAAAGGTTGGTGTTCAAGGATATCACGGTGACTCACCCAAGGTGTCGCCTAGTCCCAGGAATGGCCATGCCTGTATTGCTAAGAAAATGATTCTGGGAGAGGTAGCATTAAATGTGAGATAGAGATGGGGTCTACAAGGAAATGGCCAGTTACTGGTTGAAGATGTGGTCGAATATGGGAGAGAAGATGAGTCCATGTGATACAAATAAAGCTTGATCTTGACAAGCAACTTATTGCCACTACCCAAACCATATATAGGAGTCTTAGAGCTTTACTTTAAGAAGAGCAATCTCATTCCTTCTATTCGCACAGTCAGGACGCTGGCTCTCGCCCATCCACGGTGAGGCTGCATTTCTTCAAACTATGTTAAGTAAATTCCCCATTCAGTCCTTTCTCACTATGACTGCTATTTGAAGCTCTCTAATGAATGATTTGATCTTATCTCTTCTTGCTTTAAAACTATCACTGCCTCTACATGTCTTTCTGAAAAAAAAAAAAGTTGTAAATGACTTAGGTTGAAATTTAAAATTTTTAAACCTCTATGATCTGATATTAACTTTTCTTACTAACTACCTCTCATATTTCTTCCTCTACAAAACCGGCATTTATTCAAATCACGCTCCTAACTCTTCCTCTTTTCCTGTCTCTTTGCCATTCTACATAACATTCCTTCTTTCTGGAATGACTCTCCCCCTGTCCCTGATTCCCTGCCACTGATAGCGAATCCATTCTTCAATAAACAGATGAAATGCTTCTCTTCATGAAAGAGCCTGGGTCACATTTCCATCTGTTGGATTTCCATCATCATTTTAGACTTCTTTTGTCTCAATATCACATGCTGTCTCAAGTTATGTGATATTTGTTAATGTCCTATACCCCCTATCATTTTGTAGGAGATTAAAAAATCTTTAAAAGTCCTTTCTTTGATTTCCTCATACTGGCTGGACCAGTGATTCAAACATTTGTTGAAATAGTGGGCTAGTGATAAGCATATGACAACACAGAAAAAACTGAAGTCCTTTTTTTGGATTTTTATATAAGACCCTGAGAGAAAGAAGCTCCTTTTACTCCATGGGATTGCTAAACGGGATGATGCCAGCCTACAGCTATCTACCCGAAGGAAGAAAGCATTCAGGTAGAAGGAGTTAAGCAATAAGGCTAATACTTAGAAAGATAGGAAGGGCAAGTAAAGGAGAGAGGGCGAGCCAGTGACATCATGTTGGTCAATGTTGTCTACAAAGACAGCTCCCTCCTCAGGTTTCCCCAGGTCTCTGACCAAGTCGGTCTTCTTCGGCATTCTTGCTTGTTTGAGCCAGGTTTCCGTTCCTTGTGCATTAAAGAGTTCTCACCATTTACATGAGAGGCTTCTTGTGTTTTGAAGCATATAAGATAAAGTTACCCTAAACACATTCCTGCTGTATTTCTGAACATCTGTGAGGCACAACATATGTTCTTCTAAAGCCTCTCACTATTCTTGGTTCATTTAAGATGAGGGCATTTGATAAACGATCAGATTAGTTGAAAAGTGCTTATTATCTGCCCTATCAATTATTGATAAGGAATTTAAATTTCGTGAAAAGAAATCACAGACTGATGAGTGTATTACACTACCTAGAACTGCACCCATTCTTGGCCCCAAAACTGGGGGAATTTCTGAGCCTCTTGACCAATCCAAATGTCACATTTCTAATGGCCCAATAAAGTACCCTAATCTAGCTCTACTTGCCTCAGAAACTAGGAGGTGGCTACGAATAGATGGGTCTTCTGCTTTTTACTAAAAGGAAGTACTCATCCCCAGAAATCCTGCGTAACATCATAGATAAACCAACTTTTCTGCTCATGCTGTCAGGGATTTCATCAGTGCTCTGCTTACAAAGACATCAGTCCAGAGTATGGATTCTAAAGAAGGATAGGTTATGTACTCTTCATACCTATTAAAATGAAGTTGAGAGAGTTTCCATCACCTGGCAACATGGCAATAAAATCTAGGACTTGTATCATTTTCAGAAGGTCAAGGAAAAATGCCTCTGGCTCATTTGGAAATAGAAATGGTCATACATGCAACCAAGTCAATTCTAAATGGCTAAATACACTTTTTTTACAACATTATTTTGGAATTCCTTTTGGTTGTCCAGTATTAAAATCAAGACATAGTCATCAAATTTGTACCAACATCCAACTGATGTCTCTAGAAGTTTTGTTGCGAAATGCTCCCTCACAGGAGACTCCAACTTTCAGTGGAAGGGAGAGTGAAAAGACTCTTGGCAAGAAATTGGTTCACAACTCTAGGAATCATGGGCTGAAGCACTCACACCAACAGAGAAGCCACCAATCTAAAAGATGTCATATGATTTCCCTGAGCATTTTCTAAGGAAGATGAAAGAGGCATCAGTGTCTCTTCATCTGGTTCCATCTATTGCACCAAATCACTTCAAAGTTTTGTAAAAAATAATGAAGGGTAAAATCTAATAAAATGAGGATGCCCAGTAGCCAGCAGATGTCTCCTGTTGGATAGGTCCTGAAACTTAATAGTAAATTGAGGCCCTGAAGTGGCTTCTGACCAAGTCACAGGGACACCATTCACCATCAAAGCCTATCATTCTTCTTGTCTTTAAGGGGCTGTTGGGATTTTTTTTTTTAATTTGGCCTCAATCAAATTTATCAACAGTTAACTGTTGACAATACTTTTCAAATCTTTTCCCAATACTTCATAGATATCATGCTTTCTGAGATCTCAAGGATGCTATTCAGTTTTCAAGTGATCCATATCCAGAGATCAATGGAGGAAAATCTTGATAACATATTTCAGAAAATCTTGAATCATTTCAATGCATTAAATATCAAAGGAAAATAAAGAAACGTGAAGTTAGACCTTCCAAGTCCTCCCTACCTTATGATAACTAGCTGGGTGACTGAAAGCAAGTTACTTAACCTCTCTGAGCTTGTTTCCTCATCTATACACGAGGAAGAAAATACTTTACTCGCAGCACCATTACGAAGATTTAATAAGACATGACACACATAATATATGTGAATGCAAATAGCACAGTGCCTGGCAGCCAGTGAGGTTTTAGTAAATATGGTTGCCATGTGTCTGGTTTTAAACCAGACAGTTTGGTATCTGAGTTTTCTGTCTGAGAAACAGATCGAGAAAAGGCCAGACATATAAATGTAAATGTGAGTAAGTGCTATTATTGCTACCATGACATGTCTTGTGCATGAGTACTTGAGCTTTCTCTCACCGGAACAATTTGCAGCTAGGAATGAGAGCGCCCACCTCACTGAGACATGCTTCCGGCACAACGTAGAAGAGCTCAGAACGCACTTTGCCAAGTACCAAATTCCATCACTGCTGTGGGCCAGGTGCGTGGAGTAGGCTGTGCAGTGGTTTTCAATGTTTCCTTCTACAATTGT
This sequence comes from Pteropus medius, assembly GCF_902729225.1. Lineage (NCBI taxonomy): Eukaryota > Metazoa > Chordata > Mammalia > Chiroptera > Pteropodidae > Pteropus > Pteropus medius. The sequence continues at coordinate 34,883,951 of NW_024354875.1, forward strand.
GAAATGTACAATTACTAACAGTGTGGGCCTCTGTCCAGCTCTCATTTTCCTGTCATCTCCTTGTTCTCTATTTCGGTAAAGGGATATTTGGCAGTTTTATGTTAAATAACTGACTGCTTAAAAATTAAGAATATTCCATTTTTATTTCAGTTCTCAAATTGCTTAAGAAGGAAGTCAATATTTTTTTTCCAGTAGGAAATTCATTTTACCAATTTTTGTCATTAATTCATCAACATCCTAGACAGGTCAGCACAATAATTCCTGTGCCCAGCATTCCCTTGAGTTTGAACTTGTCTACCTGGAGAGCCCAGCTCAGAAAAGCCCAAATGACCTGTTGTTGCCCAGAAGTGGTACCCCTCCATAAGATCAAAGCATGATCTTTATTTACGTCAATGCCTACTTGAGACAGAGTCCCATCGACTTTGCTGGCCTGGGTGATACTTATCCAATTAGTATTATATTTCACCTCTACCAAAGAGAGATCAGCATTGTTAAGCTTCTTCATTGCCAATCAGAAAAAAAACTGTCCCACATTGCTAGACTCAAATATATATTGCTTTCTAACCTAATTTTAACACAGACTTCAGTTTCTTTCCAAAGGTATTTCACCTGATCATTTTGGACCCTTGATTATTCTCAAAACACCAGAAACACCAAAAGTTCTCTCCTCAAGAAGAATGCAGCTCATAAACCACCACCATTCCCCAACTGACAAGTTCCAAACACTTCCCAGAAGTGGAGGCAAGATTTCCAAACAATATGGGGTTATGCCCTTACAGTTTGTAATGAACCCAATCTTGGGAGAAAATCTCCTCTCTCAGGGAAAGCCTGTTCCCTGAGTTGTTCCTATAAATGTAGCATGGAAGCCCATGACCACCTGCCTATTCTCAAGCTTAGAAGAATAAAGTTGAGTGTGGTGCCCAGATTCTGTGGTACCTCTGCCCACTGCAAGTGTTTGAGGTCCTAGAATTTGACTGATTCTCTCCTTTGGACTAATTAGATCGAGCAGTTAATTGCACATGTTGCCTTGTGGATTCATGTCTTTAACTGGGTTTCCAATATGGCAAGTACTGGGGGCATTCAACTATTATGCAGACTACCCGTGCTCAATTACCTTTCAAAAAATTTTTTTTATAAAGTATTTGTTGTTTTAGAATCTGACATTACGCTATCTTTAGTTTTCCTACAGAAGTGAAGGAAGAGCAGTGTCTTGGTTCAAGCTGCCATAACAAAATGCCACCGACTGAGTGGCTGAACCCACAAACATTTATTTCTCACAGTTGTGGAAGCTGGAAAGTCCAAGATCAAGGTCTGAGCAGATTTGATATCTGGCGAAGCCCTTCTTCCTGGTTTGTAAATAGTGCCTTCTTGACATGTCCTTACATGGTGGAAGAGAAAGCTTTGGTCTCTCTTCGTCTTCTTAGAAGGACATTGATCCTGTCATTGGAACCCCACCCTCATAACCTCGTCTAAATAATCTCATCCCCGAAACCCCACCTCCATGACTGTCACACTGGGGGTTAAGGCTTCAACATATGAATTCCGGAGTGGGGCGGACACACATTCATTCCACAACAGGTATGGTGAAAAAGAAAGCAGGTTAGAAGAGACATGTGATGGCCTTGATTGTATTCTTTTTTAATCTAATATACTTGATTTATATTTTATTATAAAAGTAATACATGCTCATTATAGAAAAATGTTGAAAATATCAAAATAGAAAAAAGGAGGAAATCAACACTGAGTTAATCAAAAGTAAAGAACTTTTTTTAAAACTTCAGGACTTCTCACGTCATTTAATATGCAAATATATGTTTCATCAAGAATGGCTTTTCCTTAGACTGCCTATTCATAGTCTGAAGAAACACAGCTTTGAAGAGACTGTCCTGGAGAGTGGTCATAATTTAGGATATAATTTTACATTGTGCTAATAATTGACTTTTTGTAAATTCTTTCTTGGGAATTGTTTTGCTTGAGAAGGAGAAGAGAGGTTGTAGTTCACTTCACTGACTAAAGAGTCCACAGAAAGCCAGAAATAAGATGAAGACAGAAGTACTTTGGGGTCAGGAGGACAAACATTACTTGTTTCATAAGTGGCACAGGCACCTGTTCTCTTTGCAAATATACATCTCATGTGTATGGTGCTACATCTTCCACTGTATCTCACTTTACTTGGTTTGCACAGTCCTCATCCTGTCACCTCCAAAGTCCATTTAGAAAAAAATTTCTCTCGACTCTACACACACTTGTTGGGAATCGCATGGTAAACGCTAATAGTCCCAATGCCCAGTTTAGGGTTTCCATTTCTAGTCCCTTTCATATTGCATCTCTTTGGGGTGACTCTCTCCTGTTCAATATAAAATTGATTTCTTTGCTTGTTTTTTTTCTTTCTCCTGGCATATCAGAAAGTCTTAATATGTTCTTATGGTCTCTGTTTTACAAATTCTTCCCGCCCACATTTTCTCCAACCTTCTTAACTTTCTGAGAGACTCCCCTAAGCAGGCAGCTCTGCCTTAACATTTGGGCCAGCAGTTCTGGTGATGTAGCTCTAAGAAGCAGCTTCTATCAATATCCCAAGCTCACATCTGTAAAGTCATGTCTATGTGCTAAGCACTTTACATTGATTAGCTCATTTAATCCACATTCAACAAACCAAAACAAAACAACCGAGACATTTGCAATCCCCTCCTTATTGGTGAGCAAGCCTAGGCTTGGAAACTTTTCTACAGTTTCACAGTGGTACAGCAGGATTCAAATCCAGGACTGTCTGACTCCAAAACCCATGTTATTACCTACAATCCCTGTAATCATAGTCTAGAGCAGTGGTTTCAAAGTTCGGTCCCTGAAACAGCAACAGCAGCATCAACTGGGACTTTGTTTCCCAGTTAAACTCTCATCTCCGACTCCAGACCTGCTGAGTCAGCAAGTCTAGAGGAGCAGCATATGTATACAATAGAATATTATCCAGCCATACAAAAGAAAAAAATCCTGCCATTTGCAATAACAAGAATGGACATTGAGGGCATTATGCTAAATGAGAAAAGTCAGGCAGAGAAAGTCAAATACCGTGTGTCTTCGTTTATATGTGGAATCAAAAGAGGATGAACTCATAGAGTAGAATGGAGGCTGCCAGCAGAGTGGGGGAGATGTAGAGATGTTCATCAAAGGATACAAATACGAACTTCTGGATGTAAGATAAATAAGACCTAAGGATTTAATGCACAGCATGGTGATCAGAATTAACAATACAGTATTATATACTAGAAAGTTATTAGAAGAGTAGATCTTAAATGTTACTACAACACACAAAAATGAATCATAATTATGTGTGGGGATAGAGATATTAACTAACCTTATTGTGGCAATCATTTTGCAATATGTATGTGTATCAAATCATCACATTAAACTTACATATGTTGTACATCAATAATATCTCAATAAAGCTGGGGGCAAAAAGAAACCCTGGGGGTGGGGACCAGCAATCTGTGTTTTGACTAGCCCTGTAGGTGAGTCTGATGCATGCTAATGATTAAAAACCACTGTTCTGAAAACTAAGCAGGAAGACTTTAGAACTTTAAGTCTAAGGTGGGAAATAATTTTCTGGCAGGGTCGTTAACACGGTGTGGGCCATCTCAGAAGGCTGGACTGATTTCCTTGTTTGTCCCTTAGGGATGGGAGGGGCCCTGTGACTCCAAAAGGTCTTTCCACCTTTATTATTCTCTGTATCAAGTATAAAGCAACACACGACCAAATCTTAGAGAGGGGCGGGGGAACCTCTAAGTACTTTCAACAACACTAGATAGAGCTCGCACTTAAAATTTAACCTAACATACAACCAGATTTTCTAATCCCAGTGTTGGTGCTGGAAAAATAATCAGCAGAAACAGGGAAGGTGTCATCACTGCTTTCTCCCCTCCCACTCGCTCAATGCTATGGCATGCCATATATTACCCAGCATTGCACATTAGCTAATTCAGATTCCCCTGTTAGACAAATCCCACCTGTGAGCACTGCTGTCTACACCACATAACACCACATAGATCAAGAGCAGGGAGAGGCCAAAGTCATGAACACCATAGCTTTCCATAAAAGTTAATTAACGACAGAAGCATATTGTTGGGAATGGTGACACGGCCATTATTTATGGCTCAGGAAACCCCAAATGTAGGACTTGCCTTTTCCTTTCCCCTAGCCCCAGCTCTGCTCATGAACAGTTTACTCACCCCATTTCGGTAACTTCGTGAATCATTTGCCAAGTTAGCAGGAGAATGTAGCATGGAATCTATAAAAATTAATACACTAGCTGGACATCCAACACATATCCCAAGAGAAACAGACCACCCAATGGATGCTACCCTGTTCTTTTATATCCCTGTATCTCAACACTCTTTCACACTTCACATTTCTACTGCCGTTAACAGTTCCGACCCATCACTCCTAAGAAAAGGATTTCCCGAAGGAACCCTTGCTGCTGAAAGGCTTCTAAAAACCCCTTTCTCCATTCCCAGCCACACCACCACACACAGGCACGGGCTGCCTAGTAGGGAAACAGCCTGACACTGACAATTATCACTCTGGAAGGCTGTGCAGCATGGTGGCGAAAAGTGTCCATCAGGCTTTAAAATCTGGTAGTGTTCTTAGTGTTCTCGTCTATAAAATAAATCCAGCATTTTACCATTTACATTTACATTTACCATTGAAAGTTGTCGTATGATTCAAACCAACATGATATGTGCAGTGCAACACCTAGCTTCGAGTAAGGGCTGAATAAACCTTATGGTTTAAGTATGGCTTCTACTTCACTCTTCCTCCCTAAGAATGCCAGATGCCAGCTCCCAGCCCCCGCCACAAACCCAGGCTAACATTTTCTACACACACTATACTATTTCTCATACAGATTTTAGAAAAAGGTGGCTTGAAGATGATGCAAATTTTTACATGCATCCACATGTGTGCATTTTTCTGAGGACAAGGTCTAGAGCTTTCAGTTTGTTCTCCAAGACACTCTGACCACCGCAGTGTCTCAAGAAGAGCAAGAAAATCATATTCTCAAAAAGCTCAGAAAGTAAGAATGCACATTTATGCTTGAGAAGACAGCTCCATGTGTTAGAAAGAGCTGCCTTTGAGCCACACTACTCGTGTTTTAATCTTGCTTCTACCATAAGTGAACTGTGCAAATCCTTTCTCAGAGCTCAGTTTCCAAATCTTTATGTTTGAAATGACATCATAACGACTGCTCCCCTCGCCTTATACAGTTGTGGGGATCCTAATAGGTATTGAATATGAAAGCATCTTTTAAAGGAGAAAATAATACCCTAATAAATGCATGATGATTTATGGTTCAGATACCTCATCAAGATCCAGTGGATAAACAGCTTTACTAATGGGCCTGTGTAGTTTAGAAAATTATGAGGAAAATAACTATGGAGTGAGTTATATTGCTCCTTTTGTTCTGCTTTTTTTTTGTAAAAATTCCAGTTATCTCTGGAATAATTTATTAAAAATAAGCAAACAGAAATCCTTTGTAGGATAGGGAATTCTGTAAATATTGTTTGATTTCACCCAATCTACTACAATTCTTAGAGCTACACAGCTCCCCGCCCATGGTCTGCTTTAATTGCATGTCACTGCTAACTTCCTTGTAAAGAGACAGGCCTCTGCCATTCCTTCTAATTATCCAAATCACCAGCCACTGTGTGTGGCCTTACCTAAGGCTTTTAACCAGAAGTAATGTCACTAAATCAAAGCAAGTGGGAAGCGTCCCTGTTGCAGTGACTCTAATAAATGCTACATGACATTCCTTTAAAACTATTTGAAAATATTCTCTTCAGGGTTACACCAGTTCCAACATGATAACTCATCAGTTATAAACTGTCTTAATCAGAAGCCCACATGTAAACCATACCTCTCTTACCTCCTCTTGCTAGAGGAACCACATTTCATTTGGCAAAGACATAAATTGGACAATTTCACTTCAGACCTAAACCACCCTCCTAAGGGGGAAAAAATGTATAGTTTAATACAATTATGTAGCTATTTCTGTAGCTTTTCCAAACCCAGAGGCTACAGCATCAGTTGATACTGGCATTGATAATGATAACAAAACACCATTTACTGATGTTTTCCTACAATGCAAACATCATGTAAACTTCTTTCTATACAGTATCTCACTTAGTCACCACAATCCGATGCACAGCTGTTGTTCCCAATCTACAGTTGTCAAAACTAAGGCCTTGAGGTTAACTAACTTGCCTGAAGTACTGGAGAAGCACTAAAGACAGAGCGAGTATGTGTGGAACTGACAAGGAGGCAGTTGCCAAGGAGACTGAGATAAATCCCTCTGACTTCTCATTATCTATGTATATAGTGGTGCTAGTCTTCATACATTTCTGTTAAAAATTTGAGCTAAAAGATTTAGGCATCTAAAAACATGAGTTCCTCCTATTTCTGACTTACAAATGTAAAATTACAGAAATCTTGGAGAAAATGTTTATTATTTATGAGAAATGTTATAATTTGTAGTTCAGCATTTTACCATGTAGCTCCAGATATTAAAAATATGTGTTGCATATTCTCGATTTGCATTCTGGTAAAATGAGTGCATTGAGCTCTCCCCAAAATTAAAAATTATGTACATAATAACAAAATAAATGTTCACATAAGGCTGTACACTGACTTAGACTAGACACCTTCTCATGTGTACATTAAATGTTAATAAAAAGTTTCAAAACTGTATCTATGTGTATCTGAATATTCGTGTTTTATCACTATTTTCTATACATCCCTGGAAACGATCACCAAGCTGTTGCTATACCTTTTCATTTTCTCCAGAATAATTTTCCTTTACAGTGAAAAATCTGTGGAACATCATCATGGTAAATCTCTTGGTAAATTTTTGTTCGAATTAGAAAACTGGTTAACTTACAACTACACATCAAGTCTGAATCCCTGATCCGAGACCCAAACAGTTTTCTGTTTAGTAACTCTTGCTTAGCAAGTCATAAAGGAGTTCACTGCAAATAAAGGGGCGGCTGCTCCTTTCCCTGTTGACCTTGTTATCCAGAGCAAGCACAACACTTGGCAACTGGGGTACCATGTAGAGAAGAAAGTTGTTTTGCTGAAATGAGTGGAGTTACCTGAGCAAAATTCTGTCCTCTTGCCCAACCAAATGAGATTTGAATAAAAACACTTCCTAGAATAAGTATGGCTCCTTGCACTCAGTCTTGTAACCTAGGGTCTTGTCCACCTTTCATTCCTCCCCTCCCATCACCAGTCAGAGCAACCACTAAGCAACTGGGACTAGAGTAACAACAAGGTTTAAATGATTTTTTAAAATTAATTAAGCCAAAGCCTTTGTTTCCATATTTAATTCACACACTTGCTCAGTTCTAATCAGCTGTGATTATCTAATTCACATCTATTTTTATCAATTTTATCTGCATTAGAAAATTATCCATCAAAGATCTAGAATCAAGTAAATATAGCTCTGTGGGCAGTGTGCTAGTAAATAGACTCTTTTAGTGAAACAAAGACCTATCTACCACTAAAACAAATAAACAACAGCAAAACAGGCTCTAAACAAGAAAGAAATTTGAATACAAACCATCAAGGGCTGGTACAGCAGCTTCACATCATTAGGAACCCAGGAATTGTTAGACCTTGTTGCTGTCATCCTCGACAAGTGTCATCCCTGACAAGTGCTATCCATTTTGTGGTCTGTGATGGCTGCTCTAGATCTCACCATCACATCCACATTCTAGCCAGAGACAGGAAGGAAAAGGAAAATGGAGAGCATACCTATTTCCTTTAAGGGCATAACCCACAAATGGAAGAGCACACTTCCATGGACAACCCATGGGCCAGAACTTGATCATATGGCCACACCCGGCAGAAATGTGGTCATTAGCTGGACAGCCATATGCTCACTAAAGCTCTACTGCTAAAAACAGAAAGAGAGAATGGATATTAGGAGATAACATGTGAAATACGCATTCATTCCTTCATCTATATATTCATTCATTCATTCATTCATTCATAAACACTGGATGCCTACTTAATGCCAGGAACTGTACTAGTAGGACTAATCAGATAAAACACCATCTTCCAGTCCCTACCTCAAAGTATCACAGTCTAGTGAGGAAATAAATATGGAAGCCAACTGTTAATTAAAAATAAAAATTGTTTAACTGGAATTAGGCACAAAGTACAACACTCTGCCTAGGAGAACCAGGAAAAATCAGCGAGGAAGCAGCCTTTGCACTGAGCTTGAAAGACAGTAATAGTCTCACAATAATAAAAGCATTTTTTAATAGTTACTTTGTGCTAGGCACTGTTCTAAATCCTTTACATATGTTAATTTATTTAATCATGCTATTGGAAAAACCATATTGTCTCCACTTTACAGATGAGACAACTGAGGCATTGTAAATAGTGGAATTGAGATTTCAGTGTGCGCAGTCTGATTCCAGAGCCTGTACTGCTCTTACGAGAAGGAAAGGGTCCCAACCTCATCGCCTAAATTTCCCGATGCTTCCTTGCCACGTAGAGAAAAGAAAGCACAGCAGGAGAAGAGGAAATGAAAGATCGGAGGGTCTCAGAAGCTTACCTAAGACAGCACGATGGAACTCGGAATGCAATACTAGTGTCCTGACTTTCAGCACTCGCTCTCAGAAGGGTGGATCTCAATATACACCCTAGGGAAACCCTGGCGGGTCACAGAGACCTGTGGAATGTTCTCCAAAAGATTATAGAGTTTACCAAATATGTGTATGATACATATGTTTCTTTATTCAAGAGCAATTTTTTTTTGTATTTACTCAAAATCAGACATCAATTCAACATCCTCCTTCCAGAAGCAACACAATCATTCCTTGAATCCTGGGGTGGCACAAGGAAAGCAATTCTCCAGTATTGAAGGGGCCCACAACCTCAGAGAAGTTTGTCCTTCATGGAAATCAATGATGCATTCAGAGAAGCTCTTCTGCCCTTAAGATTTATTAGACAAAATAAAATTTGTTCACTTTCAACGGTTATTTACTATGGTTCTTCTATTATTCTAAACAGATTGCCTCTTATTTAAAAGGTGCTGGCTCTAAAAGATGAGGGGGAAAACACAAGTGAAAGCATTCAATGAAAGCTTGGTAATATTTCAGCATGTTTCAATGAGCCTCTTTTTCTCCTGTTTTCTTCTGGTCATTTCCCACCCTTGATTAGTAATTTTACACCCTAATAGTAAAATATGAAATACTTTTTAATACTGCCATGGTGGCAAAGTGTTTAGTTTTTATGATGTGTCTCCAGAGATAGATCTTTAGCAGTATATAGTGAGGTTAATTCAGCATAAAATAGTATAATACCTTTCTTATTTCTGTTCACTCATTTAGAAATTATGGGATGAATTCTAGAGAAAAGTTCACCCCACTGACTGGAGGCTAGTGTTTTAAAAGACTGGGGTTTTCTTTTTCTCTTTAGGGAGGTTAAAAATGTTTTCATTCAACTTTTTAAAAATCTAATAAACAGGAGTTATTTCCCATTTTTGTTTCCTCAGATGCCTGGGAGAAAGTACCGTTATGGAACGCTTTGCTATTACTGGAGATGACTGTCCCATCCACTCCCAGAGAGCCCGCCACTGGCCCCTCTCCTCCCCTTCAGACTCACCTACTCACTGAGTACTTGTGAAATGAGATCTCAAAACCTAGCAGTCCTTTCCCACTCTGCCATTTGGGGAAGATACTAACAATATTTCCTTCGGTTGTATTGTTCAATTGTGTGAGGCAGAGAAAGAAATCGAGTTAGTTACTTCGTGACACGGTGGTGAATCCAGGAAAATAAAAAAAGAAAAGAAAAGACAGGAATTATCATCCTTGGTCACTGGGCGACACTTAAAACAGATCCCTGGGGGCAGTGACACCCACCTGTAAAGATTCATTTCCCTCCCAGGAAGTCACAGCACTATGTCTCCCAACATCGGGGTAAAGTGAAGGTAAATTTCATATAGGTTCACTCTTCCTAATATCAGCACTTACAAAAGTCCAAATTGGGCTTGTACAATGAGCTACATTCTAACTTAATCTCACAGTTGCTTCTAATTTCAATCTCTAATGAATGCTTGGCACTCCTGTGCTTCCTTTCATAAAAAGACAAAGTTCCTGCTTCTCACTTCATAAAAATGGCAAGAACAAGTTAACCTTTAGCTAATATGGATAAGAAAAGGTTAATATGAGTAGAATGAAAACACAATTTTCCCACAATTTTAATTTTACAGTGAAATCCAAAGCTCTTTAGACTAGATAATTGTTAGTTTTTCTGGGTACTTATTGCATTACCCCACTTGGAAACCTATTAAGAATTAAAAGTAAACATGTCAAACAAGAACTGCTCCCTAATTAATACTAAGACATGTATGAAAACATTCTTGAATATTAGGCTTAGTAGTATTGTATATTATACTGTCCTTGCTTATAAAAATTTAAATGTTTCTTCAAATGAGAATGCAGACCAATAAAGATAGCTAAATATGCAAAGCGTAGTGATCCATTTGACACACACAAACCAGTTCTGATAATGTTACACTGCCTACCTGCATTTTAAAGATTAATTAATTCTAACTACTCTCCTGTGAGAGAATTGATAAACAAACAAGTTGATTAACGGAGAAGTTAAAAAACATATAACATCATACAAACGTACTGCACCTGAGGTCAGAACTCACTCAGTTGTGACAAAGAGACTTTAATTCTCAGTCTGATTTCTAGCTGCATGATCAAAACACCATGTCACAAGAAGACATAAAGAAAGTGACGCAATGCTTCACAAACCCCAAGAATTTGCTGCTGGTGTTTAAGAGCAGAAACTAAAACCAACCATAAATATATAAAACCCAAATGAACACACTGATCTCTTAAACTCTGACCCAACCTTAACCCAAGTATTAATGATTTTCTCAGAACTACACCAAAAGAGGTTTTCCAAGAAACAGAACCTACCTTTCTAAAACATCAGAGAGAATCAGAGTACAGAAAACTGTGATGTGTGGGAAGGGTGTGGGGACCTGTCCTGATGCGGCCCCTGTGCTATGGCCTGAATCCAGTCCTGTAGGCTGCTGGGGGATTGCAGAATCTCTGAGCATGACTTCCTGTCATGACAATGTTTCCATTCTTCATACACTTGTTACATTTGGGGACATGGTATGAAGAGGTCTGATGAAGTCAAGGACTTGGAAAATAAAGAAGGTATAGAATTTTATAGAGGATCATCTACTGAAGCAGAGGTGGTACTTTGGGGGACATGCCAAGTTCAGGGACAAGTTTAGTCTGATAGATAGACCACAGTCTCTGAATCACCCATAATTCAGGAACAGAAGTGTCACCTTCTTCCAGGCTTCACACTCAGGTAGAGGAAAATTGATTCATTTGTGCTGCTTAGACAGTAGCAAACACACTGGCCCATGGGATGGGATAATTCCATGTTGCTTAAAACTCTAGTCTTCTAAGTACTCCATAACTGCTTGTCAAACTAAACTATTGCTCCTAGACACCAAGCTATATCTTTGTGATCTGAAAAAGCTAATATGTCTCTGAGAGTGCTTATCATGGTTACATGCTTACCACACCTAAAAAGTCTGCAGCCTATTAATGAAAACATATGTAGAATGAAAGGGGGAGGGTGAGTTTTAACTGGAAGAATGAGTATCAAGTCAGGTTTTAAAAGTCATAAAATGCAGGTCTCATTCTTTAAGTCATTAAAAGAGCTGTAGCAGTCTGCTGTTTCATATAAGAAAATATAATAGTGAGGACCATAACAGTTTAACCATATCACAGTAGGACAGAGAAATTAATATGCTAGATAGAGTCTCTTGAAAGACACAAAACCTAGAGCACGGCAATAATTTCCATGAGGATAAGTGTGGATCACAATCAATGGTTTGTTATATAAAGGGGAGCACCAGCTTAACTTCCAGTGAGGAGGAGTCTGCAAAGTTTTACCTATGGGCTCTCCTATCTAATGTCTAGACTCAAAATTCCAAAAGTCTGACTAGAATCTGACTGGTCACTGGAGAACAGTAAGTCATTGGATTCCCTAGTCTTTATTCTCTGGCATTTACCAACTTATCAGAGTTGAGAGCAAGCATTTTATATTAAAGATGGAGTACATGGTTCAGGAAAACCTTTATTTTAGAGAAATAATAGTTTCCAACTTTGCCACAGTACCATTAGGACACGGTTTCATGACGTAGGAGGAGAGATGGAGAAGATAGGTACAAAGATATTTGTACCTTCATCCAATGATAATAATAATAATAATAATAATAATAATAATAATAATAATAATAATACCAAAAAAAACCTCACTCCCAGATAGTTGGCATATCAACTGAAGGATAAAAGTCTGTTATTGCTATGCATTCTATGATAAGAAAAAGCTAACCTCCACATTAAATTTTTTAAAATTGTGCCTCCTACTAGTTTTTATAATTAAAGTGTAGAAAATCCAATACACTCTTTCAAGAGGGAAATCTAAACAGTTTTCTGTCAGTAACAGCAACATACAGTAGTCTGGAACCTCCTTGAAGTTAATTGCAGCACAGCTCACTAATGAAACTTTCCGTCTATTAAATCTTAACAGGCATAACTATAAAAATGGCGCCAAGCTTTCTCCTGCTCTGGAATGTCCCGGCCAGCACTTTGTGACTTTTACCCTTTATCTTTGTAATTACTGTAATTATTGCAGAGTTAGAGTAGAATCAAGATCTAAGAACACAGGATTTTTTTTTTTTTTTATCAAAGTCCATTTTTTTTTCATATTCTCAGGATGGAAAATGTTTGAGATGCCTTACTGAAGGGGCCAGTTGTTCATTTCACTGGAGAAGCCATGTCAGGGCCAAGGACTGTTGGATTATCATTGAGATCCAGAATATACATGTGATATACTAATACCTTCTACAGATCCGCAATTGCTTAGTAAACTAATTCTATATTCTATTTTTGCATAATTTATACATTAATAGAAGTTGTTTTGTAAATAATGTAAGGATGGAGATGTCAAAATCATTACTTTCAGTTTTATAGCCTAACAAAACAATGTTCTATTTTTTCTGGGCATTATTCTTAATCAATATTTTGAAGTCTTTGGATGAAAACTAAAAGGAAATAAGAGCTCTTTTCTATGTTATTTGTCTCTTGAAGAACAAAATCACTTTTGTTTTACTGTCTCTTAATGGTCCCTATGTCCCTCTGGTGGAAGGAGAACATAACTCTTGCCACCAGTTCTTATTTGTTTAATTTTGTATCAATTCTTCCTAATATTAAAAAGAAGTGTTTTAGCGTAGCACTCCTAGTAGTTACGATCATTTTGTTACTGGTTCCAAGCCTTTGTCCTAAATAGCAGTAGCTAGAGAAGGGAAATGTCCCACTAAGAGACCAGTCTGGGGGCCAAATGAGAAAGGACTGAATGCATAATGTATTACAGTTATCTTTATAAATTAATGCTTTGCTGCAGGATAAATGTATTTGCAGTCTAATGCCCAGTGGGCATTTTATTCCATTTCTATTTTCTCTTCACTAAGCAAATTGGAGCCAAAAAGACAGCATGTACATATATAGTTTTGGCTAAGATAACCAGGACATAAAACATGTTAATTAACTTCTGAAAAGTAAGTTTTGATTAGTTTTATAATATCTACTTGGCACTTCTGTGATAAAGTGAATTTTTTGAATGACCCTGCAGACCAAATTTTCAGTTAAACGATCATCAGTTCCCACTTTATGTATTATATGGGCATCTCTTTACTACTTAACACTCAGCACGACATAGCTGTATCTTCTAAAACATGGTTTCTCTAAATGTGATCAGCACATGGACCACCTGCACCATAATTACTCAGGGAGCTTGCTAAAATGCAGATTCCTACGGCAGCTGAATCAGACTCTCTGAGGTAGGAGGTAGAGAACAAAATCTGTTTTACCAAGCTCCCTATTTCATTCCACTGCACTAAAATTTGTGCGCAGCTTTGTTAAGGGAACTTTAAAGTGATTTATTACCTTTAGTCGTTCCACTTATACCATCATCTTCATTGTCGACTAATATTTTTACTTAGCCCTTATTGAGTACAAGAAGTTATCTTAAGCCCAAATAACCATGATGGTAAGAGTGGTCACTTAATGAGCTCATAATATGAGTAGGTCTATTTACAAGCTCATAATGAGCCGGTCTGTTTATATATTTTTTCTCTATTTCTCATAATCCAGGGTAAAAGATATAATTTTCTTTTGTAACAAATAAAAAAATTCTCAGTTCAGGAATTTCAAGTGACCTTCCCCATGCCACAAGGCTTGTAAATGAGAAAGGCAGAGTTGAGCCCAGACTCGGTGACCCCAAGGCCCATACTCTTCCAGCCCACCATGTTGGCCTAACTGACGGGAGGTCAAGTGGGACAAAATTGGGATTTTGTCTTGATCTTGATGATTAACCAGAACTTAAACTAGCAACATCACAAACAAAGCTGTGGGGCCTCGGTGAATAAAGCAATGTATGCCCTGAGATGTACACAGGGGATGTAATTTATTCAGAGCGTAACCCATTTGTGACACAGCAAGGGTATTACAGAGGGGTTTTCCATGTTTTGTTTCCAATATTCTAGAGCAAAATATCCTGTAAAAAACATTAAGGTTCATTGTGGTCAAGAGTACAATTGTCTGAACTTAGTATTTTCCAAGCTTTGAGAACTTTTTTCCTAATTCTTTAACACAGAATTGAGGGCAGAAAGAGGCCAATTATAATTTGAATTATAAAAGAAGCATGATTCATTTTCAAGAGTTGTGTAATATTTTTAAAAACATTTCTTTGGATTTTCAGGACAAAGTTTCTCAAAGGAAAGCAAAAAATAAAAAATGAAATAAAACATCAATATATCCAGAAATTTACCACATAGAAGTAGTAAGTGAATTGGTCAAAAGAATTTTATGCCATAAAAATTCAAAATTTTTTCGCTCTGTTAATATTAACACAACCCAAATTAATTTTTCTATGTATTATTACCTTGAAAGCATTAAACTGTTTTAAAATCTTGTTTTAATGGATTTTTTAATTATATTTTTTTCATTTTGACGTAATTATAGATTCACACAGAGTTGCAAGAAATAATACAGAGAGATCCCATGTCAAAGGGTGACATCTTGCAAAACTTTAGTACCATATCACTGTCAGGATCCTGACATTGACAGTCAAGATACAGAACATCTCTGCCACCACAGTGATTACAATTGTTGCCCTTTTATAGCCAAACCCACTTCCCTCCTACCTATACCCCCTCCCTTAACCCTCGCAGCCACTAGTCTTTTCTTCATTCTACGATTTTGTCATTTTAAGTATGTTATATAAATGAAATAATATAGTATATAACCCTTTGGGATATTTTTTTTCACTCCGCATAATTGCCTGGAGATTCGTCCAGATTATTCTGTACCAATATTTGTTCCTCTTTGTTGCTGAATACTGCTCCATGGTATGAACGTACCACAGTTTGTTTAACAATTCACTCATTAAGGGTATCTGGGTTGTTTCTGGTTTTTGATTATTGCAAAAGAGCAGCTATAACATTCATGCACAAGTTCTTGTATGAACAGAGCCTTTATCTCACTGGGATAAATGCTCAGGAGTAGAGTTGCTGGGTCACATGGTAGTTTCATGTTCACTATTTTAAGAAACTGCCAAAGCTATATTTCAGAGTGGCCGCACCCATTTTATAGTCCCATCGGCAGTGTATGAGTGATCCAGTTTCTCTGCATTTCACCAGTATTTGATGTCGTCAAACTTTTTTTAGCCATTTTGATAGGTATATAGTAATATCTCAGTGTGGTTTTCATTTACATTTACTTAATGACTAATGATGTTGAATACTTTTTTCTGTGCTTAGTTGTCATTTTGGTGAAATGTCTCTTCATATCTTTTGCTCATTTTCTAATTATATTTTTGTTCATTTGAGTTTTGACTGTTTTAAATATATATTCTATCTAGATAGTTGTCCTTTGTCAAATATGTCATTTGCAAATCTTTTACTCACTCTGTAACTTGTTTTTTAATTCCCTTAACGGTCTTTCTCAGAGAAAGTCTTTAATTTTGAAGTCCAATTTATCAATTTTCCTTTTTATGGTTCATGCTTTTGGTGTTACGTCAAAGAACTCTTTGCTTAGCCCTAGGTCCTGAAGATTTTCTCCTGGGTTTTTTTTTTTTTTCCTAAAAGTTTTAAAGTTTTAGCTTTCACATTTAAGTCCACGACCACTTTGAGTTAATTTTTGTATAAGATGTGAGACTTAAGTCAAGGTCCAATTTTTTTTGCCAATGGATGTCCAGTTACATTTGTTGAAATGTATGTGCTTCTTCCATTGAATGGCTTTTGCATCTTTTGTCAAAAATCGGTTGAGCATATTTGTATGGTTCTATTTCTGGGCTTTCCATTCTGTTCCATATTTTATCCCTCCATCAATAATATACAGTGTTGATTACTCTAACTATATTATAGTTCTTAAAATTATTCCTTTTCAAATTATTCTTTTTCAAAGTTGATGTAATTATTTTAGTTACTTTGCCTTTTTTTATAAGTTTCAGAAGAATCTTGTCTGGGATTTTGATAGGAATTTCACTAAACCTGTACAACAATTTAGAAAGAATTGACCATCTTTACTATGTTAAATCTTTCAATTCATATACAAAGTATGGTTCTCCATTTATTTCTTCTTTGATTTATTTCATCAGCATTGTAAGTTTTCAGCATAAAAATCCTGTACATATTCTATTAGACTTACCCTTGTGTATTTTTCTTTTTGAGTGGTTGTAAAGGGTATTGCATTTTTAATTTCAGTGTCCATGTGTTCATTGGAATACAATTGTTTTTGTGCTTTTATCTTATATCCTGCAATCATGCTGAAATCACTTATTAGCTCTGACTATTGTTTTTGTTTTGTTTTAAGATTCTTTGGAATTTCCTATACACACAATCATATCATCTACATATAGAGATAGTTTTATTTCTTCCTTTCTGACGTGCATGGTTTTTAGTAATTTTCTTGCCTTGCTGCCCAGGCTAGAACTTGCTGAGCTGTGCTGGCTAAGAGTAGTAAAAGTAGACGTCCTTACCTCATTCCCAATCTTAGGGGAAAAGAATTCAATTTTTCACCATTAAGTATGTTAGCTATAGGGTTTTTGTAGACATTCTCTATCAATTGAGGAAGTTCCACTGTATTTCTATCTTCCTGAGAGTTTTTTTTATTAAATGTTGAATTTTGTCAAATGCGTTTTCTATATCAGTTGACATGATCATGTGATTTTTCTTCTTTGTCTGTTAATATGGTGGATTACAAATTTTCTTAATTTGCCTTCATCTGAGAATATCTTGATTCCCCTTTATCCTTGAAGGATATTTTCACTGAGTATAGAATTATAAATATTTTTCTTTTAGCACTTGAAAAATATTGTGCTAGTTCTTCCTCCATAGTTTGTGATAAGAAATGCAATGCCATTTGAATTGTCTTTCCCCTACAGGTAAGATATTGTATTTCTCTGGCTGATGTTGAGACTTTGTCTTTAGTTTTCAGACATTTAATTATGATACATATTGGCATGGATTTCTTCAGCTTTATCTTGTTTGAAAGTCTCTTAGCTTCTTGAATCTGTAGGTTATGTCTCTTGTCAAATTTGAGAAGTTATTGGTCATTATTTCTTTGAGTACTTTTGTAGCCTCACCCTCTTTCTCCTCTTCTTCTGGAACTCCAATGACGTAAATGTTAGACCTTGTTATAGTTCTAAAGCTCGCTGAGGATCTAAGTTTCTTTCTCAATCCATTCTCTCTCTGTTGTTCAGATTGTGTCATTTCTATTTTTCTATTGTCTAGTTTACTGATTCTTTCCTTTGTTTCCTCTACTCTGTTGTTGAGCTCATCGCTAAGTTTTTATTTCTGTATTGTGTGTTCTAAATTTTCTACTTGATTTTTCTTGATATCTTCTTTTTCTTGGTGAAGGTCTCTATTTTTTCATTTGTTTCTAGCATGTTCCTAATTGCTCACTGAAGTATTTTTTATCATGGCTACTTTAAAATCTTTGATAATTGTAACATCCCTGTCATTTCAGTGTTGGCATCCATAGTGAGTTAAATGGTAGCCCCCCAAAAAGATATATCCATGTACTAATCCTTGAAACCTGTGAATGTTATTCCATTTGGTAAAAAGTCTTTGCAGATATAATTAAGGATCTTAAGTTGAAGAGATCATCCTAGATTATCTGAACAGGCCTTAAATCCAATGATAGGTGTTCTTAGAAATACAGAGGAGGAAGCAATGGAGTCAGAGGTTAGTGTGATGCAGTTCAAAGACAAATACCTGGAGTCACCAGAAGCTAAAAGAGGAAAGGAACAGAATCTTCCTGACAGCCTCTGAAGGAAGCTCAGCCCTGCCGAAATCTTGGTTTCAGATTTCTGACCTTTGGAACTGTGAGAGAATAAATTTCTGTTGTTTTTTGCCAAGTTTCTGGTAACTTGTTACAGCAGCCTAAGAAATAAATATGACACCTATTGATGGGCCTTTTCACACCGTTTGAGATCTTTCTGGTTTTCAATTAAAGTCTGAACATTTGCATATTAAGTTAGAAGACTCTGGATCTTATTTAAACTTTCTACTTCACCGGGCTTTTTCTGGCACCACTTTGACAGAGGGCTGCTTCATTACTACCAGGTGGAGGTAGACGTCTGCATTTGTCACTTGACCTCCACTGATGCCAGAAGGATAGGTGGGGGTCCTTGATATTGCCGGCTGGGGATGAGAGTTCCAATTTACCATGTCACTTCCACCTATACTGCAGTGGGCATGGCCTCATTACTCCTGGGTGATGGTGAAAGCTAACTCTCTGATTGGCTTCCTTTGACACTGTCAGATTGGGAAGAGGGATCTCATTACTGCTGGGAGGAGTGGAAGTCTTGTCTCCCCACATGGTCTCCACTGATGCTGGGGCAGCGAAATTCTTGAAAAGTCTCACCTCCTTACTTGACATTTTCTGGCACCACCCCAGCAGGGAAGAAGAGGATTGGGGTGTCTGGTTACAGCCACTGGTGGGTGAGAGTTACCTCCCCCCACAATTTGGCCTTTACTGGCATGGATAGGAAGGTACCCATAGTTTTCTCCTTGATGTTTTACTAGAGTAGAGTGGTTATTGTCTAAATGTTTTCTGTCCTGCCAGGTTGCTTCTTCCCTGGTCCTTTAGTTAAGGAGAGAAGGCTTTGGTCAGGGCTACTTTTGTCTT
The DNA here is from genome assembly GCF_902729225.1 of Pteropus medius. Classification (NCBI taxonomy): domain Eukaryota; kingdom Metazoa; phylum Chordata; class Mammalia; order Chiroptera; family Pteropodidae; genus Pteropus; species Pteropus medius. The sequence goes on from NW_024354875.1 coordinate 34,903,237, forward strand.
TGCCCCTGGTGTCTGGGTTGCAATGGCTTCTTCAACTCCAAGACTAGAACATATGAGGCAAAAGAAATCCGGGAACTCATCACTATGTTGTTCTTGGGGTTGCAAGTTTCCTAGATGGTCTGACTTTCTCTTTCTACCTTTCAGAGTCTTGTGTTTGATTTTTAGGTAATTTCCAGAGGTTTTAGTTTTTATTAAGCAAGACGAATAGAGAAAAAGATATTGACTCCATTTTTAGGAAGTGTAAGTGTTAATAGTTATTCTCAAATATTTTTGTTTTAAAAAAAAAACTACGAAAAGCTTCACAATGTTATAACAAAGTAAGAAATAAATATTTCCTCAGGCATAACCGCCCACGTCAGAGGAAATGTCAGATACGCTGCCTGACTTTGCAAATGCAAACATACGCCTATATGAAGCCCTTTCTAATCCTCATGCAAAGGGTTGATCGATTTGAGCATATAACAATTTAAAGCCTTTATTTATAGAAAAAACACCACCAAAAGTCAGCTATCAACAGTATCAAGCAGGGCAAATCTTGAACAAGTAATGGTGTCAGTAGTATTGCATTATATGGTGGTGGAAGTAGAGAGAGGTATGGGAATATATTCAAGCTTAAGTGTCAGGGAAGGGCTCCTAGAGGGAGTGGTGTTTAAGCTGGGAGGTAAGAGAGGAACAGAGCTGAGCCAAAAATCAAGATTTAGGGGGAGGTGATATAGGCAGAAGGCTAGCATATACAAAGGTGCATAGGTGAGAAAAAGCATAGGAACGTTTGAGGAACTGCAGGAAGCTCGGTGTGGCTGGAGCACAAAAATATGAGGTGGCTGAAGAGAGATGTAGCTGGAAGCTAGGTCAAGGTTGAATCATGGCCTTAGAGCTCATGTTTAGGTGCCTGGGCATTATCCTTAGGGCAAGGGGAAAGTGTTAGATCAGGTAGAGTTTCAGTGTTACATTATCTAGCAAGCTGCAGAATAGAGAATGGATTGAAACAAGCCTAAATGCGGAGAAGACAGCAAGGGTACATCTGCACTGGCTGTGGAGAGAGGCACTGGTGGCCTGGACTAGGGTGATGTCTGTGGAGCTGTAGAAGAGAACTAGAGGAGTTGACCAAAATTTGTGATTGACTAAATAGGCAGGGAGAGGGAAAAGGACAAAGTCAAGGTTAACTTTCAGATTGCTCTCTGGGCAACAGCTTGAAGGGTGATGCCATTTGCCAAGACAGAGAGGGAGAAGCAAATTTGAGGAAAGAAGAAAAACTATACATATGACTTTTATTATTTTGAGTTTTACTGATCCGTGTGTGGGATATCCAAGCAGAAACCATGCGGAAGGCAGTTGTATGCACTTGTCTGGAGCCTGGGAGACAGATCTGGCTCCTATTGCCCTGGGATAGTTGAGATTGTTCAGGAAAAGTAAACAGTAAGAGCTCAGAACCATGAACAGAGCCCTGAGGGACATGAGCACTGAAAGACCAACAGAGAAAGAGAAGCCAACAAAGCAGACGGAGAAGCAGTGGGCAGTGAGGGAGAAGACAAATGAGGAAATGGGCACAAATGGGCGCAAAAGCAAAGCCGATGCGACGATTTCTTATCAGGCCTCAGGCCCCACGATTCCCTCCTGCCGAGGTTCTTTTGGACACAGAGTGTTCCCTGGCTTTGCCCACCACCTGCCCTTTGATCCATTTCAAATTTCCTTAGTAGAAAACATAGTCCTTTGACCAGCCGCATCCCCTCATGTAGGCAAGAGCAGAGCTCTTAGTATTTAAAAGAAACAAGAACCACTTTCTGTCAGAACCTTCTGTGTGAAAAGAGGAGTGAGATCCCTGGGGACAGGAGAAAGCTACTGCCACTTCTCATAAATAGGCAGGTCAGAGCGGCTCTGAAAGGTAATTGAGCCAAATTGACATGAGGGACTCAAGAGGTGACTTTTTCACAGGGAATTTAGTGACAGCACAAAAAGGGGAGAGAAGAAAAAAAGTAATAATAATCATACAACAATAAAACAGTCTGATTCAAAATTTCCACGTAAACTCTGGCTTTTGTTTTTGTTTTGCTTTAGATCATTAAATGACATGAAACATATTCTCCCTTAATGAAGTGATTCTCCAACACAGAGACTATGGTTTACATTTTCATTTTAGTTTCTCTCCAGGACAGTTTTCTGAGTTCTCATCTCAGGATTGGTTCTCTGTAAACAGATCAGTATGATTAGCATAGTAATAATAGCAACTGACATTTATAAGCACTTACTATGGATCTTGCCTCTGCAATAGTCTTACCAATATGACCCTATGATCCAACCCTATGACATAGGCATTGTCATGCTTGTTATGAGGAGACCAAGGCACAGAGAGGTTAGGTAACTTATCCAAGATTACGTAGGTTCTAAGTGACCTTTAATTGGCACCAACCGTGCCCCCACATATATGAATCTCTGGTACCTTTTACATAGGGAAGGAGAAAACCCAGTCTGGAGAGATGGCGACTAAGTATCTCAGACACATGTAGACAGTGGCACCTCCACCAAAGACCCTTTAAGCTGCTAAATGAACGGGTTCAGTTTTTCCAGGTAGAGGAGTTCCTGGTATGTCAGGTTATTTTCTAGGTAAAGGAACCACCCCAAGGTTCTCTGTGATGTGATACGACATGACAGGAAGCTGTAGTCATGCTCGGAAACAGGAGGTGGAATGTTCACAGTAATCAAACAGAATCTTGTGCTTAAATAAAGGGTTTACTGTCAATTCCACATCTTTCTCCAGCACTGGGCTGGTTCCTGAGATGCAACTTCAAACTCTCATCTGAGCTGATTAAATCATCAGTCCCATCCAGGACGTGGAAATGTGCAAAGTGGTAGATGGATGGCTTGTCAGAGCCAGTCAAGGGAAATTTGTTGTTTGCATGGTTCTGAGAGCATTTCCATTCAATATTTTACTTATTTATTAATTACTGAAATATTTTTGAGCACCTGTCATGTGCCAGGCACTAGAAAGATTCAAAGATGAACAAGAGACAGTTCCCACCCTTGGAGGGGCTGATACATGGAGATGACTATTAAATGCTGAGATGAGTGCAATGAGTGAGCTGAGCACCTGGGGAGCATGGGGGAGCCACATCTAACCCAGCGGTGGGGTTTTAGGGAAGAGTTCTGGGAGAAGAAAGAACCCTGGGTCAAGTTTTGAAAGCCTTAAGTAAGAGGTGGAGTTAGTATTTTTAGGTGGAACAATCCAAGCAAAGGAAACTTCTGGAGAAAAATTTTGGAGGTAAGAAACGATATATGTTACCTGAGAAGGACAAGCACTTTAGTCTTCAGAGGAAAAGGCAAAATGGTGGTAAGAGATGAGGCCGAAGAAGTAGAAGAGATTCCTCATGGCCCATTACAGAGGTTGGATATCTCGAGCTAGGAAGCAGATCCATTCAAGTCTTTTAAGTGGTGAAGTGAAGACGTGGGTTTAGATGGCTCAGTCTAGCCCATGGGTATGGGGAATGTTTCCAAATGGGCACTAATAATGTGCAGAGCATGTTTCTGGTTGCACGAGGGTCTGGAAGACAATGCCGTGCATTCTGAGTGGCCCTGTGTCCAGCTGCAATCGAGGTTCCCCTGGGGAGGCAGTGAGCAGTGTTTCACGTGAGCTCTTCCAAAGCACTCTAAGAAAGGCAGATATAGGCCTGAAGCTTGAGAGCCTGCTGAAGAATGCTGAACAAGGAATGTCATCATCATATCTTGGTTTTAAGATGACCACTGGGGCCCCAGTGTAGTCTCCATGAGAGCAGAGACCAGGTTTACTACACTCACCTCTTGAACTACATTCCCAGCACAAATGCCTGGATATTAGAAAACGCTCCATAATTGTGTTGCATGTGAATGAATGAATGAATGAATGAATGGTAAGGCTGGAGGCAAGAAGGATGACAGTGGCTGCAATATAAGTGTTTGAACTCATAGCAGTAGGAAATGAAAGAACAATCAACAGTAGGTATGGACTGACATGGATGTCATTTGGGCATGAGGAAAGAGTTAAGAAGGAATCTTAGATTTATGGTTTTGGAGACTGGGAGGATGGTATTATCATTACCAAAATAAGAAATGTAGGAGGAGAAGCTTACAGGGCAGAGAGTCAAAATGAGTTCAGTTCCAGGCAGGGTCATGCTGAGCTATCCATGGCATCCCCCAGGGAGTTGGCACTGCTTCTCTGGAACCCAAGGGTGACCTCAGATGCATATGCAAGTCTGGCGCCACTGGCCTAAAGGTGGTAATTGAATTCACTGATGTGCTTTTACACTAAAACAGAGTGCAAATAGGAAAGAGTAGGACAGAGGGTAGAAGGATTAACTCATAAGAAACTGCAGCATTTAAGGGCCGGAGAGAAGTGGAACTTGCAGAGGAAACTGGAAAAGATTAATTCAGAAAGATTGGGGAGAAATTGAGAGACCAAAATATCCGGGAAGCCAAAGGTAGATCCAGATGCAGGAAAGAAAACGTGGTGGTGTCAAATACTCCAGCGAGGTCTGGTAAAATGAGAACGGAAAATGCCATGGAAGTTGGTAATTAGTAACTTCATCCAGTTTAATTTGAATGGAGGGTAGGTGGGCGAAGTCATACGATTGGAAGAAAGTGAGGAAATAAGGACAATGTAGCTAGATGATTCTTTTAAGAAGGGTAGAAGAGGGATGTAGGTAGTTAGAAGGGAGTATATATTATACATACACATTCAACTGAAAAGATAAAGTAACAATGATAAAACTGAACCTGGGAATCTCACTTAATTTAAGATTCAACACATTCACATTTATAAAGTAGTAACTTTATGCTGAGAAATATGCTAGAACTTTCACATGCTTAATTTTTTTATTATGTAAAGCTAGCATTCTTTACAGTGAGTGAACAAAGTTGAGGAATATTCTCTTTCCTGTCAGTGGATAAAAATAGTCTCGATTTTTTTTTAATAGCCTGAATTCAAAATAATATAATTTTCAGAGACATTTATGCATTGAGATCTTTCTTCCCTTGCTGTTAATATAATTATTCATTGGCTCAATACATTCAATAACATTTGTTTGATCAACATACTTTGCCTATTCCCTTTTTCACTACATTTTTGTGGCTTTGCTAAATCCCTTGGGAAACATTTCATAATGTGCTATATACTACTTTACCTGTGGCTAGGTATGGCTTTATAGCCCTCTCCAGGCATTCTGTAAATAAGCTGCTCTGCAAGAACCACAAGTAGCTCTAAAACAGACATAGGTGACACACAGATCTGTCTGGTCCCTTTTTGTCCTCATTAGTTCATGAGACTGTACCATTTTGTTTTCAAGACTGGCTCAAAGTGATTATAATTGCTAACAAACACCAAATTCATCTGTGTTTACCCATCACACTTGGCAATGTCGCCCAATTGTAGATTCTCAAATAAAAATAAAAATAAAAAAATCCCAGAATTAAAGTCGCCTCTTCCAGTCTCCTTCGCTCCACATTGTGATCTCTTTCCAAATACTGTAAACTGTATCTCAATTTAACCTTTCTCCTACTTCCCTTCATCTTTGCTTTTTGGGTTAGGCTCTGATCGTATCACCTTGGATGATTACAACATCCCATCACCCTGGCTTTTATTATTTTTCAAGGTTTTTTTCTAATATTATCTTCCCAATTATTCAAAAGCAATGGCTGTCTCACCCATAATCATCAAGGGCCCCTGCTCCAGCTGTTTGGAAGGGTCGTGGAGGCCCCCATCGTGAGCAGCTCCTTCCCACTCCCCCATTTCCATTTCTCTATGTTATTTCATCGATGCCAGAACACTAAAACTAACCCTTAAAGGAAAATGGTTTTGTTTTTGTTTTCAGAATTTTCCAGTATGGGAATGAAATAACTTTCATCCCAGCCAAGAGGACATGAACAACCTTTATCCCAACATTGCCTTTAATCTGTCCCTTCTCAAATGAAAGCCAGCCATTTGTACATTGTAAAAGGCCATGAATCCACAGACTCACTTGTCTATTTTAACTCCACAGAAAAATTAATTTTTTCACTAGCTCTTTTGTTCCACATCAACTAGTTCCTACAAGGCTACCATTTTCTGCCCTCCTCAGAACAAACTCTATTACTTGATTGCCATGTTGTAAAGTGACACTAAGGAACATTTATAATACCTCTCGAATGGTCAAATATGGTAATTCCCAATGGTCATGTAGAAATAAAATGTGTGACTCCTGAACATCCTTTCTATTAAAAACCTCCACTGAAATCCTGAAGCAACTGCGTTGGCAGTAGAGACTACAATTGGATCAGCCGCTTTTTAAAGGTCAGTAAGTCTCTTTCTCTCCCACATCTCAAAAACTCCTATTGAAATAGACATAAAATCCCATGGACATTTTGAGACGCATACAGGGCCACTTGCCTTGCAAATAGAAGGCAAGCTCATGGCACCTGCCACGTGAAAAACTTCCATGAAAATTCCATAGTCACCCATCTTTCTTATTTTTCTCCCTTCAAGTAGAAAGTTCGCTTCTACAGTGAAATTATATGTTTTTATAATTTTTCTTACAAGAAATGGCATTTTCAAAATCATTTTTTTTTTTCGTGACCAAGATGCTGTTTAGAGTGGAGATGGAGATGGGATGGGACTTCAAGCAGAAAATAGTTTGAGGCCATGTTGCTAATGATAGATGATTAATGAAAGGTAGAGTTAGTTAATGGAGAGAATGAGCGAGGGCCAGCAAAGGAAACTTACGTTCCTCCTCTAACACCTCTCTATGATCCCAGATGATCAGGCCAGGTAGATTCAGTCCCCTATTTCCTTGTCTATGAAACAATATTCACAATGTCTCCTCTTCGCTCTTCATAAGGATATAGGATAGAAAAGAAAACATTTGTTTAAGTGAGGTTTGTTTTTTTTTGTTTTAGTTTTTTTTCATGGAAAGTGGTATCTAAAATAAGGTGAAAGAAATCACCTTTATATATGCTTTCTGCCAGCTTTATAAATTCACTATAAGCCAGGGTGGTTTCTGGGCTTCTCTTAGGAATTTTTCTGTGGGTCAGTAGAAAAATTACTGCCTTATCTCCTATAAAAATAAAGGATCAAAGGATCATGGGTACAAAAAGACTTTTGTACATCTTTCTACCTCCCGATGGGACCCACCACTCAGACTGACAGGAAGCTACTCTTCTTTTTCTGAAACTCTCCTGTTTCTTTATTATGTTAAATCCAAACTCATCAAGGTGACTGATACCTTTTGTTATATAAAGAACACTTGGTTACTCCTTTCCTTTCAAAAGAGTATGCATTACAGAGGCTGACCTCTCCCCATCCCTGCTAAGACTCCCTCCACTACCCTCCCACAAAGATACAGAAACTATGGTATTCATGCTGGGTGGGGAAAGTACTGTATTTTCAACAAATAGGATTCTCCGGTTAATTGAATTCTCTGGCCAACTGAAATTAAACCTTTGTATTTCAAGCTATCTTCATTCTTTAACAAGTTCAGCGCCGTACACGCACATTTGTTATATGACTGTGATTTGCAGGGCCACAGGCTATCTGTCCAAATGTTAGGTCTCATTGGACAGTATTTTAGAAACAAATAAAGAACATATAAATTATTGGGTTTCATGCGTACTGCTCTGAGAACATGCCCTAGAAGATGATATTTTTAAAAACAATTCTCTTTGGTTAACATTTTATCATTTGCCTTTCTTTTTCCAGTTAAACAAGGAGAATAAATCCAGTTGTCTGAGGATTGCTGTTTGTTGAACTAGGATGGGTTCTAAAACCTTAGCTAATTTTACTCCATAAAAATAAGGAAATCAAGACAATACAATTTTCGCTAGTATCATACAAAATCTATCCCGTTTCTATCTCTTTTCTGGTTTCAAAATTTGGAGGCAAAATTTTAGAATGTTAAAAGACATTAAGTTAGAACATATTAGCCACTGTAATTATACTAATATTTCTATTTTCAAGCTTCCTGTCCTCTTTGGATGTGATAATCATCTTTTTCTCTCTGTAGTCTCCAGGGGACTTAGCCCCAAGATCCACAAACCTTAATAAAACCCACGGCTGCAAACTTCAATATTTAGAATCGTCGTCCTTACCAGAGAGACCTCGGCTCAGGCTTGAGAGCATGGACTTGGAGTTCATGTGGTTTACAAACCCTGGACCCACTAATTACCATCTTTGTGAACTTAGGCAAGTTACTTAACATCTCCGTGCTTATCTGTGAAACAGACAAAATAGTAGTATCTGCTAGGGTTACTGTGAGGTTAAAATGAGATAACCTGTATAAAGGGCTTAACATAGAAAGCCCTACTTAAATTTAGCTTTTTATTGTTACGCTCATCACTTCTCCTTGGCCCTACCTAGCAGTATTTCTCAGAGGAGTTCTACAGACCCAATTCATCATAATTATCCAGGGAGTTTATGAAAAATGTAGATTCCTGGTCCCCACCTCCAAAGGAGTCTCATTCAATATGTTTGGGGTGAGGTTTAGAAATGGTATTTTTACTAAGTTCCCCTCAACTGTGACATACCCAAAAGTTTGAGAACCACTGCCAATAGCGGTTCTAAGAAACATTTGATTGATTTGCTCTGCTAACCAGTAGGTTTTCTTTAACTTGACTTTTCTGCTCCGATTGGGTCTGAGCCTTTCCTCTACTCTAAAAACGCAGGCAATTCATGCCCCAGTGTCGTGGACTCTGGTCATTTGTTGGCTGCCCAACATTTGAACCCCAACATCTAAATTCTACATTGAATTAGTCTTGGTGGGAGAGAGGGCACCCACCTTCCACTCCAAAAACTGAAGTAGGAGTGTCCTCCTCCCTCACTCTCCACACCCCCTAAGCCTTCCACACAAGCACGCACCAGAGCAAAAACACTTGACTCAGGATCAGCCACGCAGATATTCCCACCCAGACTTTGAATCATGGGATGAGAAGCCCAAGGAATATGAGATAAATGGTTGGCGGGCCAGTCAGGGATGGTGTGGCCCACAGCCCTGACAGTGTGCAGAAGGCCCGGTGTTAGGGAGCATATGCATCCCTGCCCCTGCCAAGTTTGGATAAAAATGCCTTTGATGAGGTGGGGGAAAGTGGCTTTTTTAGTGTTAAGATGTTCTACAATTATGCTAAAAGGTAGACAATCTTAGGAATATTTGATAAGGTTCAGCAAAGAGACAAAGACTCCACTGGCATACTAACACACACACCAGAATTATGCTCTGTGCAGTCAGTCAATTTTTGCAGGAGAAAGTTTTGCTTATTAGGATAGGCAATGCCACTGTTTTTGACCTTCTACTTGCAGAACCTGAAAACAATTCCCAGCTCCTGTTCTAAGTTTATGAAGGTAAAACCACATGAAACTCAATGCCTGGACTTAATGAGAATGGGAAGAAGAAGCAGAACTTGGGGCAGTGGGTACAGCAAAAGAGAGAGAGTACTGGGTAAAACAGAGAAGAGAGAAGATGGCCACAGGGGCCTCCAGGGGTGGACATGGGTGAATGGGAGGGCTGTTCGGTGTAAGGAGGGGCCTCCCATTCCCGTCCCCGGTGCCCATGGAAGACAGTGAGCTAGAAACAAGCTCCTGTCCTTTCTCTGACCCTCCCACCCTGTGCCCTCAGGAATAGGAGGGACTTCAGTGATGGAGCTATCCTGGCCCGCTCTTCCACCATGCAAAACCTTATAGGACACACACACATTGCCTTTCGAAGGGAAGATTGACAGATTTGAGGGATAAATTCCATTCAGAGGTATGCGTTAGTAAGGTCTTTTGGCTGAGGAGCTAGCAATACCAAGGCCCATGTTCTTGAAGTACTAGGGTAGACCAGAGATTTGATGACCTTTATTGTCTCTTCCAGCTGAACATTCTATGTTCTGTGAATATTCTACATACTCTTTATTTAAAAATATGGTTTTTATCAACCATGGCTCTGCCGCATTTTAGGCAATTCCTTTACCATTCTGAGTCTCAGTGTCCTTTTATCTATGTATTGGGTGTAGTGGACACTGAGTTAGTTACCTACCCGGTGTACATTTCCCACTTCTTCTTTTTTAGTACAAACCTCATTCTGTTCTGGTATCCTCCACCTCTCTGCCATATAGCTATGTATGTGCCTCAGGGCACCCGAACCCCATGCCCAGCCACAGGAATAGAAACCACTGGTCTAAAAATAATCCCGTTCCTTCTGCCAATGATTGATTTAAGAAGTACATGTGAGGCAACTCTGGCCAATGAGGTGTGTAGGGAAGTTTGCAGGAGGGCTTTTGGGAAAAACAAACAAACAAACAAACAAACTGCTTTATCCTAAGAAAGAGAGCCTTAGGAGAATTCAAAAAAAAAAAAGACTTCATTTTCCTCTGATAATATTTGGGCTTTGTTGTGATGCCTGGAACTACTGCAGCCATCATCTTACCAGCTCGGGTATATAGGCAGCACCAGTGACAGGAGTTTGATAGAAATAACTGGGGATCTGAATGATAATGTTGGTTCACTGAATCAACCAACTCTGAAATATGACAACAGCTCTGAACCAAAAGAATGCACTTACTAATTGTTACATTTTGAATTGAGTTTTCTGTTACTTGTGGCTTAATACATCCAGCTGATAGAGTGGCTATAACAATATCATAGCATATTTGTGAGGGCCTAGGCAGATAAAATATATAGAAAAGCATCAAGTAGTATATAAAAGTAAGACATATTATTATTATTATCATGAATGAGCGCTTAACTCTCTGCTTTTCACATCTTCATGAATTTTATTTTTTGGAAGATCTTTGAAACAAAACAATTTCTAAATATAACTAACATTATCTCGACACAAGGGAAGATGGGAAGATGTGAAGATGGAAAATAGATAACTGACCTGTGACAGCTGCAGGAGCCAGCCAGAGGAACGGCCTGGCACTCCTGGCACCTCCTCAATGGAGTGGTTCCCACCTGGCCCTTCAGCCCACGTGCCCCAAACTAGCTAAGCCTTTTGAGCATTTCCTTTTACCACTTTCTTTACTCTTCTGCGTATCATTTTCTCCCTGTGCTCCCTTTAACTCCCTATTGTAGTCCCATTGACTGGAATGACACTCAGTAGCAAAGGCAGGCATGATCAATGTCAAAATACAGGTGGAAATCGGCCCCCGGCTTTGCAGCTGCGCCACTTTCTCATTCCCTTGAAACTTTATGGATGGCTTTTCTCTCTCATCACAAAGCAAATAACAATGCCATGGAGCTTGAGATAGGGCTGCAGTCTATTCCTCGATGGGTACTATTTAATTCTAGGTGTGTTTTCCACTGAGGACTAGAGCAGAACAAGACCAAACCTGAAACATCTTTCCTTTCTTTTTAAATGATTAGTGCACAGAAATGTACCTCCAAGACAGAGCTGGTATACAAAGGTGAACTGTTCTCTCAGGCTGTGCCAATTTGGTTAGACCTTGAAACCAGTTATGGTTTCATTTCTAATCTCATTTCGGAATTTGATTTTAAGAGGATATTTGCCTAGGAGGAAGAACAAGTGGGATGAAAAGTCCTGAATTCTAAGGGACACACTGTTCTTAGAAAATCTTGTTTAGACCTCTGATTTAAGCTATACAGAGATTTCTATAAAGAATGAGTATACCCATATCTATCTATCTATCTATCTATCTATCTATCTATCTATCTATCTATCTATCTATCTACCTAATCTTTCAGATCTCAAGACTTCAAGGGACCTCAAAGCTACCTAGTTCAATTCCTGGAAAGATTCAAGAAACAAAGAGATCAAGAGACTTGCCCAAGATTAAAATCAATAGCAGTAAAAGTAACCATAATGGTAACTACTATTTATTTTGCTCATACTAAGTGCTTTGCACTCATCAATTTAGGCCTAAAATTACCCTATGTAGTGGATGTTAATTACCCCATTTTAGAAATGAGAAAAGGGAACTTTAGAAATGTAAAATATTGTCCAAGTTCTACCAGCCAATAAGCAGCAATGATTCTCAGACCTAGGACTCTGAACTCTAAAGTCTGCTCATAGCCACCCTGCCAGGTTGATATATAATATGTTATATCAGATGTCTATATATATATTTCCTACCAGATGCTAGTAGACCCTATGCAATCTTACCATACCAAGATAACACTTATATTCAGAGAAAATGGAAATCAGAGTAAGACATTGTATTTTAAACTTTTATGGCTCTTCATGGTTATTGAATTCTAACCAACATTCATTCTATTATAAAGAAAAAAAATGAGCCTCATAATATGATCTAAACCTACTTAATGCTTTAATATATTAAAATAGCATTTAGACAAGATATAACTTGATCTCTTTTCAAAGCACAACATCCTCTTTCCTTAAAGCTCTAAAGGATGGTTCGAAACAAGAGTAAGTTTCTTTTTTTTTTCTTTAAGTATTAACACAAAACACCTTGACTTTATCCTTTCAGATATCCCCTATTTATCAGGCTGACATTTTAAAATTTGGGTTTGCTATGAAAATAGCTTACCCAATGAAAGAGCATTGTGTTGGGCCAATGTCTTTTTTTGAGCACTGTGACTCTTGGTTTCATTGTTCTGTTTTGCTGCAGAATTACCATTGCTATTTTTAAATCATCGCTGTAGACTTGTCAGCTTTGAACTACTCCTCCTCTCGGCTGCACGGGCTGCCTTTTTTGTGCTACTGATAAGTTATCTCATGTGTAATGTTTTTATGGCTTCTCATCTATTTATAATTGCTTCTCAAAAACTAGAAAATTGTGTTTGTGCCCTATTCCGCCTCCCCCCGCCCCCCAATCTACATTACCCCTCTGACTGAAGTAATAACCTGTCATGCTTAAACAATTAACGTAATGCAGAGGACACTCGGGCCTCCTACATCCTGCTAATGGAACACCGAATGTGGCTTTAGAAAGTCAGATAAAAATGTGTTTTCCATGGGCCAGTGCTGCATTATGGCAAGCCACTTTCGCAGGCACATTACTGACATAGGACCATCACACTGAGTGCTTCTCATGGGGCAGCAGCCCACCCCCACCTGAAGTCTGAGACTCAGCGGGGAGGTTTTCCTGACTCAAATGCAACTAGTACATCAGAACTGTCATTTTATGCTGTATGTCACACCGTGGTAGTGCAATGTCCATGTCTTCCGACTGCTGCTAATTTCTAGGGTATGGTTCTGAGACATATCCCTGGCTTCAGATTATACAAGATTTGTTTTCATCCGTACTAATTCATTTATTCATTTATTCATTCATTTACTAACTCAATAGGTATTAATGAACAAAGTTTTTCCAATCTCTTATCCCATAGTATCCCCAATTTAAGAGCTAGTTTATCAAACATTCCTTAAACTCTTAACCTCTGCCTTTTAATAAAAATGTACATAATGGACAACATTTCTGAGCTCTTCACTCTAGTTCTTTCGTGGCAGAAATGTCAAGGGGGACAGAGATGGTATTAAGAGATCAAGTCTAAAGAGCTCTTCTGGAAAGAGTCCAGGCATGCCGTGTCTCCCTGCATTGTATTTAGCATAATTGTAGCATAAAACAGTGGTTAAAGGGCATGGACTCTGGAGCCAGTGAGCATGGCTTTAAATTTTGACTTTACTATTTAACTAACTATCTTGGGGAAACTACACAACCCCTCTGGGCCTCAGTTTCCTCACCTGTAAAATGGGAATAATAATATCTAACCTCATAGGATTGTCCTAAGAATTAAATGAGTAAATACAAAAAAAGCTCCTCAGACAGAGCACATAAGTACTTGCTGTTATTATGCAGCAAGCACTGTGATTAGTATATCTCATAAATTATCTCATAAATATATAAGGCAAGCGTTATTTTTACCTCAACTGAGAGATGATAAAACCAACATTTAGAAGGGTTAAGGTACCCAAGGCTGCTCAGGTACAGTTGGGAGTGAAGCCAAGATTTCATCTCAGACTTTCTGCTAACGGAACCCATTTGCTTGAAAATTCTGCTGTATTGCCCTGACTTTTAGCTTTCTAACCAAGCCAGGTTGGGTTGAGTCAGGTGTGGTGTGATTTGGCCTGGCTTAGGTTTGGTTTACGGAATCATATAAAAGTACACAAAACCCTTTAGAGAGTATAACACTCTAATCAGCAGTATACCCCTCATCATGTATAAAATTGTGCCTTGATTTTCTTCATTAATTTCTTTTCACCTTCCCAGGATTCCTGTTGGTGACTAGGAAATTCTTTTTGCACTCTGGAAGAGGAATTCAGCAGCAAGAAAACTGACTTTACTGAATTGGTTGCTATTCATGAAGCAGTTTTACTGGAATAAAACTGACTCACACCAAAGGCCCTTTTTGAGTCTTTTAAGTACATATAGATGCAGATTCAAGGACAGAACCTTCCTATAATTTCTAATGGAAATGGTATGGAAATAAATACCAAAAAATAACATGTAGACAATGAAATGATGAACTGCCCTGTCATCCCTTCTGAGAAATTCAAACTTTTTCTTCCTTCCGTGCGTAGAACATACAGCAGGAGTGGAGCAGGGGCCATGATTTTATAGGCAGGCTTCACATCCTTCAGGGACTGTCTGACTGTCACACTGAGTAGTTTTACATACCATCAAATAGATTCTCTTTGTTCAGAAAAGAAACAGAAGCCTTATCACATATTGTTTGGCTAGTTATTTTAATTTGAGTAATGTGAGATATTAATTATGAATATCTGTTGGGTACTAATAAAGTAACTCAAGGAAAAATCAACAATGGTAACAATTATTGAAATAATGGCTAACTTTTATTAAGTGCTTTCCGTATGCCAAACATTTGATATATGTTATCTAATTTAATCCATATACTACCCTATGAGGTAGGTACTGCTTTTGTCTGTACTTCAGTTCAGAAGTACAGAGTGTTGAGTATTTTTTAAGTATGGCAAGAACCGCTAACTTTTCACCACAATTTGTGTTATTCCTTCCATAGAATCAAGCTGCCCAGCTAGGAACTACATTTCCCAGCTTCCTTTGTATCTTGGTGGCACAATGTGACTAGTCCTCACCAAAGAAAGCCAGTGAAAGGGATGTGTGTCTTTTCTAGCCCTGTTACTCATTGGCTGTGCCTTCTCCATACTCTCTACTTGTTTGCTGGTTGGATGCAGAAGATGCTGAGGTTCTAGGAGATACACAAACCACAAGATGAAGGAGCCTCATCTCTGAATCACAACATGCAATATTGCTCACCAGGAACAACAGCGCTGGGTTGTTTCATGGGTGAGAAATAAACTTCTATTGCATCAAAGCATTGATAATTTGGGGTTTATTTATTACAGCAACTAGCGCTATCCTAAGTAATACATGAGATTAACCTGGAGGAGCCAGAAAGCAAATCAGGGGATTCTGACTCCAGAGTCCTCATTCTTAACCAGTACACTGGAGTGCCTCTCAGTGAAGGAGGCAGTAGGTCCTTCACCATGGCAGAAATGCAAAGGGGGACAGAGGCAGTATTAAGAGACCAAGTCTAAAGCACTCTTCCAAAGAGAGTCCCGGGACACTTGTGCCTCACTGCATTGTACTTATCTTTGGCTACTTGGTGTCAAAAAACTCAACATTATTTTGAAATGTGGCTCATAAGATGTTCACATTTCTTATTTTAAACTGAATGTTAGCTCTGTTTTCTGAGCACCCACCAAGAAAAAGAGACTGATTTGAGAAAGAAAAATAAAATAATTATTCTAGATACATTTCTGAGTGAATTGGGTAGTTTTTGATTCTCTAAAATTGAGAAGTATGTTCCTAATGCAGCTGCACTCAAACTCCATAGCACAGATTGTAAGGTGACAACTCTGAATAGATTTGGGTCCTAAGTGAACTCAAGCAAACCGGTGTCCAAGCCCTCTGTCCCATGCCACCCCGGCACTTTTCCTCAGCCCTCTGGTATCCACGCCTCACTGCATACCTTTTTTTTATAAGCTAAATTTTCCGGATGGTTATGATTTTAAAAATCTCTGGCCTCAGAGTGCTATAATTACCTCTTGATGATGTAATTAGTAACAAAATTTAACAGGGTATCATGGGACACCTAGAACCTTTCCAAACGCATCCACCTCATTTATAAAGGTTTCTCCCACCAACTGCCCATAAAACTGGGGCTCCCAGGGTAGCAGGACCCACCCATTCCTAGTGAACACCGCAGACTGACCTATGCAATAACATTAGGTTGAAAAATATTATAAATGTTGTCAGTGACCAGTAACTCACAAGTGCTCTCATTACCTTAGCAGCAGCGGAGGCAGGTGTGCTGAAGTTAGCACCCTGGGAAACATAAGACATGATGTAGGGAATTAGTCATTAGTCCCCATAAGGTGCGTTTTTCTCCCACTGTGGTGATGCAGAGGGTTAATGCGAGAGCTCCACTGTGAGAGCTGAGCCAGTCTCTGGCAGCTTAAACCTTGTCTAATAAAAGCTATGCAGGCCAGCCCTGAGTTCACGTGAGATAGGGATTTTCCTTCCAACCCTGCCCCTCACCTGCCACTCCCATCACAATGAAGACTGCCAAAAGAGAATTGGGCATAGTCCTAAAGAGACGTTGTAAAGGCCCATTACAACAGCCTAATGTCCAACACACACATCTTCAGCCTGGATTGTGGCTGCTTGCTTTTTTAGGGTTTAAAGTTTTTGAAATGTGAACAGCAAGAAACTGGTTAGCAGCTAATTTAGCACGTGTGTAAGGAGAGCTTTGTGGCATCAGATGTAACAATGTTAAACACGACAGCAAAATTCTATAATCTGATGATATTTCACCTCATCAGTGATAAAGAAGAAGCTAAATTTTGGAAGTCCCATGGGACTCTGGAAACTGCTACAGTTAGTTTAACAAACCAATGGCTCTGAGACTTTTGATGGAACTTGGATACACAGATAAGTACGCAAAGTGCCCACTTTGTATTGCTGGGATGAGCGCTGAAATCTAAAGTCATCTGTGACTTGAAAGAGGATGAAAGACTTGTTCCCAAGTAGCGAAACGATGCAGAAATGATATTTGACTTACGTAGAGTAAGAAAAGTGCTTCAGCAGAGTTGGAATACAAGGCTTGCAATAAGAGAGATCTCCATTAGAGTAAAGAATAAACCTAATGCTGAATGGGAAACTAAGTATTCCCCAAAATGAAGGCAAAGCTCAAAGTTTCTGATGTTCTGCCTGAAGCTGACATGAGTTTAACCTATGAATGTTAGGATTAAATTGAGAATCCTCAAAGAAATTCCATCAATCGGGGTAGAGAAAATTGAAGACCCTGCTACTCAGGGCTGTCTTGAACATCAAAACCCTCTTGAGGTAGAAAGTTTTAATCTTGGAGTCATCTTGTACTAGCTATGTTATCTTAAGCTATGCATTTCTCTCCTCTGAGTCTCATCAGCAAAATAGAACTAATAATAATATCTTTCCAATTTACTTCTTATATTTATGGAGGTCAAATGAGGTAATATAAGAGATCTACTAAAAAAAAAAAAAAAGGAAAGATCAGCTTTTTCCTAAATCAGAGAGAGCCCATCATCTGAAAACTTCAAGTCCTAGTCAAGGAAATGGTCTTAACCCTTGGCAGAGTAACAGATTGGTTTAAAGGCTAAATATTTATGGAAATGATCTGGACTTATACACCAGGTATTATGTTAAAAAATACTGTTTTGAGTGAGGCGATACTAAAATGTATTAAGGCGAATACGTGGTACAGTTAGCAGGCACATCTTGTCCTTCCAAAGCAAGGAGCACATGGAAAGTCTTCTTTTACACAAGTGAATGGCAGAGGCACCATGTATGTGTAAGTCCATTGTCATGATGACATGCCTGCTTCTTTCCTACTAAGTAAACATGGTGTCTTCTTTTTAAAGTGACCCATGAGTCATGTCCCATCTCTGTCCCAGCAAGCGGGTGTGAATTGAAATTCCCATGCCTCCCCCTTCACTACCCATCCTCTCTTGTTCGCCAAGTTAATTCCATCAGACACACACCAACAAGAGTTGCCCCGTGGCTCTCTCCCGTGTTATTTCAGAAGCCCGTGAGGCCTTCTGAAATAACACGGGAGAAGTGCTAGGGCCACTCCATGCCAATATTTCCTAAGTGCTAGGGCCACTCCATGCCAATATTTCCTAAGCACTGTAGCCAGCTGTACCTTCCTAAACAGCACGTTAAAGAAAATTTGTGATTCACCATGACTTACTCTAACTCCCTTACCTACTGGTTAAGAGAATCCACGACCTGGCTCACTCACCTTTCAAAACTTTCTCTACTCACAACCTGTGCTTTATTCAAACTAAATGTGTTTTATAAACATACAACACATTTCCCCACCTTCCTGACTTTGGCCAGACCACTTTCCTCCTCTACTTAAGGTGTGACATTCAAACCAAAGGCGAGATCGTGACAGTGCCATGCGTTTGTCCGCATTATTATAGTTTTCTTGAAATAATGCCTTGCTGAAATGTGGCTCCTATGTCAAACATTTTGAAACCCCCTGACTGAATTCATCCTTCTATAGGTATTTAGATTCTGCTCGAAATAATTACATTTTCCTTGTAACAGTTATTAATACGTTTGCTGGATTCTATCTTATAGACTGTAAGTTCTGTGAAGTCAGGAAACCATACCTTACCTTTACTTTCTCTGGTTGCTTAATTCAGTAAGTGCTTGATATTTTTTAAATGAATAAGTGTGTTAATGAATAAATGAGTGAAGCCTTACCTTTCTTCCTTTACTCATGCTGTTCCACGCAAAATGTTCTGCCTTTGGCTTCAAAGTACTGCGAATCCTTCATTGTCCAGCTCAAGGCTCTTTTGCTCCATAAAGCTTTCCCCAAACTACCTCAGACTTCACTAACCCTTCTGCTGTATTTATAGTTTATATGTCAAAAAAAAGCCAATTATCTCCTAAACATTCACTCTCTGTTTGAAGACATTGGTCTCCTCTCAAGCAGAGGATCTTAAATCTGAGATCCATGGGTAGAATTAGAGAGACCATGAACCCTATAAATTGACTGTAAATTTTTATGTAAATATTCAGGTCATTAGAGTGCCCTAGAGCTCCATGGTCCCCCCAAAGTTTAAAAGAACCACTGTTCTAAGGGGAATGTAATCTGCTTTTTTGGAGAGGAGGTCGGGTCTGCCTTATACCTCTTTCCTACTTCCCTCAGTGGCTACTCAAGCACTAGGAACAGAAAGCAGACTGTCCTTGAATGGCTAGAAGTGTTTCCTTGACAATTCTTCTTGACTTCCACCATGCACACATGGCACAGCCCCCTTCCTGAGAGGTGGTACGAAGAGCTTAGTAATGGCATTGCAAGTAGGTAAGCAAATGGTCTCAGGATTGTGGCATGTTAATGCCTAAACTGAAATGGTAGAAGAGCACCTGGCTTCACAGAATTGCCTTTCTCCATGTGAAGTTCTATGACAAAATGGGGCAGGCAGTGCCATTGCTTTAGGAAGCAGTGAGCCCTGGACCGTTCCGGGTAGTTAAAAAGTAAACCCTTGAAGAAGCTGTCTCCTCTGAAGGCAGGCCTGGCTTGGTTCTGGGGGCTCAGGGCAGAATCCTCACCATTGTTTGCTCTTCCCTCTTTCTGCTTGGCCTAGCCTGCTCCAGTCACCTTGGTGCCTTGCAGCAGCACGAAGTCTAGAGAGCACCAGAACCCATATGTGTTGAATTAATATAAAATAGTCTTTACAAAGCATGCTTTAGGGAGATGGTGTTAGTAAAGGAATGTCAGAATTTTCACTTGGGGTTAAGCAGCAGGACAAAATAAGGTCTATTATCTGCTGTAATGCTTTTATGAAAAAACAAATCTATGGAGTCTTTTTAAGTTACCAATGATGATGTTAGCTGTTTAACAAAAAGAGTTGGTTTAAAAAGAAAACAACGAGAGAAGTGTGATTGGTGATTTTTTTTTTTTAACAAGCTGAATTCCTTTTGGTTTATCCTTGATTTAAGTCATGGTTTGTGTTACAAACTCAGAAAATTATAAGCGGCTTGTGCAGTAGTTGTTTCGATAAAACTCTCTTAAGTAATGATGATCCCACCTTATTTAGACAAGTCAGGGGTCAATATGGCCTTATTTGCTTCTGGTTTTCATTAGGGGCGCTCTCTCTGTAGCATCATACTTCCTACCAGCTCCTTGAATACACAGAGGATTCATGCTTCAGTTCTGCATGTATTAAGAATGCAGCCATAGCAACTACTAGCATTAATGAACTATTTGCTTATGCAGTAATAATTAACTTCCATTACATTACTTTGTGTGATTACTTTCTTAATTGCCTGAATTATGCATCCATTTAATATTTAATAACCATTCTCAGAAATCAGACACTGGTAAAAAACAAATTGCTCACAGTTTCCTTGCAATAATTAAGCTCACAAGAATAAATGAAACCTTTTAAAAACGAATGCCTTGTGATTATATCTTTGCATATAGAACAAGATCCTAAATTAGTTATTTATTAAATCTAAATTTAAGTCCAAATAGTGCATTTTTCACTTTCGCCTTGGGAAATCAACCTGCACAGTACCTGATACCAACAACAGAATTAAGTGCCTTCTATTTTCTTTGGGAGTCACAAGCCGCATTAATATTTATTACCATGCAAAATTCAAAAGTCCTTAAAATATTATGTGTTTATTATTTATTTCGACTTGGCATCTCTTTTACACAAGGTAAGTAAGATGTTTAGTTGGAGATTAAAGTGTTATGAAATGAGATCAATAGCTCTCCATCGAGATGGCCATTGTGAGCCTGCCCCATCCTTTTCCGCTTCCTCACAGCCCCACTCACACACAGTCACACACGTACTCAGGCCCATACGTTCACCTCCTAGCCCCCTACAAAACAGTGGAAGCACACACATGCAAGGTGTTTTTAACCAAGCAGGAGATTCATGGCAATTTATCCTCATACATTTACACTCACAGCCAGGCAGGCAGTTTGATCTCCTTGCCTTTTCAGGTTACCAGCTAGAGCTCTCAGAATCCCGTGCCCTTCAGCCAGCACCCAAGCAAAGCCACGTGCTGATTTGCAAAGTGATAATGCTATTATCCTATTGTGCATCAGCTTCAGTTCCCACCGGCTTGCAAAGTCATCACTGTCTTAACAAATAAAATGTACGACTGCTTTATCTCAGGTTTCTTGGAGAATGGATTCTATTGAATCTGGACAAGACAGCTTTTTTTTTTTTTTAATCTTCCTGGGACTGCATCTGCAAAATTGTTCTGCCATTCCACATTGATTATGGCAGCCATGTACAGATGTGTTTATCTGAACCATAACCATATTAGTCTTAAGCTACAGGGACACTGGGATGTTATGTTACCCTGTGCATACATAATATACACAAAATAATGTGTGCCCCATGGAAACGGGGAGGGGGTAACTTAAAGCATTTTATATCAAATGAGCTAGCCCAGAAAAAGAGGAGCAGCACAAGAGATTATGTACAGAGCGCCAAGAAAAAAGCTGAGATGAACCATTTTCCCACCAGAGGAGAGAATATTTTTGCAAGGCGTGGAAATAACCACGGGGAAGGGGTAGCACTGGGAGGCGGGGATTAGTTTGTAGAGAACAACTGGAGTTTAGGGTGTCACAAGTCAACAATGGCTGCTATCCTGAGTTTCTAAACTGAGCTAAATTGATGCCAATCTCACTGACTGTTGTTAGAGTGGGCAGAGTCATTAGGATTTGCTTTTTAAATGATCTCTCAGCCTGTAAGGCTGAGAGCTGCTAGCAAGGCAAGGTTAGAGAGAAAATGATAGCAGTATGTTGATGCTTCACAGACCTCATGATAGTTTCCGTCTGTCATTATTTACGTCTGACTAGATGCGTCATGTCAGCTACCTAGAAGGCACTTTAATATGAAGCCCTTGTTTGCCTCCGGTCTTGCGCAGCCAGACTGGGATACTATTATTTTTGCATGGCTACACTTAGGTGAAGCTTGCTTCAATCTTTCATTAATGACACACAAAAGAAATAAAAATGGTTGTGTCCAAGTTATTATACATGCTTGTATTCTAACAGACCTCATCAGCATTGCTCAGAAAAAGAAAAAAGTGAATTTAAATCAATAAACGGACATTCATTAAAAGGTTAGCTTAATTTTGTTTTAGCTTCTTTCACCAATATTTTAGGTAAAATTATTTTCTTTAGCTTTGGATTAGTGCCATTGTTATTGGATGGAATCAACTAGTATTTGATCAAATTTGCTCAGGCTGCTTAATATCATTTTATATCATTTTTTATAAATTCTATCGGTGTCACTGTAAATAAAGCCACATGAAAAATTTTGTTTTATATTTATATTATTAAATATCAGAAAGGACAGATTTTCAAGCAACGTATTTATCCGTAAAACTATATACAGAGAGGCCTAATCACAGAACCCATAATGATTTTTAAATCTAAGGTAGGCTATTTCATACATCAGAAAAAAATATTATTATAGCAAAAAAAAAAGATATTTATGCTGTCTTTCACCAATATTGTCTTAACAAATGAAACTATCACTTCTCTATACCTGTCCCTGGTAGAGAAAACAAATGTTAGCCAAAATGATTTCTAGAATGTTAGAATTTATTGACACTATTTTATATTAAAACCTGCAACATATCTTTTGCAGGAAGCACATTTTAATAAAGGCAAAATATTCTAGGTGATTTTTCCCTTATACTTTAAAAAACATAATAAATATAACTGGATTTAAGTGTGAATGAAATAATCTACAAACACATTTAAAAGACAAAAGCATATACATATATGTAATGCATCAATAAAAATGTATAAACACTTTAAAATTTTTCTTTACATGCATAATTTAGTACAAAGGCTTGAAAAAGATACAATTAAAAAAATAAAATAACTCATATAGACTATGTCTTAAGATCACATGTTTACAAAGTTTCCGCCAGGACTCTATATTTAAACAGCAAATAGCATTGTCGTATCTAGAAAATTAGTTATTACTCTAAAATGAATAGTTTAGATATGAGAGAAAAATATATTAATCTATACTGCCTTCTGAATTCTAAGCATTTAATAGAATCTCAAGACTGCCGTATTAACTGAACAGATTTCTACCAAACGCCTGGGTCATTCTGAAATAGCTGGGATGTACAGTATTCAATCTCCTTATTTAGACAGAAGTGCTTCTACTGAAGTCTACGCAAGCCGTGTAAGCCTAAAAGTGTACTGATAGAGATCTCTTTTTTGTTGTTGTTTTAAAGATCAGACACCACTTCATGAGATGATAGTTTCAGGTTGATGCATTCGTGTTTGTGGCATATTTTTATAAATTTCAAGTATAACGCTTTGTCAGGACTAAATGAAATATCCTGCATATTTATATACATTTTCAGAATGTGATAGAATTTGCATTTTTAACCAATGTGACTGTCATAAACTACTAAGACAAATACGGTCATTGGAAATGGAATCAATCACATTCTCTCAACGTCTTAAATTTTTAAAATAATTACATTACAGCACATATGTTAAAATACTTTTTTTAAAAATGGTTTGTCCAAGGCGTTTTTCTTACCTCCTGCCCAAGCTACATGAGAGTTGTGGCGAAAAATGAACAGTAGGTGGCAGTCAAACCACTAAACTGCTTCAAGGCTTTATTAACTAGAATCTGTTGTTAAGAGTAATAGGAAAGTGGTATATTTTTCCATTTTAAAGAATTTATTTTATAATTAATTTTGAAATACATTTCTAAGGTCCCAAGCTGCTGAAATATTGAGTTGATTGCATCCTTAAGCGAATGAGACTAGATAAAAGTCATTTAATTCAGGAACCCTTTCGGCTCTGTCTCTATAACTTATACATTTTAAAAAATTTCTCTGTTATTACTGTTTTAATGTGGGTCTTTATGCAGCTTGGTAGTTGTGGACATGATCAGCGCATTCTTGGGCTGGAGCCCAGAACTATGTGTCATGCTTGTATATCTTTATGCAGATTTTAAATAACCTGCAAGAGCTTTTCCCTCCCCTGATCTTATAGATTGAATGTGTATAACCCCTTTCTGTGCCTCAGAAATAAACTTGTTTATAGGGAGAAGGTTCCAGACAAGTAGCTGAAACACAGAAGAAACATTCTCTAAAGCAGAGGACTGTGGACAACTGAAAATCCAGACAGAGTGAGTGAAAAGTAGCTTTGCGTAAGAGGCCATCTCATCTCCACGAAAGGAAGGGCTTTATTTGGGGGGTTCATCCTCATATTCCCAAAGTTGAGAACGGAATGCCAGGCACATAGTAAATGTTCAATGAATATTTGCTGAATGAATCAATGAGTAGCCAAAGTCCAAGTCCTACTCATTTCTCAAATGTCTATCCTGAAAGTTTTTGCTTTTCTTCAATTCTTCACAATGATAAAACTGTGTTCCCACTCCCCACCAGTGTCCCTCCCCAAAACATTACTGTTAATTACCCTCATTGAAACTGACTTGGCAACACCAAGACAACACAACAGGACATAACTCCAGTCTAGTCAATCTGGAATGCCTTTCCTGTGAGATACTGGCAAGATTTGATTCCAAAAATCTAAGCTCATACTAAGAAAGGGCAAACTATGTTAAGCAGCACTGGCCTAAAGTCGAGGCAACTTGATTAATTTACTTACTTGCCCGTGCCTCAGTTTCCTCATCTGAAATGTGAGAATAGTAATAGTGCCTATTTTAATAGGGTGTGGTAATAACTAAACAAATGAGTACATGTAAAAAATCTTAGACTCTTGTAAGGCACATAGTGAGTCCTCAATAAATATCAGTTATTATTATTATATTTGTTATTTTTATTTATAACACTTAACAAAACAATTTTTGTTCATCCTTATTTGTGCATTTCATTGAAAATTGCTGTGACAGTGAATGGACTTGGTGATGTAAAGAAAGGTCTGCACAAAAGAACCAGCAGCTCCATAACAATAAAGTGTGACATGGAAAGAGATATGTTTTAAGGTGACTGAAAGCTTGATGTTCTTTTCATTTCTTTTTCTTTTTTTTCTTTTTTGACCCAGTTTTAGGGACAGCCAGGAAATAATTAACAGCCCCTAACTCCTCTACCCCCACCCTGTGCTACTTCAGGTCCCAGTCCTACTGAGCTCTGAAAATATTTTTCAGACATTTAAATAAAGCTCACCTTAAACCAAGAACTCAAAAAAAATTCTCATTGATTTTTGGATATTTCTCTCAAATCTATATTTCAGTTTATTAAAATAACCACCGTAAGGACAATTAGGTTAAAAAGGAGACATTATAAGGTAATTTCCTTCCTTTTATCCTTGTTGAAACAGTGCTGCATTTTGTCAAAACTAAAATTCCGATCCCAAGAGGCCTTAAGTTTAGTTCAAACGTCAGAAAGGAGGCAACTCAAGCTGTGTTTACAATCTGGCAGTTTACTTCCCTCCTATGCAGATAGCAGTGGGTGAGCCCTATAGATCAGATTTTAAGGTGGCATAATAAGCATTTCCTAATCTCACTGGAAAATGTTTGGAGAAATAAAGTCCTTTTCTTCAATCCATTCATTCGTTTCTCTCCTCCTATGGCAAACCCTCTATGGGATTTTAGTAAAGAACTGTGAACTAGTCAAGTCTTAAAAAAAAAATAAGTAATTTGATGACTTTCTGAGAGATAGGGTCCCTTTTTCCAGAATCTTCTATTCTCTTAGGTGACTCTGAGGAAGGAGGTCAAAATATTGAGTTTGAACAATTTACATATGAGACATTGAGTAATTTAAAAATGAGACCTTCAGTACAAGACCCATTCGTTTAAATTACGTGAAAATCTAAGGTAGACGGCGTATAATTAGGAGCCGTGCAAGTTCTCAGGCAATTTCACTGGGGTTAGAAGATTGCTTTAATAGAATATGACAAGGTTCCTTTTGTTTTTCATAAAATATTGCATTCCCTCTTGAAATGTAACAAATCCTTAATGAAATCACAGCCCCTTTATTGTTAGGGAATATTTTTTATGTTTTGAGAGACCAACAATGTCAAAACAATTACTGCAAATTAATGATGGACGAACCTCAAAAGATTTAGAAGTTGGTTAGTTCAAACATATGAAGCCCCATGTGAACCTATTTGAAGGCTCTAGTCAAAATCTTACCTGATAAGGTGCTCCTATGAGAGATACAAGGGCCGATGCAATGCAGGATTGCTTTGGGGAGAAAATATTGGGCAAGGAGAGAGGAAATCTGATTTTTACTGGTTCTGTTACTCACGTCTTAGATTGTTCCAAAGAAATAAGTAGGAATCTCTGGACATGCTTTTCTCTTTGGTTTTCTTTTCTTTGTTTGTCAAGGTTGTTTATTTATGAAGATAAATAAATTATTTTCTGCAAAAAAAATGGAAGAATTTTGAGGGAAAAAACTTTTATAGTTTATAAGTATAATAGCAATTAATGGATTAATAGCAATTAGTTTCTGCTAAACCAGAAATACACACTTTTATTTAGTCCTCCACTAGTGAAATTATAGGTTCTGGCCAAGTCCATGAGCAAAATTACGGCAGTAACTGTGCATATTATAGTCAATGCCACATGCATTTAATGTGATTTATTAATAGCTAAGAGAATTGAGGAAGGAGCAAATCAGAAATTTGCTTTATAAATAAGTCATGCCAAACTAATCTCCTTTCCTTGTGTTAATATATGAATACTCATTGGTAAGTCAATATAGAATCCTTGCCAAGTGGATGTCTTGATTTTAGACAAACATCAAATTAACTAGCTTGTACTATCCTAGACTAGAAAAATAAGTATAGGCTGGATGATGATGCAAAACTAGAGTGCTCTGTAATTGTTCCAGTTTTATTTGGTTTCTTTTTTTCAATAATAAGGTTGAAGTCATAAAAGGCATGCCTATCAAACTCCCAGAGAACAAAAAAAGAAAAAGAAAAGAAAAGATTGGGAGGAAGACTAGATGAGTTAGATGACACCATCAAGATTCAAAACACTTAATAGGCTGCAAGAGATACTAAAATAAATCATATAAATTTTAATAGGAATAGAGTCCTTCATTTATGTTCAAATACACACATAATACAAACTGCTCACACACATATATAAGAAATAAGGGACATTGATGTTTAGTGGTTTGTATATAAATGGCCATGGTCTTTAGTCGACTAACAGTGTGGCATGACTGCCAAAAATATGAATGTAATGACAGCTCACAAATAGACTTATGTCAGGCACTGTTCCAAACTACTCACAAGCATTATTTTATTTACTCTTAGTATCATCATTTTATAGATGAAAAAACACAATTAGACAAAGGGTAGGTAACTTATCTTGGGGCAGAGTTAGGATAACAGTGCCTGCATCTGCTCCCAGAGATGCTCTGAATCTCCACTTACATGACTTTCAACTCAGGGAAAGTAACTGCCCATTGTTCTCTGTACATCTTAAGTGGGGCAGGGATAAAATGCAATTTAAACATACATAGAGAGGCAAAGTGTAGGAAATAGAGATGCTTGTCTGGAGGAGAGAAAACTTGGTGAAGTCATGATAGGTGTTCTCAGATGTCTAGACTAGAGATTGTTAAGGAAAAGATTACACTTGTTTATGTATTCCCATAGGGGATGGAAGTCATAGGGAGGCAAATTCTAACCCAATATATGTTCTTACCACATAAACGATCCAAACTAAGATATGCTGTCTTGTGAGATATAAGCATCTCATCCATGAAATGATCAAGAGGAGCCAGATCAAGGAGTGGTGCCATCCAGCAGTGGGAAGTTGACCCAGATGTCTCCTAGGGTGTCTTCTAAGATACAAAGGTTTGGATAATCAGGGGAAAGTTTGAATTGGAAACACTTGTGAACTGCTGCTTCTTTCCCTCCATTCGAAACACACACACACACACACACACACACACACACACACACACACTTTCCTATCTCCATAGGAGCAATTACACTGATTTAAATCTGAATTCTAAACATTTTACTTAAACATCTCTGCCCCTTTAGTTTCTCTTTCTGTGAATAAGAAAGAAGAGAGAAAGGAAGATGGGAAGAAAGGAGGGAAGAGAAAATGAAAACATAAAACAGAATAAGAAAAATAGATCTAGTCATGCTTCTCTCTTTATAACTTTCTAGACTTTTGTGACATCAACATGAGATAATAGGTTAGCAAGAATTTGGGGGAAGAGAAATATATATACTTAAAGCCCTCTGTAAATTCAAAACATTGGAGGATTATTTGTCTCCAGCAATTTGGCTCAGTATCATATGTGAATCCTAGATCGTGGGTCTGATACATGCGAATTAGTTAATTACATCCTGTCCTTTGACCACATGCTCTGTGCCCAAGTCAAATCTGGCATCTGGTGAACTGTTATTGTTAATTGTACCAGGGACTGTGGGAGAGAGAGAGAAGAGCTCAGTAAAAAGCTGTCCCACCACCAAGCGACAACTCAAAAGGGAATTCTTCATCATTGTGCATAGGGGTATCATCTCAGTACATAAAGGACCACACTTGTAGTGATGGGATACTTTTCTGCAAGTGGGGAAATTTTACGTTTAGATGAAAGGCAATTAAAATGGAAAATATAGACACATGTATACCCATATGTATGTCTGAGATAGACAGACAGACAGACAGAGAGAAATCTCAGAAGATGAAACACAAAAAAATGAATGCCCAAGTCGATGCCCAGTTTTTATGCATTCCAAGCCAATGAAATATATAGACTCTTATTACCAGTCATCAATGCCTACCATCTGCCCCTTTACACTCACACCAACTTTAAAATAAAGGTGCAGAAATTATAGGAGATTATATAATAAACCAACAAAAGAATCTTCTAAATGGCTTTAAATGCAACTTTAAACTTAACAAATCAAATGCTACTATTTACACATCAGAGATGAAAACATAAATAGTTGAATTATATACATAATACCCTTAAGGAGTTGGATATTATATTATATCCACAAATAAAATAACGGATGTAGTAAAACATAGAAAATGGAAATGAGGTGGTTTATTTTTCAATTTTCCTAGATTTACATTAAGGAAGTACAATTGAACTTAAAAATCATAATTATAATACAGAGGTTAAAAGGTATTCAACAAGAGGAAAGCTCTTTAGCTAAGAAATGGTTTGGAGCAGGAAGTATTACTTATTGCTCAAAAGAGCAAACAAAAGAAGAATAATGTCAACCAGAGCTGGGGGAAAACTAACAAAAATAATAAAATGTATTGAAAGCATTTTGTTCAATTGTCATCATGAATTTTACATCATGGAATCTTCTTGTAATATAGATTATTATAGCACTTTTTTAAAGCAATAGTTTGAATATCATTCTTGAATGGCTCTGCAATTTCTTGGAAAGTTATGAATCTCTAAATAAAATGCCAAGTAGTCTAGATTACACCTATAATGGAAAACTCTTATGGGCTATGGGGGACATGGCTAACAGTCTACCAAAAGTTTTTCCCCTTCTTCCTAGGCATGTAGGTAGATTACATTTCTCAGCCTCTCTGGCAGCTAGATGTGGCCATGTGTCTAATCTCTCATCAATACAGTATGAGCAGAAATGATGTGAGCAATTTTCACTTCGCTTGCTTAAGATGGAATTCCTGGCTTTGGACTTCCACTCCTAACTCCTTTATCCAGGCTCTAATCTCCAGAACTTGGAAAATGATGTGTGAAGAACCACTTGATACAAATGGCAGGGCTGTCATCAGCTGAGTCTCTGATGGAGTTGGCAGAGCTTCTCTATCCACCTGAACCCCTCACCTTGGAAATGTTATGCGTGAGAGAAATAAACGTTTTTGTTCTGCAGGCTAATTTATTATTGAGTTTCTTGTTACAGCAGCTTAACATTTGATGCAATTAATACATAAGCTTTCAGAGTTATTTTCATTATTTTCTTATACACCAAAATGTTGGGTTTTAAGAATAGATTTGGGAATAGATTCAGATGTTTTAATAAAACTTACTGTACAAAATACAAAATAATAATAATTTGCTGTGCTATCTCTAAAACTTAACTAGATTCTTTATTTTGATTTTTGTTTTATTTTTATTATTTTTTAATTTTATTCAGTCATACAACTGTGAGCTTTTATAAAGAGCATAGTAAATTATCTGAGTTCAGAGAGTTTGAATGAAATGAGACTTCAACATGAAAACAACACTTCTGAATTTTCTCGAGTTATTTTATATCTAAATTGTTTTAAACAGGTAACTGGGGCGGATGAGGGGCAGGCATTGAAGCTTACTGATCAGAAAAGAGCTAACATAGGAGGCCTGAGACTGCTATGGTCCTTACGAGTATGGTCCTTAGCTGCCATCTGAAAATTAGAATTTCAGGAGGGTTCTCACCATTTCCTAATTGGTAAGATTGGCTCACTGTGCCTAAACTATTTGTTCAAACAATGCAGTTTATGCTGAACAACTGCTTTCCATCAGGGAATCTAGACTCCTGATACATGCTAGGCCAAGTCCCCCATAACAACCTTGGGCAATGAATCTTTACTAAGCTTTCCCGATAGATACATGGTGTTACAATTTGATTTTGGAGGAATTATGACTCCACAGGAAGAGAATTTTTGGAAAACTGTGCCCGGTTTCCTCCAGATTTTGTCCCATGCATCTTTTCCCTGTGCTAATTGTTTGTATTCTTTCACCGTAATAAATCATCTATTGAGTCTTGTGAGTGCATGTGAGTATTACCAAACTTTCACAGGACCTCCAATTGCCAAGTTCTCAATGAGCCCTATGAGGTTGGCGGTCCATGTGTCATCATCTTCTTCACTTTCAGAATGAGAGGCTGAGGTGGAGATTTGCCCAAGGTCAAGGATCATAGAGAAGACATGAGACCAGCCCTTCTGAAGCCTAATCGCCTATTTCACCTAACTCAGTTTTTGCAATCTATGTTTCTAACAGCCACAGAAGTCTGAGCGAGTGCCTCAGGGGTCATCAGTAGGAGTGGGCGACAAGGCCAAGCAGGAAGGCTCCAAATCTTCTACGTGGCTTCATCCAAGTGGTTTCACATTTGTCAGTTTTATATACAAGAGTTATGCTTAAATTAGTATAAAAACAAAAATTCCATTGATTTTTTTTCTTGTTTGAATACCACTAAAATATATCTTTTGGTTCCTTGTAGGTAAAATTAAAAAAATCAATGCTAAAAATTCATTTTTTTTAGGTTTTACTTTTGAAAGGTAAATATTACACCCATAAAGAGGCTCACAGATTTTAGCAAATGACTCTAAAGTAGATTTTTACTTAATCAGTAGTAATTATGTATGGCCACACCATAAATCTTATTCTGCTCTAATACAGCATTTACCTATTAGTTTCTCTGTTATTTCCTTTGTCTTAAGTTTCTCTCTGGATTTCTCACTGCTGTCCTCTCTAGCACCTTGAATGCTTCTGTGTCTTTCACACATACTAAACCTAAACCTGAAATAGCTACAAGACCTGCCCTAGTTAAGTTGCAGCTAGGCCACTAAGGGCAACAGAAGATTAGCTATGACAAATTTACTCTCAGCTTTCCACAGACTCTGTTTATCAGTCATTCCTACCAAATCTATTGGCCGATGTAGAGAATGTAGACGTTGGAGCCTATAGACCTGGAATTCAAATCTGATTTCATCATTATCTAGCCGTGTGACCTTGGGTAAGTCAGTTAACTTTTCTAATACTGAATATATCTGCAAGATGGCAATAACGTCACATCACTCATCTTGAAGAGGTTGAAAGTATTAAAAGAAACAGCACCAAATCTGCAGAATTCTCTGCTGTATTTATGCAGCCCTACTGCAATCATAGTAAAGTCCAGCTTCCCCTAGACTTGGGGTATTTTTTCCCAGGGGCCGATAAGGAAACCACTACAAGTGTTTCAGCTGTATGATACAAAGGAAAAGAAAAGTTTTAGCTTCTTAAGGCATGAATATGCAAAATACTGAAGATCTAGGACTGGAGCAGAGAAATATTTTAGAGTAAATTAAAGCTGACCATCAGAAAGGAAGTGAGAAGTAAGAGACAGAGCAGAGGGACTGGCTCCTCCTCTTGAGTCCCGTGTTCATGCAGGCAGCTGGAGCCAGCTGGAAAAGAGAGGCACTGAGGTTGGGTAAGCAAGAAGAGAGAGGAGAAACATGATCTGTTCATCATATTTTTTTATCTTAGATTCAGATCAATGACAAAATCTATAGATACAAGTTTTAGGCTGAAGCTTAAACAGAAGGCACGAAATTGTGCCCATATATCATATTTCTTTACATCATGCTCAAAATGCCAACATATCTAAATCTGAGATGCAAGGGTGGGTAATAAGAGTTTTATTAATTATTTACATTGCAGTAATAAAAAGAGGCTTTAAAGAAACTGAATACTCAAGTCTAAAAATGTAGGTTTTATTTGGTCTCCAGTGGCATGTCGAGGAGGACCTAACCAGCCTCCAGGAACAGAACCTTGCTAGTTTGACCTTATTGCGGTGACATCAGACATCATAGTGAACTTTAATCCCCTGTTCAGAAATATGCCCTTCACTCCATGTCCAATATCCTAGGTATTATCCTAGATTCTTGTCCTCTTGGAAATATCTATTCTTAGCACACAGAGTTACCTACTTCTCTTGCCAACTCAAATGACTCACACAGCAGCAGCTTTGAACCTCGTTGACCACAGGTGGTAGTTTGGACATTGCAGAACCATGACAGCGATTGTCCAGAATGTAGCAATAGTGATGATCTGAAGAGCTTGGCCTTTTGAAAGTGAATTTTTGTCACCCATCTCATAGTGTAGTGCAGTGCTTTGGTTGCCTAGGTGTGGGATCGGCCCTGTTGCTTGTGTCTCTTCCACCAGCTCTCAATCTTTACTATATATAACAATACGCTATGCAACCCCTCTCTAACAAATTCTGATTTGCTAAATGAAGATTGGACACAAGAATCTGCTTTTTAAACAAGTACATCAAAGTGTCCTAATGCGGGTGATCCTTGGATTAGATTTTTAAAACTGCATTATCTCTCTTTCATCAGTAATATCTTAACTCACAATTGTTAATTCTACTACAAGAAATTCATGAGTTACGGTCCTAATGGAAGAAATAAAATAAGCAAAACTCTTAATACTGTAATGCTTGTAATGAGTTTCTCTCTTCTTGGCTTCTTAGATATTGTTGGGGGCATAGCTGGGGGTTCATATGTAGGCCGTGGCCAGACAGTGAACTCTACAAGGGAAACTGTTCACAATATAAAAGTTGGATGTATTCAGAAGTATTCTGGACGAGTTGGAAAGTATGCTGTTATGTTGAAGGTGATCAGATGTATCTTGTTACAATGAAAAGTTTCATCTGTGCCTCACACACTTGGAGGGATATAAAGGACAGCAAGTCAGACTCTTTTCCTAACTCCCAAATTCCTAGACTTGAAGTGTTATCAGGCTGTGACGAAGGCACATCTAGTAACTTCCAGTTCCGGGACTTTTCTTTCCCTGCTATCTTCATTCCGTGCTAGACGTCTGTACCTATATGCATAATGCTCAATAAACACACACTTGCTCGTGCTAATATATCTGTGAGCATGATCATTTGCGTGCAAGCCAATGAGCCAGAAGAATAGACATCTGCATGTATTCCATCTTTAACTGGTTAACTTCCTATTACTTCCATTTGCTGCCACATCTTCTTCAGATGCTCCATGACAATTTCACTGATGGACATAAAAGAGTTATAGACATCTACTTCTTATTCTGATATTGCATGCATACTATTAGTCGTGCATTTGCTAGGTGCTATATATTTAAAACAATGACTAAGACATAATCCCTGTCCTTGAGAGGCTCACGGGCTAGTGAGCAATACAGAAACAGTACAATTATTGACAATACAATTGGATAAGTGCTTAAATAATATAATGTTATAATGAAAGCACAAAGCAAAGAAGATTAAAAGGAGTGAAAGCAGAAAGCTTGGGCACGTAGGGAGGCTTTAGAGAGGAGGTAACATTTAAGTAAGCTCTTGAAGCAGGAGTTGAGAATGTGACAGAAGGAAAAAGCATTACAGGAACAGCAAACAACATGTGCAAAGCCTCAGAAATGTGAATGTCTCTTGTGTCTAGAGCAGGAGAGTGGGGCAGTGAGGATGGCGAGTAGAGAAGTGGAACACGGTCAGATAGTGAAGGGCCATGCTAAGAGGTCTGAACCATCTCTTAGCGGAAGCAAGCAGGGAAAACTTAACCCAGAAATACAACTTGTTGACAATGGGTAGGAGAGATGGGAGAAAACGGGAACTGAAAGATTAATTTAGGAAATTTACAAACCTCTAGGCCTGATCAGAAACTAAGGCAGTAGAGAAAAAGACAATAGCATAGAGTTGAGAATGTTTTAGGGGCCAAATCCATCATCCTTGATAATCAATTGGATGTAAGTACGGAGAGAGAATGTGGCCTCGGATAAAAGTAGATGAGGATGACAAGTGCCGTAATGTGGAATATAGATCAGGGGGTAAGTTTGGTAGAAAACATAACAATTTACCATTTTGGGGGTTTATTGATCTAGAGGATTTGGAGGTGATCTGTTATAATAATGCTCAACTCATATAGAGTTGACAGATTTAGAGGGCAAAAATAAAAAATAATAAACAGGATCACCAGTTAAATTTTATTTTCAGATAAACTTTTGTTTAATACAAGTATGTTCCATGCAATATTTGGAGCTTACTCATACTAAAATTTATGAACGAGATGATTCTTGTCTATAGACACACACATTCTGCCCTGTTGGGAAGATTTTCAATTGACCCTGTCACCTCCCCATGCAAAAAACAGATTTGCCTCCATTTCTCATTTCTCTTGAGGTTGGTCATCTCTAGAGTGTCTGTTCTTTGGATTCACTTTTAAATCCATCTGTGTTCCCTAGTTGATTAATGAGTTAAGGAAAATCTTTAACATGTATTCATTTTATATCTGTGTGAGAGTCATGATTCTACCTTTTTCGAAAACTGTATTTTAAACAGGGCCAGGAAATGAGTCCTCTGCCATTGAGGACTGCACAGCCTGTTCACGCTGTAGCTGCAGTCACCATCTGCAAAAACCCTTCTCAGAGTTTCCGATCTACAGTGTATTTTCTCAGTTGCTTTTATCTGACACTAGTTAAACTGAGGGTTTTGTACATATGCAGAAAGTTAATAAAGAGTCATTATTAACTGTTCTGGAAAGTTAATAACTTCTAAATTGGGGGGACATTATACGATAATCTGAACAAATTAATCATTTAAAAACCAGCAGGAACTTAGTCCATTTTTAATTTGCAAAAACCTGAGAAATAAAAACTCTACACTTAGATAACCCAAGCCGGCACCTAGAACACAAACACAGTGATACAGTGACCTGTACCACTCCCAAGCTTTTCCCGAGAAACTCAGCCTGCCTCCCTCCCTCCTGTAAGGTCACGCAGTTTCAAGTATAGTCTTCAATCAGCTGCTCCATCAACGTTCTTCAAGTGCCCATTCTGTAGGCCTGGGTTAGGTGCTGAGGATATAAAGACGGAGAGACACAGCCCGAAAGACAGACAATTCCAACAGGATGCTGAGTATTACGGTGTCGGACAGACAGCCCAGAGAGGACAGGTCTCTCTCTCATCTTCACTTGCAAGTCAGCAAAGGCACTTAAACTGAGACCTGAAGGACACAAAGCAGTTGAACAGGTGAAGGATACGGAGATTCAAAGTTCCAAGAATGGGAATGGTACGTGCAAAGACCTAAGGGTGACAAAGTGCCTGGTGTGCTCAGAGACTACAAAACGTCTGGAACATAGAATGTAATAAGTGATAGTGTGGAGGAAGGCCAGGGCCAGAAGTCTATATGCTACATCAGTACAGGAAGAAAAAAAGCAAATGATAATATCCAGCATTTCTCAGGTGCTTAGTAGATACCAGGAATTAAAATAAGCATTTCACAAATACTGTCTCATTGCATCTTCACCAAATCCTGAATGCTTAAGTAGGTTTTCCTTCTCTATATTGTATTTTAATTACAAAACTAATACATGCTTGTCGTAACATATTAAACAGTCCCTCAAACCCTAATCCCTATCAAAAGTGATGTTTTGGCTTATATTCTTCCACATTCTTCTCAATGCTCACCAGCAAATGTATAAATGTACAAACACACGCACGCACACACATTTGTATAAATATAGGTCTATACTATACATATTTTTTGACAATGGCTTTTAAAATCTAACAACATACGTGGGCATTCCTCCAGGTCATTACATACAGATCTAAACCATTCTTTTAAGCATATGCAATAGTAATTTGCATTAAGAATGTACCAGAATTTATTAAACTATTCCTCTACTAATAGACATTCAGAGTTTTTTTTTTTCTTACTACAAACAATACTGAAATAAACACATCTTTGTAGATATATCCTTTTATGCTGATGCTTTCATTTTTTGTAGGGTATATTCCCCTAAAGCGGGTATGCATACTAAAAATTTTACAGAGATACTGTAACACTAAATTGTTAATGTTCTTTAGGACCTATTTATTTTTATACCTCTGCAAAATTGTAGCAAATAAACTGTTTCTCCAGACAACTCCTTTAGCTTCGAGTAGAATGATGAGGTCCTCGGTTCTTTTTATGGTGAACCTGAAGGTTTTAGGCTGAATTTAACATATTGGACAATGAGGTCAAAAAAATATTGAATAATAAAACACCTTTTTATATCCGCGCCCTTCATTTACTGCTGAGGGATTCCTTACTCATTGCTAAGGTTGAGCAGGTGCTGGGCTGTCAGGCTGCCAGATTCTAGGGTGGAAAAGTCATCAAATTATGAATGAATGCCTGTCATCATGGTCACATGACATGCCCCTTCTGACTGAGCCACTCTGCCATCAAGTCCAAATTTATTGCTATAACTATGGCTTCGTTTCAAACATACACGAAGATATATGCTTAGAACTGTTTGCTACATAATATATTTTTAAAGACTTACGTCCATTATTTCCAACTAGGTTTGGAGGCTATGGCAGAAATGGCACTTTGAAAAAAATGAAGACAGCGGGAAAAATTTCGAAGTCCAAAGTTAAAACATTTTAAAATTATTTTAAAACTGAGATTTCCCCCCTAATTTTGACATCATTGCCCTGGCTTTTAACAAGTGGATGAGGAAGAACTTAAAGGCTCTGCTCTTTTCAAATATTTAGCAGAATTGCTATTATTAGCAGGGCTTAAAGTTCACTCTGTCCTGTGTAACTCAGGCAGCATCAGAAGCATGTTCAAAAGCTACTCTTTATGGTAGGCCTTTGTCAGTCTGTTGGGCCTTCATGCTTCCTTCAAAGCCCCTGGCCCTCAGGTTTGGGGACGTCTCCCCTTATGAATCTTGATCAGAGAGAGTCCACCTATTATCACTTGTGCCAGATACTCACATTCCAGCCCATGGCACCAGGAGCAGTCATGCACCCTAGGCTCACCGATCAGATGCACCCTGCTCGACTTTACCATGGATGCTCAAAACCCAAGAAAAAAGCATTTCCTAGAATTAATTCTCGTGAAGGTAGATGCCATGTCCAGATGTGATCTGGCAGTTCTGGTGGACTCATTTGGCAGCAGTATCAGTGGTGTTGGCAGGGCCTGCTACCAATCTGTACCAGAGTGGTCCAGTAGACCAGTTCTGCTGCATGGTTTTGCTCAACATTCCAAAAGAGAGGCAGAGCCTCTACACCTGTTCATAAGCCCTCCTGGAGATTCAGTGTGCTACTGAATATCCTTTAATAAACTCCCTTTCAGCTTAAGTTAGCCAAGACTGAATTCTGTTGTCTGCAACTAAGAAGCCCTTTAATAGCCTCTCAAAACTATTGAGATGTGCCTTTAAAGTATTTAATACGCTAAAGATTTAGGGTCATCATTTGAAAGCAGTGCACATCTCCACATCATTTCCACGTTGACTCTGATATTACATTACTGCTCAGTGTGACTGAGTCTTGAGTCAGCTCTGGATTACTGCTATATTTTTCCATGTGTTCACACTCCCAGTTCCACTCTTTCCCAGGTTCTCTTCCTTTCCCACCTTCCCTGTATCTCACCAAAACCTGTTCTCAGGAAAGTTGCTTATATATGCAAAGGTGGCTATGTTTAAGTGACTTATGAGAATGTCCTACAAGTGGTAGGAGATTTAACAAAGGAATAAATCTAACTGTGAGATTCCAACATCAGCAAACAGGTAGGAGAGGTAGGAGCAGGGTTGGGAGGTGTGCTAGGACACCAAAAGTACCACTTCTTCCACATTAGCACAAGGCTATTCTAGAATAATAAATACTCATTCATGAATCATCCACATTCCAGTTGGACAAATCCATCCATATCTGGCTAAAAGAACGAATGTGTCCTGGTGGCAGTATCTTGCTTACAAACCTTCACTGACTCTGCATCCCACCAGGACAAAGTCCAAGTCTCAGCCCTTGGGCCTCATCACCTACCACGGCCCCTACTTGTGCTCCTAGTGAGGAGCGCCCTGTGCCCCTCCTCTCTGTGCCCTGGCACACCCCCTCACCCCTTACTCAAAGGTGGAATTCTGTTCATCTCTCGTACTCAGTTCACTCAGCCCCTCCTCTGTGAATTCTTCCCGCGCCCTCCCACCCAGTGTCCCGACTCTGACAACTCTGACGTCTACTCTCATCGCTGTCAGATTGTGTTGTCATTTATGTTTTCGCGTCTGGGCCCTTCCACCACTTTTGTGTTCCTGGAGAGCAGAGGCTGTGTCTCGGTCAAGACTGTAACTTTCAGGGGCCCAGCAAATAGACTTCAACAGACGCTTGTTGAGTACACATAGGCATACACGCATAAGAGTTTCTCCAAAGTGAGAGAGGGAAGGACCAAGGATCCCAGTCCTACAGACTTACACTTTGTTTTTAAACTTCCCCAAATAACACTTTGGGATGAATATCAGTTGGCCAAAGGCCTATCTTTAGAGAGAAAACTTCCATTCAGCTCTCGTACAACCTGCCCTGGCAAAGCAAAGCCATTTCCCTGCCTCAGTGTGCTTAAGAACTAACAGCCGAGTGACACAGGGCATGAGCGTGCAGGCTCTGGAGTCGGCCTACCTGGGCTCCCACCCCAGCTCTGCTGTTCATAAGCTAGACGTGTGCTTTTGGACAAGTTATCAAACTTTCCTGTGCCTTGATTTCCTTATCTGTAAAATGGGTATAATAATAGGGCCTATTTCATAGAGCTGTTCTGAGGATTAATGAAATTATTATATGAAATGTTTAGAGTAGTGTCTGGCATATAATACTTCAATAAATGTTAGCTATTATTATCATCATTAAATTTGAAATCATTTAATGTCCTTGAACATTATTCAAATTTTTATATATGCAAATTCCACTAATGTATGCTCAATGATGCCAACATTAATCATATCAGAATTTGCCCCATAAGCATATTTTGAGCACAGGCTAACGTGCCCATATTCATAGGACTTCAACAGCCACCGTTTCACAGACTAGCAGTGAGAACAGATTTTTTTTTTTTCAGTGAACTTTGCCCTGACAGTTAACAAATGATAAGAAAGTTCACTCAGTGGGATTTTAAAGGCAGCTAAATTGCCCCAAGTTTAGACTACCTGAAGCTCTTATGGCAAAGCTCATCCTGGCAGCGGGGTTACCAAATCCATGACCCCTGCTCGTTAATATGAAGGGGACAGAGCAGAGTAAGGGGAGACCCGCATGAATAGAGAATGTGGGATGAAAGAGAAAGTGGTCCTTTGACATGCTGATGATTTCTCTTGGGAAAAACATACGAGCTTGTGAAACATGAGTTTTAAGAAGAGTTGCCTATTTTTCCCCCATTCTATTTTTCCGCATATATACTTTCTGCTAATTACTCAGTCATTATTTAAGATTATTACCAGAGCCTACTAAATAACAAGACGAACTGACTCAAAAGCATCTCAGATGAACTCATTTTTCTAACCTAACAAAAGCGTCCTCCTGTTTATTTCTAAAGACTGAAATATCAAGACAAGTATTTTCCCCATTTACCATGTCAATAACTGGTAAGTAGCTCAGGACAAAACGCAAGTTTCCACCAGATTATAAATTTGTTTTATGGTCCCCATTTGCCAAATACTCTACATTCATTTACAAATTAACCTCCAGCTGCCTGAGAGGGCAGGAAACTCTATTTAAAATAAGACCCTTTACTTTTGCATTATTTTTATCAGGATCCATTTTTAATTAGCCAACTTATCGCCAAAAGTATTAACTCAGTTCTAACTTCATTGTTAGAATAAAATGGAGCAAGCTTTTTACTCCTAACTATATGTTAAATTCAGCATTTGGCACCAGGATTATTCAAGGGAGTTCCAAGAGGGATAGGAAAACATAAGGTAATAATATTACAGATTTCAGAGCCGTTATGGACTGAATTGTGTCTCTCCAAACTTACCCCCTCCCCCAGCACCTCAGAATGTGACTATTATCTAGAGACAGGACTTTTAAAGATGTGATTAAGTTAAAGTGGGGCCCTAGGGTGGGGCCCTAATCTGTTCTGATCAATGTCCTTATAAGAAGAAGAAATTAGGACAGGAAAAGAGACACCAGGGCGTGCATGCACAGAGACAACCACATGAAGAGGCAGATTTAGGGCAGAAATCTGCAAACCAAAAAGAGAGGCCTCACAGGAAACCAATCCTGCCAGTACCTTGATCTTGGACTTCAAGCCTCAAGAACTGCGAGACAATACAGTTCTGAAGTTTAAGCCACCCAATCTATGATATTTTATTATGGCAGCCCTAGCAGACTAATACTGAGAATTCAGGTATAATAATTCTCTATGGAGTGACAAACCAAATTCTTAAGCTCTGTACAGTAGTCAATGATATAGTCATAAATAAAATTGTTAAATATTTATCTTTGGTCCCTCTCCCCCTTGCCTCCTTTACCCAGTGCCCTTGGTCTGCATGGGAGCAGTTGCTGTGAACCCCACTCAAGTCTACTCTTCCCAGATGTGAGCTCCATGTCTGCAGCAGTCCTCCTCCTAAAACTGTTCTCAAATCTTAGCCCAATGCATCGAAATCACTGAAGAGCTTGTGAAAGCAGATTGCTGGGCCTCACTCTGAGTTTCTGATACAGTAGATATGAGACAGGGCCCAAGGATTTGCATTTCTAACAAGTTGCTAAATGATACTGATGCTCTGAGAACCACTGTACTAGCCATCTCCTCACCTCAGCCACGTCTGCGATCAAAACCAGTGCCATGTATCTGAAGGGCCCAGACTAAGCTTATAAATTAATTTATGCTAATGCAAAGAAATATAGTACCCCTCCCAGGTTATATGATTTCATAGGGTCATTTGGAGAAAGTATTAATTATGGCTGAAAATGTCTTGCTATAAGTCATAAACAGGCTATATTATTTAGGGCAGACTAGTTGCTGTTACAGGTAGCCCCCAACCTCAGCAGCTCAGTAAAAGTCTATGTCTCACTCAGACCAATGCAGATCGTGGTGTCATAAATAAAATTGTTAATTTATGCTTACTCTGCTCCATGCAGTCATTAAAGGACTCAGGTTTCTTCCATCTAGTGGCTCCCTATCTGCTATAGCCTTGGAGTCTGTCACTGGGTCCTCTATCTGGAGGCAGATGAGGGAAGAGAGGAGGATTTGTGGGAGACTTTTAGAGGCCAGGATTTTCACCCACATTCCTCATCCCCATCATTTCTACCTATGTTCCATTGGCCAGAACTCAGTCACATAATCACCCAACTTTGAGGAAGACTGGAAAATAGAGTCCAGCTGAGAAGAAAAGAGAAAAGGGTTGGTGAATAATCAGCCATTCTCTGCCTCATGGAACTTCCATGAAATTATGAAACCAAGGCAATTTCAAAGTGTCAGCCATGAAAACTTAGGTCATTTGGCATTCTTGGAAGAGAACTATGCAGTCATATTAATTGTCCTAGCTTCCTTGCACCTGGACATGAAACAAGGTATCTGGCTATCCATGTAATCTCAGATAAATAAAATAATAGCCAGGCTGAGCAGACCAAAATGGTCAATAATTATGCATTCAAACCAGTTAATCTGGAAGCAAACATTTGCTGGAGAAGATAGGGCAGAGGAGGAGATATCATTTGCCAAAAACATCTACATATTATACATAAATTCTATCAGTTCACCTTGATGATCCTATCGAGTGTGTACTATTATTCTGATTTTACACATACATAAAGAAAGGCTCAGAGGAGGTAGATGAATTGACCCAGAAAGGCTAAGTGGGGATTTGAACCCAAGATTGTCCACCTGCAATGTCCAGTCTGTTTTGCCCCTTTACCATGCTGCCTCAACTTGGGTAATACAAGTTATATAACTTTTATTAATTTAGTTAATTGATTCAAATCAACTAAATTTACCACAGATTATTATTTGTCCCCAGAAAACTGTCAACTGCCCCCTTGGCTCCTAAGGCACCAGCTTTGGGAAAAAATTTGTTCTACTTTCACTCGCTGAGTCCTTCACCACACGGCCTCCCTGAAACTCAGTGACTGCATCTCTAAAGTGAGAGTCATCTCACTGTCTTGTGAGGGTACACTATACATGTCAGAGCACCTAGGACCTTCCTGACTTCCTCTCATGATGTAGAATGGAGGTGGCTACTCTGAACTGATATGGACAAGGGAGAGAGCCTGGGCAAGAAGATATGTTAGTACCCTCAGACCTCTTACGAGCCCAACGCCAAGCATTTCATGCACATGTGGGCACTTAGTAAATGTGGGTGGGTGGGGAGGCGACAGTGATAAAAATGAAAGCAAGTGTAACACATTGACAAGGTTTTATTGCACCCTTATCTGGAAGTGAAAGGCACATTCCAAGTTTTGTCCTGGCTTATCTAATCCTACTTGATAACTGGGATCGGCCAGGATCACACCGAGGGCAAGGCCTGACCTGAGGTAATGGCTGCTTGGTCCTTCTGCTTCTCCATAGCAACCTCCTGTGGGCCCAAACTCAGGGCAAACAGAAACATCCAGGGCCCACGTGTCCCATCCCACCCCATTACCAGCCTCCCCTGCAGTGTTGCTCATGAACTTTCCTCCACTCACCTCCCCAGGCCATGCCCTCCTTT
The DNA here is from genome assembly GCF_902729225.1 of Pteropus medius. Classification (NCBI taxonomy): domain Eukaryota; kingdom Metazoa; phylum Chordata; class Mammalia; order Chiroptera; family Pteropodidae; genus Pteropus; species Pteropus medius. The sequence goes on from NW_024354875.1 coordinate 34,946,289, forward strand.
GGACTATGCTTCAAGACACACTTGGCCTCCAGGAGCAATTTTTCTGCCTTCTGAGCTTCCAAGGATCCTCTGAACTTACACGTCCTTGTGATACTTATTCCTGCTCTTTGTACTAGAAACAAATGAGGACACTCCCACAGAAGCAGTATGGTAGAGTGAAGCGAGGAAGGGCTTATATGTCACAGAGCTTTGCTACTTTCCAAGTAGGTGGCTTCAAGTCAATCATTTCACCTCCCTCTCAGCCTCCGTGTCTTCATCTGTAAAATGGGAATAAGAATACAGACTTCACGGGGTTCTCGTGAGGATTACACATGTAGCCCAACGCATGGCGCACAGGAAATGCTCACCAAATGGTAGAGTCCCCTTTGCCTGTCCTCCTCCCCAGCGGCTCACAGAATTCTTGAAGGCAGAAATGTTCCTAATTTTCCCTGGTGTCCCCAGTGCTCCACACAGAATGTGGAGCATTTGTAAAACAAAGAAATGGTAGTACTCAGAACACAGTCATTTACCAAACATGAATGAACAGATTAATTGCTCTGTGTTTTCTTGAATGTCTCTCTTTTCTCTTGTCTTTCTTCTCAAAAGATGATTAAGAGGACATGGTCTCAATTTCTTAGAAGAGAAAAATTAAACCAGTCAGAATTACTCACTAATTTTCCAAGGCTCATCCAAGCTTGTGCTGGCCCCCTGAGAGACATTATGGTGGCCCCAAGGGAGGCAGCAGCTGCTGCTCCAGACTGCCACTCCTGTGTCTATTCTGTGAGGCAGAGGCAAAGTCAGGCTTCTCGAGAGAGGGGGCTGGCCTCTTGCTCTGAAAGAGGCTATGTGGACGCTGGTGCCAGTACCCACAAGGAATGGCCAGGATGGGATCATCTAACCAACACGGCCAGACACTTTGAAATTCTGAGGAAAGTCCCAATGCTGAGATTTGGGCCTCTCTCTCTCCCTAAGGAGATTTGTGCTTGTTGTCAATGTGTCTTGACTTTGGCTGAGAATATGAGGTTCCCACAATCTGTTTGACTGAGTATGGCTTAATTCTGTCTTGATTTCATGGTGAGACCCAGGAAGCAGTGGGAGGATGGAGATCCACTCTCTAAGGTGCTCAGGAGGCCACCACACCCAGTTCCACAGTGCTCACTCCAAAGCATCTGCAAGATTTGGATAGAACTGGAAGTTGAGAGAGAGAGAGAGAGAGCGTGCACAGGAAGGGTCTGGATGGATCTGGAACTCGCACCACGGCTGCTAGGGTTGAAGACATCTGGGGCTGTAATAATCACAGGACTACTAAGTAAAACGTACTGCGTACCCACTAAATACTGGACAAGGTACTATATACAGACTGTCCTGTATTATATTATTGGAGCTTCCCAACAACCTCATGAAACAGACCCAACCATTTCAGAATCAAGGAAACTAAGGCACAGAGAGACAGCCATTTGCCCAAGATCTCCTAACTAGTAATTGTCAGAGTGTGAACCATTACTTTGTATTGCTTTTGGTATTCTGCTACTCTACACTGCCTTTTCATTCTAGCTCAGAAATTCTCGAATTTCAGTGTGCATCAGAATCACCTGGAGGCCTTGTTAAAACATAGATTTCTGGGCCCCTACCCAGAGATTCTGCTTCCATAGGCCCAGAGGGGGCCTTTGCATTTCTTACAAGTTCCCAGGTAAGGCCGATGCTGCTGGTCTGGGGATCACACTCTGAGAAGCAAGGTCAAGGGCAAATTTACACCTCCCAGATCTTAACCAGAACAGCCCAGGATATAGAAAATCAAATCAAGAAGGTTAAGAATTATAAGAAAACCAAAAGAGTTTTTATAACGTCAACCTTCAGCTCTGTGGAGCAGAAACTATCTACAACTTTCTATTTACTAGTGATAACTACTCATTTTTTTCCTCAAGAATTTTATCAGCATCACCTATAATTCTTACCTGACCAAGTTAAAAAATAGAAAAAGGGTTTAATAAGGAGTTCAAATAACTCTGGAGTCCCATTTTAATTTCCTGTCTTCTTGTTTAGTTTGTTGGGGGTGATTTCAGTACCCTTTCACCCAAGGTCAGAATGGACATGGAGATGTCACAGGTGGGCTGGAGATTATAACAGAAAAAGCATTGCTGGGAGTTCAGAGAACTATATCTAGTCCTGGCTCTGCCACCTCTAGCTGTGTGTCCCTGAACAAGTCACTTTACCTTTCTGAGTTACACTGGATGGCCTCTGAGTTCCCCTCTCACTCTAGCTTTCTATTGTCAATCTAAAGCTATTGGTGGCTATTGGACAGTTTCATTGGCCGGGATCCGGAGACTGACATGGATGGCATCTACTGACAATGCACACTGAACTGTCTCTAGTGTCTCTCAACCAATTCTGAGACTCTAACTTGGCCTCTGGGATTTGAATCCCTGCTTTTTTCTCTGTATGCTGGTGTGCCTCAGCACTCCAGATAGTCCTGTTACTGAACAGTCCAGCTCCTGGGCCCAGCTCCCTTGGCACCAGAATCTCCCCTGGGAGATCCTTAGATTCCTGGGAAAAGAGCGGACAGACTCTTGTCAATAGAGAAAGCCAAGCTAGAACCCAGGGCTCTGTCTCCTCTCCTTTCTCTTTCCATTTCTATGTCTGGGAGTAGGGTTTACAAGTCCCACCTTGGGTCATTTGTAGTGACTCATATGGACAGCCCTCAGGTCCCCTGAATCTGGTGTATCCCTCTGTATCTGGAATATTACTATTTCCTTTAATCTCAACCCAGCTTTTCTACTTGTCCGTTTGCTGTTTCATATCTGATTGAGTTCTTAAAATCTGAACTCACTTGACTTCCCTGGAGTTAGAGTACTTACAGAGACCCCTGAGAGACAAGCCCCCCAAACTGGCAATTACCACTTCCCCTTTCCCACCCACACCCACATCGCTAGATGGCACACAAAGATTCTCATTGCTGGCCTCTCACACTCCATTGCCATTCCTTCGTGCTAAGAGAGAAGAGATAGAGGAAGAGGAGAGAGAGAAGGAGGAAGAGAGACAGAGAAAGAGAGAGATCGGTCAGAGATAAAGCCAAATTTAGTTTTACCCCCCTCACCCTCCCCTCGTGATGGCTTTATCTAAAAAGGATTTAAATTTCAAATGATAAAATATGCATTTAAAATTCCCCAGCCTTCTGCCAGTCCACCTCTGACCCTACCTTCTGCTGCAACTTGAGTTAACTTGAACAAATAAATAGGAGTGATGTTATTCTTTAACATTTCATTTATGAGAAAGGGAAATATGCATTAATGAAAAGAAAAAAAAAAGTTCACCGGTAGGAGCTCCCTTATTCACTTAGCGTGAATAACAGTGAAGACACAATTACAACTCAGTATTTTCGCAACAGCAAAAACCAAACCAGGCAGTAAGTGGGCAATTCCCCTTCTGTTCCAATATGCCCCAATTAACACAAACTGAGGAAGGAATAAATTTAAGCAGGAACAGCTTATCAACATACAATTAGCACTCAATAATTTATCCCTGTAATGCCAGATCAAATAAAAACATTGTGTCATAAATCACTTACTCAAGTAAGCTACCAACCCCTGCGCTGAAATGATCTTTTTGTTAATTCGCTTTCTATTCACCACCCTTCTGCCACAACAGGTTTGTTTTGTTTTGTTTTGTTTTGTTTTTGCTTTCTCAGATCTAAGACATCAAGGCAGCTGCGGTGGTATGTGCTATGCTCCAGAGTTCAAGGTGATATTAACCATAAAAAGAATTATAGTGAGGGCCAGCTCAGACCCACAGAGCATGCACCTACCTCCAGATAGACAGGCCACCAAATAATTGCAAATAAATAGGTCCTTTAACATTTCTAAGGAAAGGAATTCTTCATTTATCCTTTCTAAAGTATTTTTAGATCTCTCAATACTTACAGGTAGAAAAGTTTTTATAAATCTTCCATGCATAGCTTCTATTTTAAGTCAATTGACATTGGTTCTATGGAAATTAAAAAGAGCCTGTCATCATCCTCTCTATAATAGGGTCTATAAATCTAAAGGCAATCATTAAGTCACTCGAATCCCTTCTCATTAGTTCTTTCATCACCAGATCTTAATCCTTTAGACTTTTTGTGCTGAGCATCACCTCTTTGTAATCAGATATATTCTCCATCCTTTTCCTGCTAACTCTGTTTCCCAGACCCCCATGCAAATGATTTAGCCAAAGAGAACCCTTGAGGAAGACCAGAATGGGGAGAATCCGTGGTATTACACCATCTGTCTGTCCCGGGAAGTACAGTAGAGCCTCATTACCCATGAATTCCACATTTGCAAATTTGTCCACTTACTAAGATTTTTTTATAACCACAAAATCAACAGAGAGTTCTCAACTTACAACAGTTTGACTTAAGATTTTTGACTCTACAATAGTACTAAAGTGGTAAGAATTCAGTAGCAACTGTACTTTGAATTTTGGGGTACTTTGCCTTTTTTTATTTGACTTGTTCTGATTTTCCATCTCTTGTGTAATAAATTCTCTATATTAAATGTCCTCTGTTTAAAATATTAGAATGGTTCCTGTTTCCTGATGAATTCTGACTGTACCCTCTCCATTAAGTCTATTTCCCAACTTCTTCATTTCTCTTTGTGGTAGGCAGAATCATGCAATCACCCCCTGCCAACCTCCCACTACCCCTCTCCACTCCACCCCAAATGTCCACATCTGAATCACCAGAATTTTTGAGTATGTTACTTTACATGGCAAAAGGGACTTTGCAGATGTGATTGAGTTAAGGATTTTGAGATGAGGAGATTATCCTGAATTATCTGAGTAGGACCAATGTAATCACAAGGGTCCTTAGAAGTGAAAGAGAAAAGCAGTAGAGTCAGGGAAAGAGATGTGAAGACAGAAGCAGAGATCAGAGTGATGCAGACATAAGCCTGAGAAATATAGACAGTCTCTAGATGGAAAAGGCAAGGAACAAATTTCTCCCTGGAGTCCCCGGAAGGAATGCAACGCTGTGGACACCATGATTTTAGCCCATCCAAACTCATTGTGGACTTCCAATCTCCAGAGCTGTAAAATAATAAATTCGTGTTGTTTTAAGCCACATAGTTTGTGGTAATTTGTTAAAGCCACAATCAGAAACATACTCTTTTTGAATCTTCTGTTTCTTCATTCTTTCAAACTGAGGGGCACAAAGTTGGTTTCGAAATTTATTTAAGTTCTGATATACAATGACCATTCCTGGAAATATCTGAGGAACTTACAGGAGACGACAATCACCGAGAACTGGGAGCATTCTACTTCCTGAAACCAGGGAGCTGAGAAGATCTTCAACTTAGGCTTCTCCTTTCCTTACAGAAAATGTCTAACATATACAAAAGTAGAGAGAGTAGTATTATAAACCCCATGTAACTGTCATCCAGTTTCAACAATGATCAACTCATGGCCAGTTTTGATTCACATGTATTCCCATAATTCTTCCTTCCCTGGACTATTTTGAAGCAAGTTCCAAGTATCATTTCTTTACAATGATTCCTCCACTTCAATATGTATCTATAAAAGATAAAGACTCTTTTAAAGCATGACCATAAAATTATTATTGACCCAAAATAAAATTAATAATAATTTATTATATAATCAATTATGTAGTCAGTATTGAAATTTCCTCAATTATTTCATGATTTTGTTTGTTATCAAGATCTAAATAAGACTACATTGCAATTATTCAATATTTCTTAAGTCTCTTTTCATCTATAGGATGCCCTCCACTACTATTTATTTGTTCTTATAATTTTTGTACACGTACATAAATTTATGTATGTGTTAAAACCCATAGTCTGGGTTTTACTGATTTCATTCCATGGTGTTGTCTAACATTATCCTCTGTTCTCTGTAATTTGGTAGTTAGTTCTAATGGATTTATTAGACTTGGTTTCAATTTTTTGGCAAGAATATGTTATAGATAGCTTTGTGTATTTTAACATACTATCTGGTTTACTCTCTTTCTGTAATGTTAGCAGTCACTGATGATGTGATATTGTGATTTATAAGAATTATATATATTTGGTCTTTGTTCTCATTTCTGGCACAGAGTTCCTAAAACTCTTGGAATTTCTTAAGTGTTGAGAGAGACAAAGGTGTCTTTTGTTATGTTAATGAGGTAACTTTTGGAAAGCGCTAAGGATGGGGCTGGTTGCCAGGAGAAGCAACCATGGGATTAGAGGGTGGGAAATTTCAGTCTTAAGGACCCGTCCTACCTCCAGGGAGTGGAGAGGAGCTAAAGATTAAATCAGTCTCCAGTGGTCAATGACTTCATCAAGAATGCCTAGGTAATTAAGCCTCCATAAAAATCTCTAAAGGACAGTGTTCAGAGAACTTCTTGGTCGGTGACCACGTGGAGATTCAGGGAGAGTACTCACTCGGAGAAGGCATGGAAGCTCCTCACCTTTTCCCTATACCTTGCCCAATGCATCTCTTCCATCTGGCTGTTCCTGAGTTGTATCTTTTTATAATAAACCAGTGACCTAGTAAGTAAAATGTTTCCCTGAGTTCTGTGAGCCATTCTAGCAAATTAATAGAACCCAAGGAGAGGGTAGTGGAAACCCCAATACGAATCTAGTAGGCTTGTGATTGGTATCTGAGGGGTGAGGTGGGGGGGGTTCAGTTTGTAGGATTGAACCCTTAACGTGTGGAATCTAATGCTATCTTTGGGTAGATAGTATCAGAATTGAGTTGATTTGTAGGACACTCAGCTGGTATTTGAGCATCTCTTGGTGGTGTGTGGTAATACCTCCCCTTCCAAACACACACACACACACACACACACACACACACACACACACACACACATTAGAATTGGTATCAGAAAGTTAGATGATCACTGCCTTAATTTATTAGGGATTACAGAATAGTGATATTCTAATTCTATCTTTTCTTCATTTATTACCTGAGAATCTTTTATAAAGTGTATTTCTTCTAATCAATTATTTAGTTACTGTGAGATACAAGAAAGACAGAATAAAAAGTTATTCATCCACTATGTAAGCTGGCTCTTTAACTTCTTCCAAAGGTAGCTGATGATGTTTCCTGTTTTAAATTATGATAGTCTCATGTATTTATTTTATGTGCTTCAATACATTACAGTCATTACTGTTACTGATGTTCAAATTGTCCCACATGTAGCCAATGGAAACTTCTGAGTTGACGCCTGAGCTTTTCTGACACAGGATGATCGGTCTCTGAAAGCTTTCTTGCTCTGTGTCATGGCAAGATGTTCCAGATGCATCATATACATTTCCTACCCTCAGCCTAAAATCAGCCATTTCTCCCAGAATGCTGGTTCTTGAAAATGGAAAATTATATTTAGAGATGACGGTCTTTGCACTAAAGGTATTCATTACTAATGGACTGGTCATTGTTTCTTGGTCTTTCGGATGAATAGAGCTAAGAAATATATTTTCAAAGACAAAATACCTTATGAGTTTAAACTGTTAATTCCAATTGCAATTCAAGGTTGTAGAGGTTTTAATTTAACCTCGTGGACCTTACATCTATATCTCATGATTCCTACTCTGAGAAACTTGATACACGGTGACAGAAACACGATTATTCATTCACTTTATCACATAATGCTCTAGAAGAGTCTTGGACAAAAATAAAAATACCGACACTTCTATCTCTAATAGGATTGCTGAAAACAGTTTAATGTTTGTTTGCTTGTTGGTTTTACTGTACTTTTTTTCCCCTAAGGATATACAGTATATCCCTGGGGAATACATTCCAAGACCCCCAGTGGATGCCTGAAAACTCAGTACTGAACCTTGCATGTATTATGTTTTTTCCTATACTTACATACCTGTATTAATAAAGATTAATTTATAAATTAGGCACAATAAGAGATTAACAACAATAACCAATAATAAAATAGAACAATTATAACAATATACTGTAGTAAAATTTATGTGATGGGGCATTATTAAGTAAAATAAGGGTTACGTGAGCACGGGACCTGTGATTCCATGGCAATCCATCTGATAACTGAGGAGGTTACTAAGTCACTGCAGGTGGATATCCTATACAGTACAGATACTCTGGACAAAGGGATGATTCATGTTTCAGGCTGGATGGAGCGAGACAGTGTGAGATTTCATCACACTACTTAGAACGGTATGCAATTTAAAACTTATAAATTGTTTACTTCTGGAATTTTCCACTTAATATTTTCCAACCATGATTGACTGCAAGTAACTGACACTAAAGAAGGCATGGACAAGGGGAAACTATTGTAACATTCTCATGGTCAAGGGGAAACTACTGTAACATTCTCCAATAAAAGAGACCAGGGCTCCTTGGAGAAGCAGACAGTCTAGAACTGAAACAAGGAAAATACCAGATGAGTCTGGAACATTCTGTAGTGTGAGAAAGTAAAGAAGTGCTAAAAAAAATCATAAACCTATTGAAAGGACACAGAAGCCAATTTGAAAGAGCGCCCAATAACCAAAGCTGGGACAATTTGAGCAACAAAAAAATAATAATCACAATAGTAATGGTTTATAATCCACAGGACATACAATAAATATCCATGTGTGTATAGTAAACTAAATAAATAATTGAGCAGGCCCTAAATATAAGAAAAGCAAGCGTCCTATGTTTGTGATCAGATATCGAGGCTCAGAGAAACTAACTTGTTTTTAAATTTTTTCTTTTCAGTTCTCTAATTAGGAATAATTTACCAATTAAATAGAACAGCAGCCAAAGTAAAAAGAAACCTACACTGAAATCTGTTAGCATCAACTATTATAGTCATCGTTCTCTAGATGACATATTGTTGCTATATATAGTTTAGATATGAGTAATGAGAATGTGATTGCAAGCCAATATTTAGGGAAAAGCAAGGCCTATCACAACCACAACTCTGATGGAATGTCTTGGTGATGGATGTATACTTTCTCAATTTATTTTTCTCTGGGATGCTTTTCTATTTAGAGTGTTAAATGACTTACGCTTGATGGACAGAAAAGGACACTTATTAATTGCGAAATCTTGGGTAAGTCATTTAACCTTTCCAAGATTCCTTATCTACAAAATGGGAATAATAATTGCATCTATCTCACACAATTATTTATAAGGATTAAATGAATCCATACACATAAAGAAGTCAGAATAGTGCCAAACATATAGTGAGCAACCAATAAAATAAACTTTTTAAATTTTTGTTAGAGAAATAGCTAAGAAATAAAAGGTCATTGTAATTGTCAGCTAAGTGTAATCTTATTTGAACATTTCTTTTCATAAATCATAGCTGATACAAGATCCAGGAGAAGAAGTTAAGGATGACAGTAAAGGAGTCACTAAAAGTAGAAGAAAATCTTAAATAAAGGAAAGGTTGCTATATTCATAGCAAATATAGAGGTCGTCATGCTCTGGAGTTCAAGAACTTCTGTTCCCCCAAGACCAACAGGGATGATAATCATAAACCTAAGCCACTTTAAATAGGAAAAAATAACCTAAGAAACATTTAATGGGAGGACCATTCTGAGAAAAGCAAGAGTTGTGGGAGCCTAATCCTCATAATCTCGATATTTCACATGAGCAGGTCATCTGCTTGGAGATAGAGAGTGGGAGAGCGACTAGAAATGAGGGAGACGTGTGAACACGTCCAGTATGGATCAAAGGAGAGGAAGAGAGACAGAGAGACTAAGAGACAGAGACAGAGACAGAGAGAGATAGAGACAGAAAGAAAGAGAGAGAGAAGAGAGAGAGAAGTACGGTGGAAAAAATAAAAGCTTCCTTTTACTGAATTGGAGTACCCTTGTTCTCTTCCTTCAGTTCAGCATCAGAAGGTTCTGCTTTGCTGTCTGATGTGGTTGAAGCTGAAGTTCTGGCTTCATGTAAAGAATTGAAAATTCTCAATATTCTGTGATGAGAACTACAGTGCTTCTTTATGATTCAAAATCATTATGAGAGTTGGAGGTTCCTCAATGTTGGTAGTCACAAACCAATATATACATACATGTATACATATGTATAAACACACACCACACACATATATTTATATTAACATACACAGAATTATCATAAATGTAACTACACTAAATGCAGACTGATACAAATATATTGCATCATGGTAACTCAAATCAGCAGTTGTCGTCTGTAACATCAGTAACGTGATTTTGGAAATGAAAATTCTTGGTAAATTTCCAAACAAAAAGAATGATCTCTTATTAATTAAATGGTACTGTATTCCTTGAAATTTCAGTGAGCATTAAAACTGAACAAAACTACTTTGTGCTTCTATATTAAATAGAATCAGGTTCAAAGTTCAGATAATTATAAACAGATCTTGTGAGTCATTCAAACGTCACATAGATTATGGCACAAATCTTTAATATCTAGTACTCCTGGCCTATGCTTACAAATGCCAGTAGTGTGCTCCAATCACTGTAATTTTGTGTAACCAAAATTGCACCCCTGCCCCAACATCTCTAAGATGTCTTCCTCCTCTCGGCCTGGAGGCAATACAACCACTGCTGAGAAGCAGTGATATATACTACCCATGTTTTTGAAGGGGAATTGGCAATAACCCAGGTGAAGAAACACTATTTTCAGAAAATACCCCTATTGCACAAAACATAAGCATGTTTATTTACTGTGATCATTGAGTCAGCTTCACAGGGCAAAAAGTATTGTAGACTCAGCTAAAGAGTCAATAAGTGACCTAGAACATCCTGAAGAGACATACGCATCCCTGGGCCTTGGCCACATCTGACTTTCCAGTATCAAGGCTATCCCAGCAGCATGCCACAAATCTATAGCTGGCATCCTCCCTACTCGTCATGAGCTGACCCTGATGCCCCTATTCACCTATAAGTGCCACAGACAGGGCACTGACAACAGTGCCCACTGTCCTGTAGAAAATGCTGCTTTGGATTACTACAATCGATTTTGTAATCCATTCAAAATTTCATTGATCTGTGTGTGCAGTATCTGGTAGAAAAGCAGTCACATCTGAGGGACCACTGAGTTGAATATAAAGAAAGAGGAAGATGGAAGAAAGATGCACTGGCGTGTAATGATATGTTTATTTAGCCACAATAATTTCACTCAAGTTTCCTAGGCTAGTAGCCTGGAACCACTAGACAAGGATGTTATCCATCTCAGGAGATAAGGAATCTGGATTCTACACCCCATGACACATAGGTAAGTAATTTAAGTGTGACCGGAGATAAGTAATTTAAATTTCATGAACCTCAGTTGCCTCTCCCCTGCCCTCGCTTTTGTGTGTGTGTGTGGAAAAAATTCTCCATACCTTTCAGAAAGTTGGCAGAGTAAGTGGGCCCTTCGTGGCTCTTAGACCCATAATTCTATGACATTAGAGATTTAGCTTCTTTGAGAAGTTAGAACAGGAGGTGCTAGAAATATTTTAATATTATTAACCCTAGGGAGGATCATGAATAGGTTTCAAGAGTTAGCATACTCTCATTCCTTGGAAATTTTGGATGTATTTGTATATTTCTAGAGCAGTGGTTCTCAGATCAGGGTCAATTTCCCTCCCCCACTCCCTGCCCCCAGGAGACATCTGTCAATGTGTGGAGACGCAGGTGGTGTCACAGCTGGGGGTGGGGAGTTATTGGCATCTAGTGGGCAGAAGCCAGCAATGCCACTAACAATCCCGCAATGCACAAGAAAGCCCCCATAACAAAGAATTATCTGGCCCAAAATGTCTCTTGTTCAATGTTGAGAAACCCCGGTATAGAGTGAGGTTCCATAGTTTTTATCACATTTACAACAGGTCCACAACCTGAATAGGTTTAGGAACCACGGATTTAGGCTTTGACAAAAGGCCACAGAGAATTCTACTTAGCACCCTGACTTCATCCTTGACTCTTCTACCTGCACCCAGGAAGGGTTTCCCAATTTCCTCTCCACACAAATCTCTAGCTCTATCACCACAGTCACCCACCTTGAAGAAAGGAGAATCCCTATCCAAATCCCAACTTACCTTTGAACAAACCGTCTCTCTAATGACCTGCTTCTCAATTCCCTGGGCCAATAAAAGGCCCTTGGCATTTCACCTTTTGATACCCTTACAATCCCGACATATCTTATCACCACACATATAATAAGCTGCCAAGTTCTTCTCAAGTCCAGCTGGCTACACTGTGACTCATGGTAGGTCAATGACAATTTCCTTGTTGCCAATAATCAGCTGCCTTTTTGCCCTGCCTGCTGTAGACCGTTTCTCCATCTCTATTCCCCTCTTCCACTCTATATAAAGACAAATCGGACCTTCTAAAAGGAATGACAAACCAGCAAAGCATCCTTTCTCACTAAGCAAAAGGGAGCTCTGCCCTAAAGAAGCAGTTGAATTGAGACATATGGGGGCTTGTGTGTTAGCACTTAGTAGGTTGGTTCTCAGAGCTAACAGAGGTTGAAGTCCTGTCTGTGAGATGCACTCAGGTCTCTGCACAGAAGGGAGACCTCTATGTGGTTTAAAACAACACCACAAAGTATAAAATCACACATTAAGCTACTGCAATAAAACACAGTCTAACATCACCCAACCTCCACTTTTATGTGCTGACAAATATTTAATTAAGAAATCATATGAAGCAAACTATTATACAGAATAGAGAAGAAAAACAAAATGCAGGTGTAGAACAGAGCCCAGCCTGGTAGTATGTACAATTTTCATTTGCTTTTACCCAGGGGCATTTGTAGAAAAGATTATTTTGCCAAATATTTATCTTTTTCTTCATTTTTTTGAAGCATGTCTTTTCCAGAAAGAAAAAGACATTTAACAAGTATTAAAAACATGTGTTTAAACCATTTTAGAAAGTTTAATTTTCTTTAAAAATGGTTTCCGGAGCTGAGGTCTTCTCCAAGTTTCTGGAGCTAAATTTTCACCTGATCATATGTCAAGTCTGACCTGAACGACCCTACATGGGCCTCTGTCAATCACGTGGCATTTTCCTCGGACCTCCCACATGAGAAGATCCGCCATCCACTGGTATCTGCTGTAAGAGAAAAGCATAAGCGAGCAAAAGACCAGACACAGTTGTTTGACATGACGGATTTGGTTTTCTGGGAGCTCATTTCATATCATTGTGAAGTTTATAAAGCAAACTCCTGGAAGAAGGCCAGAGAGTTTTAAATGCTATAGCCTTGAGTGACTCAAGCCCATAAACATAATCAAAGTCTGTATCAAGTTTATACCCAGTACAGTAGTAACAAATGACACAAAACGTAGTAAAAGATGCTGGACACCGCTCAGAGGTTAATGAAACATGAATAAAAGTAAACTGTCTCACGCACTGTTAACCAGGTCCATGCTGGGCCCCATCCTTCTAATGGGGAATCAGGCTGAATGAAAGGGAGGTGCCGGCTTCCGATAGCCCAGTTCCTGCTCGGATTTTATAGAACCTACCAAATTCACAAAGACAGATGAGAACGATGGTCGAGATAGCTTCTTGTAGCTTTGACTTATCTGGATTACATTTCTAGAGCTGATAAGCTAAGCTAAACCTGACCTTGAAGCTGGCAGTGTCTAAGGGTGAAGGGTTAAGTATTTAAAGAAAGGGGCATAATATTTTAGAAAAAAAAGAAAAGGAAAGGAAAAAAGAAAACAGAATGGCACTCTTTCCAGAGTGTCCTCCACCTTCTTAATTCAGAAGAAAGAAAGGAAAAAAAAAAAGACTTTGTGCTAACAAAAGCATAACTTGTTTCCTCTAGCATGGATTTTTGAGCATGGGGTGAGGCAGCAATCAACTCCTCAGCAATTGCATGTCTCTTGGAAGGGTTGTCTTCACCAGTCACGCCATGAGAGAAACTGGAGTTTCCTTGTACCATCCCAGCCTTGCAGGTAACCCCGAGTGGTAAGGCTCTCTTCTTTAGCAGACAAGAAGACCTATTTACCACTGCAACAACATCAAGATCCTCCCAACTTACCCTCAAAATTTTCTTCCAGAAAAAGCAAAGAGTCTTGCAGAAGGAAAGCAGCTTTTTCTGAGTGTGATATGGGTAGATTTAGAGATTCTTCTTGCCAAACAGATCTACGGAATATATTCAAGAAAAATTCCTCCCCAAATGGAGAGATTCAAGACTTTGATCATGATTTTGCACACACTTTCACAGATACTGCTAAACTAGAGGCAATTATACTTTTTGCTACTGTTGAAGCTGGGCAAAGATTTGATTGCCTGAAACATATTTTAATACTACCAGTATATGTTCACTCTACCCTGCTATTAACAATGACATGGATAGGTTCAGATTTAATATATGAATATACAGGTTATAGGTGTCACTGTTCATTATGAAAATGGCTTTAGTGACCAGGAGGGGAAAAAATTCAGGTAAAAATAAAGAAGTAACTAGTTTAGTCATGGAATATTTGAAGTCTCAGCCTTCAGCCAGCTCAGCAATCCTACCTCCAGCAATTACACCAATGCCAGGCTTTCATCATTTTGCGTTTTTGTACCCGAAGTGGACGAAAGCCGCTCAGTTCCAAATGACATACAGTTTTACACTCAAAGGCTCATTTGCTCCCATGAATTCAAACTAAACCAGCAATGGTCCTCAGCTGCAGAAAGGAATAAACAGAGCCAATCCTTAAAGGCTCATGGCTGGAAAATTTATTATTTATTTAAATCTGGACATGGAGTTCATACACAATTCAAAAGTACTTTAGTACTGTGTGTTTATATAAAGTAAATCCAACAGAAATCAAGCTGCCAACAGTTAGTGAGCACTAGTTTTTTTTTTGTTGTTGTTGTTTTTGTTTGTTTGTTTTGTTTTGTTCTGTTTTGTTTTAGGAAGAGGACAAAGAGATATCATGAAGACTAAAGAAATTTAAGAATCATTAAAGTCAATCCTTACAGAGAGAAAAAGGAGGAACATGTAAGCAGTGTAAAAAATATAAGATGATAAGTATCAATTGAGTAGTAAAAGATATGTATTTTAAGTTTAGCAAAGATCTGATTGTACTTTTGAAGTACTGGGAGCAGGAAAGGAGGACTAAGAACAAATAAAAGCTCAGGATTGCTCAATGAGAGTTACAAAGAATAACAACAAAGAAACAGGCCAGACTTCTTTTTAATGGCCAAGGGGCTAGAGGAGTTTCTATGTGGTTATAGGCCAAGAAATGTGAGATTTTCTTATCTAGAAAGTCAAAGACTGGGATGGAGTTAAGAAAAAGTAAAACAACCAATGACAAAAAACACATAGGTAGAATAAACACCAATTTATCAAATCCTGCAATTCTTGGAAATTTTTTGGAAGAATACAAAAATAAAGAACTCATTTTTCTAAGAATAGTTGTGTGCTTATGTACTATGTATAATGTATGCATACATACATACTCTCTAAGTCAATTTTTAAATTTTAAGTTGCTAAATGAGTTTATTGAAGAAAACTAAAATTATTCTAAATTCATTTTTACTCGTGGTTAGCCTCCAAAATTCTGCTTAAGTGCTGTGATTAAACTTATGTGCTAAATCTAGTATTCTTAACCAAATATGTGAGCTTATAAGAAAGAATGAAAAAATAAATAACACTTCATTGATCTATATTGGTCTTTCACATCCCCCTGCAAATACGTTAAGACTCATTTTTCCTCAAACTACAAAGCAAGGTACCACTTTGAGGAAAACAAAATATAAGGTCTTTGAATTTGACTTGACATTCAGTGCATAAAAAAAGAAAATTGGGTGTATTATATTAAAGCTTTACCATGCTATGTTCTTTTGGGGGAAGACCAACATACCTGAGAAGCAGACGCCTTAAAGAAAAAAACTGAAATTATTCTATCAACAGAAAAATGGTCTTGTCTCTTGCCCTTAAATTGCTATATAATTGATAGCCATTTGCTCAAACTTTCTTGCCTTTGCCCACCATCAAGCAAAAGGCTATTGCTGAATCTGGTTTTTGGCCCACGCCAGTAATCCAGAACCAAATGGGAGTGGGGAAGAGCTAAAGGTTAGCAATTGAGATTTAGTCATCTGGAATAGATGTCTGAGTATAGTTCCAAGCTACAGCACTAATCACAAAAATAGTCTTGGAGCTAAGATGAAGAAATCACCTGGCAAATGTAGGTGGGATCCAGAAAAAAAACATTGAGGGTAGTGGAATTCACCAGGAAACAATGCAGCACATTGATATATTCACTCTGGGAATTTGCTTTGGCTGCACTGTGTAGAAAAGAAGAGTAGGTCTTGCAAGTTAGACAATTGTCCTAAAAATGGAGTTGGTATAGGAAGGAACTTTGAGAAGGGGCATAGGAACTTTGAAAAGGCACCCTGAGTGTGGACATATGACCTTCTTCTGGACTATGCATCTGCTAGTGCCTTTTCTTCCCAAATGCTATGAGATTTGAGAGACAATAGAAATATCAGTAATGATCAACAACAAGACTAAGCTGTGGAGTCATGCTGGGAATAAGCAGGATGCTCATGACGAAGGAGCTGGTATGTAGAATGCAGGGGAGACACGCGCTGAAGGCTCTGTGTCAAGCGTGAGCAAAGCTCCATTCTAGGCCTTTTCCACAGCTTGTGGAGAGCTTAAAACAATGATGGTCAAGGTAATCTCTTAGGCCCAGTTTTTGGATTCCTTTAATTGCCATCTAAAAGCTGCAAAGTAGGAAGTCTTTTTTTTTTTTTCTCATGGAGTCCACGAAGTTATAAAATCTCTTCTCTATCTTGTAGCTTAACTATCTTCTTTCATAGACCATTTCAAGTCCAACTCCTTTACTTGCAGGGTACATTTCCTACCTTTTCTGTTCCTCAGATATTTTTAAGATATATATATTTTACCCCTCCCTACCCTTCAATATATCCACCACTACATGGTCATGTAATCTAAGCCATTGAGATTGAGTTGGCCATTCTGACATTAAAGCGGGATCTAAGTAGTTCAGTCTTGCTTCAGGTCCTTGTAGAAAACCATGGGGCTTAAAATGAAATAATACTACGGGTTACACTGGTATATCCATTTGTTAAACTTATACAGTTAAAACTTTTTAATATATGTACATTTTCTCTTGAAAACCTTAAAAAATTATTGAATAGGGGATAGAGAATGAGTAGAGGTAGATATGAAGCAAGAAGGACAAGAATAACGATAATGATTGAAGCTGAGTGATTGGTACATGGAAGTTTATTTTACTATTCTGTTTGCTTCGTGTACGTTTGAAATTTTAGATAATAAAAAGATAAAATGGTGGTTCTTCCATATGTACTATGCCACAGCCATGTATATGTCTTCATATATATAAATACACACACACATATTCTGGAGGAGCAGAGGCATTAGTTTTAGAGACATCTGGTTCTGATTTTATCACATGTGGTTCACTATTCATCCAGCAAGGAAGAGAGGGCGTTGATGTCTGTCAGCCTAGCCAACATTTTGCAGTGACTTGAGCATTTGGGTAATGAAGTCATCTTTACTTTTTTCTAGTCTCCAGAATGGAAGCTAGACAACTGGAACACATCTCCTCTGCACTGAGCTTTTCAATAGCACCGCTTTATATAATCCTCTCAATCCCTTGCCACTATCCAAAACGTTCGTCTGCACTCCATCACTAGAGATGAAAATGGAGTCTGCAATGTGATATCTCAGGGAACAGCCAGGTATGTGACTAAATACTTTCCCCTAAAATTCACTTCAACTGACGGTACTATTAAGGATACTGTTCTTCTCATTCTCATCTGGTAGTTTATTTCCTTTTCACTGGTACATTCTTAAATTACCAAAATACTGTATAATATATGGTTTCTCACCAACTCTCTAGCAGGTTTACTTCACCACCTCGACATGGGTTACTTTCCATTCTATTTTATTTTTCTCATTTTTGTTGCCTCTTCCTTAATATAATCTCTTAAATTCTCAAGGAATAATTTCTATAACAAATATATTTATTTCGTTTTCATGTACTGAAATTGTATTCCATTAAATAGAAAGGCCATATTGCAGATATCTTGTCTGTTTACAAACCCCTTAATAGACATTTTAGTGTAAGATAAAATATTTAGTGATTTGGACTAATGAGGGGTAGCCTAGTCTAAATTAAGAAATTGCTTAGCTTCCGAGATCAGACAGGATCGGGCTTGTTCAGGGTAGCACGGCCATAGACAAGAAATATTTTAAAACGAATATAAAACAAAAACTATTACACCCAGTAAAGGACAGAAGCTTACAAATTATTAAAAGTAGAGATGCTTACAGACTTATTCTGATGAATAGACAATGATGTCTTTTGATCAGCATACTAATAACTTTCTGAGTAAACTTTTGTGTCTAACACACAGGGAATAGCATGCCTTCCCTAAATGAGGTTGAGATGACAAACCGAGGAGATCTCTGCTTCCATTTCATAAATTTTAAGTTCCTGGATTCTAAATTCACAAAGGTCAACTATCATATATATAATAAAGCAATGGTTCTGAGCAACTGTAATCTGACTTAGATTTTTTGATGTGATCTGTAGCTCTTCCTACTCTGGGTTTTTTTTGGTTTTTTTTTTTTTTTTCAGAAAAGGGATGGCAATACCCACAAAAGAAGTCACCATTACCTCAGATAACTTAATTGCAAAATGTAGAAAAGACAACTTTGAAATATACTAAAACTAGGCATAGAGAAAATAATGGGAAATGGCTGATAAACAGCACAGATTTGAGGCCTGACAACTTGAAGGCAGTTGAGACTGATGGCCATTGGTCAGGTGGATTTGTCTGGTGAGCGCACCCACCACTCCTCACTCTAACAAGCCCTTATCTCAGTTGACCAGAGCTAGTCACATTTTACTTTCCTTCTCATCCACGCGACTCCCTGCAAGCTTAAACTCTTCATACTGGGTAGTCTCCAGCCCAACCTTCTTATTTCCTGCACTTTCTTTTTAGCTAGAAATGTTTTGACCTTTGTCTCGAGCTGTATATTTGGGCCTTCTGCCAACGTGGACCCAGCTATGGAGTTTGAGCTCAAGCAGAGAAGGCCTTTAGCTAGGGTAATGACTGAATAACCAACCCAGCACAAATAAAAAGGTACTTAAAGTGAAGTGCGGTGTCCTTGATGCACTAAAACTTGGGCATACTTCCACATCCAGCTAAAGTGAAGAATAATGTTTAGCTTGTAAATTTACTACTCCAGTGCAGGCCTGAACGCATGTAGGTATTTCATTAGTGAAAATGTGTCAGAAGTTTGGGTTAAAATGAATTGACATTTAAGATCAAGAGAAGAGAAGGGAAACATCCTGAACTCCCCAGAGCCCTTTCTTATCTCATCAAAGCTCTTCTTTATTAGCTACGAGTGGATTTTCCAGATTGTGGATTTTCAGGCCCAAATACCTCTTGTGTTTTCCTCCATTAGCCAGCTCAAACTAACTTGGATGTGCCTAAGCAAAATACAGTGAGATAGGAGAATCTGACTTTTTAAAAAAAGAAAAGAAAAGAAAGCATAGCCCAAGAGTCTCATTAGAGTCATTTTCATAAGTAAATATCCGGGGTTGTTTCCAAAGACATTCCTAGGATCATATATGTTCATGTGTATGTATCTGCGTGTGTGTGCATGTGCGTGTGTGTGTGTGTATACACATACATTTGAAAACTTTTCAAGATTCCTGGCTACCTAAAAAGGGACACTTCAGAGGGTCGCATTTATGTTCCAACAGCCAGAGTGGGTATTCCGGGTGTGGGGACTATACTTGAATC
Organism: Pteropus medius; assembly: GCF_902729225.1. Taxonomy (NCBI): domain Eukaryota; kingdom Metazoa; phylum Chordata; class Mammalia; order Chiroptera; family Pteropodidae; genus Pteropus; species Pteropus medius. The sequence goes on from NW_024354875.1 coordinate 34,965,959, forward strand.
AAGGGACTCAGTAAATTTGCTTTCTAATTCTGAACCCGCTGAAAAGAAATCCAAGAAGAGCTATGAACAGGACACCCAGGGAACACAAAAGGAAGGAAACATGTTTCTAGCACCTACCAGGAACCAGACACAGAGTTAAGCATTTCACATATATTACTGTAATGAATCCAACTTATCCTCTCCAACCCCACCATTCCTCATTTTACAAAGAGAGAACAGGGTTCAGACATGTTAAGTAGTATGCTGGTAAGTGAGGAAGCCTAGCTTCGGGCTCCCACGGCACCGTGGGCTCACGCAGCCCTGCTTGTCTAGGCAATCTCACGACCATTAAGCTTCCAATAACAGATTAACAGAAGACTGGAAAGACATTTCAGACAATGTGCCACAAAACATTTCTTGGAAAATGTTTCCTGCTCCATTTTTTTTTAGTTTCTTAAACAAAGCAGTGGAAGGTAAACTCACCTAATTTGCACATGATTGCATATGATACCTATGAGGACACTAAATATGCTAGGTGACTAAATCGGGATTACAAGAAATAGTGACAAGCTGGAATAATAAACTGAATGGAATAAAATGCTACTATAAGGAGGTAAATGTCAAGGTCTATATACAGGATCAAAATCCCAATCATGCAATAATGCGCGAGGAGGAAAAGTTTAAAAACAACTACAGAAAATGTTTTAGTCAACAATGGAAGCAGAACAAGTTCATAGGGTCATGTGGTTCTATACACATGATTCTAAGCTATATTAAAAGATGTATAAGATATACAGTAAGGGTGGTGATATTTCCATCACAAACTGCATTGATCAGGTTACAACCTAAAAGGAACATTTTATTCATTCACTATTTACTGAATGCCTCCTCGGTGCTAGGTACTGTGCTGGGCCTTGGGGATCTGGTGGAGAACAAAACAGACACAATCCCTGTCATCATGGAGCTTAATTGTCCAGCAATGCAGGCTAAGTGAAGTATGCTCAGAGGATGGAAAGGAACTTAAAACTATGCCTCAGAGAAAAATAAAAGGAATGAAGAATTTCTAGCCTTGAGGAAATTTTTTGCTTAAAGAGCTTTTGAAAGGTTGATGGGGAAAACGAACTAAAATGAACTCATGTTTTATGGTAGATGTTATATTTCAAAAATGTTCTTGCCCTCTCTGTGAAAGGATTTTACACCCGTGGCCCACAAATGTTAGGCTTGGCCACGTGACTTGTGCTGCTTCTCCTTCTGGGAGAACTGTCTCCACCCTTGTCGGCCTCCAGAGCAGCCGTATGACTTGCTTTGATCAATAAAAAGTAAGTATAAGTTATTATGTATAGAAAATGCAACTAACCAAATTAAAGGTGGCAGTTCATCCTTGTTTTAGCTGGAAAACAATTCATTGAGTAGTTTAGTTTCAAGTGGTAATGGAATGTTCAGTTTATAACCCAAAGAAAGAGTTCTTTTTCCCAAACATGTGTTACCTTAGCCAAAACCAGAAGTAAAGTTAAGTTCACTAAGTCCAACAGACGGTTAAACCTGCATCCTAATCATTATTATTTCTCAAAATTAGGTGGCCCGCCTATCATTAACACATATTAGTGTTGCCAATTTCGCTCTAATTGTAGGTTTGATTCAACTCGTTCAAATCAATTTTATTGACATATAAGGACACCTACAATGTATCACATGTAGTTTCGGTTAAAAGTTTAGGGATCAGACTGGAAATAAAAAATTGATGCTTGGCTTTATTAGGAATGCTGTTTACTCTGCTCTTGCATCGTAATCTGCTTCTACTTAAGTGTCCAGCATTAGGAAATGAGTTATCATCCGTGACCTCTAAGTGAAATTGCAAAGATGTCAGATAACTGGGTGGTTTGCTTGTACACAAAAAGGAAGATAATGTGCTTCCTTCCCTTCATTCTGCTCAATACTTGAGCTTTTAGAAGGCTCTAAAGCCCATTTGGAAACTCGTTTATATAGTTCTTGCAATTAAGAACTGCTACTTCTAAAAAGAACTGCAAAGTGAACTTTAATTAGGCTTTGCTTTCTGGAGATATGCCCTGCTATCCACTACCTTTCATTTATTTCTCATTCTTGCAGAGGAATTCAAATTAGGAATCACCATTATGATCACCTGAGCAAGTTGTCTTTCTCTTTAGAAGAAGATACTACCCAAGCAGTCCCTGGAGGTGTCTCAACTCCAAATCTTTATTCCTACCCCTATGACTAGGGGTAAAGTGCCCCTTTTTTGCATTATCACTAGCTAAGTCTTTCAGTATAAGCGGCAAACATCTCATGCTTATTTTGAAAGCATTCATAAAGGATATCAAAATACTAGAAAATATGGCCTCGTATTTTATAATCCAGTTGCATAAATGAAAGAAACATAAAATATGTTTTTAAAAAAACAGAGATAAAACATTTTTAAAATAGTTCAAGTTGATCTGCCACTATTTTAAGTGAATTGCACCAAAAATAATTATAGGCGTGTTCAGAAGAGAAAGTGTTTATGGAGATAATGGAGAGTTAATGGTAAAGATGGATCTTGAAAGAGTTACATGGTAAATACAGATTTGAGGGAAAAGGAGAGAGTTTATTCCAGGGAGAGAGAATAAAAAATAAAAGAAATGAAGAATTTCTAGCCTTGAGGAAGAAAGAACTTGAGTGAAAGGCAAGGAGTGTGGGAGGTACCAGGAATCAACTATTTTGGCTATAGATTCTAGTATACAATAGGACTTATTAAATGTTGGCTGAAGGATTGAAAGAAGCGATAGAATGGCTGAGAAAGAGAGCCCGCTTAGAAATGAGACCAAAATGACTGGATTTGGCTCCAATGGTGAAGACTTTTATACTTAAACTATAAAGCTTGGACTTTATCTTTTGGAAAGGGTTGAAGGTGAGTATTTACTGTCCCAGGTTTCAGTTAGACACTCCCTGTTAAGGTGTTGGGGCTTTATCTTTCACTTTCTTGCTCCCAAGTTTATCATTACTCACCTATCTCCTTCGAGGAAAGGACAGACTGAAGTTATCTCACCTCCCTCAGACATCTCAGAGAATTTGTTATCTGTAAAATCATTGGCAATTAATTATGCACAATCTTTGATATGTCCTTGTGATGGTTAATTTTATGTGTCAACTGAACTGGGGCCACAAGATGCCCAGATATTGGGCAAATATTTTTCTGGCTGTTTCTGTTAGGGTGTTTTTCGATGAGATTAACATTTGAATAGGTAGACAGAGTAAAGCAGATTGTCCTTTTTAATGTAAATGGCCAATCAGTTAAAGGCCTGAATAGAACAAAAAAGCTGATCCTCCTCCAAGTAAAAGAGAATTCTTCCCACATGATGGCCTTCTAACTGGAACACTAACTTTTTCCTGTGTTTGACTTGAACTGAAACATTGACTCTTCCTAGGTCTTAAGCCTGTCAGCCTTTTGACAAGAACTGCACCATCGGCTCACCTCAGTCCCCAGCTTGCCAACTTCCTCTGCAGATCTTGGGACTTTTGGCCTCCATAATCATATTAGCCAATTTCTTATAATAAATTTCTTGATAGATGATTAGATAGATAGATAGATAGATAGATAGATAGATAGATAGATAGATGATAGATAGATAGATGATAGATAGATAGATAGATAGATAGATAGATAGATAGATAGATTTATCTCCTATTGGTTCTGTTTCTCTGGAGAACTCTAATATAGTCCTATTCTCTTGTCTTAAAGTGTTACTAAACTCTTTTAATGTTACTTAGCCTAGCTGCATGTTTTCACTTTGTTTTTCCAACTTGACTGTAACATTCTTGAGGTCTGAGATTAAGAAGTCTTCACTATCTTTGGCCTTTTTGGGAATTATTAGAAGCATGACCATTGAGGACAGCAGGGTTACAACACACTTTTGTGCAGATTAAGCCCTGCACAATCTCCAATTGAGAGGGAAAGGGGGACAAAAATTCAGCACCTAGTCCACCTGCTAAGTGTGATCCTGGAAAGGGCTGTGCCCATTGAATTCTCAAAGGCTCTGAATGGACTAGTGGAGGCCCTGGGCAGCAGCATCTCATGCAGGACCCAAGCACAGGCTGTTGAGTATCCCAGAATAATACAAATTGCCTGCTCTGCCCAACGCTGGGCAGGGCTCACTTCGCTCTACTTTGCAGTGGCCAGAGCTAAGTCTCAGGAATTGTCATAAAGTTCCCGTGAAATGCTCTAAAAGCAAATGTTCCTTCAGTTGACTTAGGAAGAGGACAATGTGCATTATACCAATGATCAAGTTCCCATAATTTCAATATTTAAAAGTGTATCAGTTGAGATTCTCAATTGCACGCACCAGAGACCAACTCTGACCAATTAAGCAGAAAAGAATGAGAGAGAGAGAAAGAGAGAGAGAGAGAGAGAGAGAGAGAGAGAGAGAGAATGAGAGAGAGAAGGAAAGAAAGAAGAAAGAAAGGAAAGGAAAGGAAAGGAAAGGAAAGGAAAAAGGAAAGGAAAGGGAAAGGGAAAGGAAAGGGAAAGGAAAGGAAAGGAAAGGAAAGGGAAAGCGAAAGGAAAGGAAAAGGAAAGGAAAGGAAAGGAAAGGAAAGGAAAGGAAAGAAGGGAAGGAAGGAAGTTGAAGGAAGGAAGGAAGGAAGGAAGGAAGGAAGGAAGGAAGGAAGGAAGGAAGGACAGAATGTGTTGAGTAGCTCACAGAACCATGGGGAGGACTATAAAACCACACTCAGAAAACAAGTAGGAAAGATGTGTGTCCAGTAAAAGCCAGGACAAAAACCAAAATGACACTTAGAACCAGCCCAGGAAAGACCCTTTTGCCACAACTCTTAAATGCTAGATGCCTCCCCCCTCCCAGCCATCAGCAGCACTCACACTAGGATGATTTCTCCACTACTGCTGCTTCGTTGCTTCCCTACCCATTTTTGCCAAATCTCAGGCAGGGGCATCTGATGAGCTGAGTCCCTGGAAGATTGAGAAAAAGAGTATCCAGCATTTTCAGCATCTCAGTGGGAGGAGGGCTCTGCTTCTCACATCGCCTCCAAAGGTGAAGAATTCCTCAAACGCAGGAATGAGAAATTAAAAAATAAAAATGTTCACTTCAGGACTATAAATGTGTACATATTGAGCATCAATTGTGTACAAGAAACGATTTAATGTATATGGAATAGAACATTGTATTCATTTATTTCACTTCAAACGATTTAATGTTTATGGAATAGAACATTGTATTCATTTATTTCAACTTCATTTAAACTCTTCAGTGAGAGAGCCTGCTCTCATCTCCCTAACATCAAGTAAGCACCCACTACATACAGCCTTTCTTGGAAGATAAGCATCTCACAAAACTTGGCGGAAATGCACTGAGTTGGAGCAAGTTTAAACACAGGGGATAGGCGAATTCTCAAACAGGAAAGCAAATTTCAGCCAAGGTATCCTTAATTCTAACAGGTCCTATGTTGCTAGGACCTGCATTAACAACAAATGGAAAGCAACAATAAACACATACTTAAACTGCTTCCAAAACACTCGAAAGTTTTTCCCTGTCAGTGAACCTCACAGGCTTCCTGTGATGAAACTAGCAAGCAGTTTTTTATCATATGGAAAGAGCACAGATTGTCTCATTGTTTTCACTTTAGAACTGAACCAAAGCCCATGGTGGTTTTTTAAGGCTTAAAATATATATAAAACATCCAGAATATTTTTGAAATCTAGTCTCATAAATCTAGGAGAAATTGTTATGGCTCCTACCTACTTTACAGATTGCGAACCACTAGACAGAAAGCCTCTACAAAGAATTGTTGACAGAATATATAAATGAATAATAATATCTCAACAATGATATGTGGACAAAATGAAATAATATAGGTGAAAATATTTGGAATTCTTAAGAAGAAAATGTGTTGAGTCAGTTGAAAGCAAGAGTATTAAAGAATAGTTTCCCAAATAAATGATGGACAGTAAAGAATACCATGAATCTGATAAACAACATTTTGTTTTTGCTTTAAAGGAGTCACACTAATATATACCTCGTTTTTGTTTTCCCAAATCAGGTAATGACATCTGCTGTCTTAAGCCCCATGTTTTTTCTGAGGCACAGGGTGAGGGCCTGGTTCTTGGGACTTATCTTACGTCTTTATCCTACCACTGAGGCGAACCAACCCCAGACGGAAGTGTTTCTCAGGGATCTTTCATGCTCCCTGTCATTGCTGCTCTCTCTGCTCCTGGTATCCCTGTTTCCTGCTGCTTGTGACCTTTGTCCCATTCCCATGAGGCCCTGCTCTCAATCAACCTCCATAACCTTTAGCTACTAACTCTTGCTGTTTTTATTATTTCTGTGTGTTTTGATTTTCATTCTGAAAAACATTCAATACACAAAAGATATCATTTGGTATACAAAACACCTGATATTATATCACCTATGCCACGTTTTCCTAAGGGCACTGCTTATCGACGTTACAAAGTTACCAGCCTAGTTAAGTCAATTCAAGCATGAAGGAGACATGAAAACCAATTCATCTGGAGCAATCTCTAAAAGCACTGCCCTTCCGTGGGAAGAGGGAATCCCAGAGATTGTGAACCCAGAAGAAAGCCCCAATGTTTTCATAGATCAGAAACTTATGGACAACTCTAAGATAATGAGTCCTCCGCCTTGAGGACAGGGGGAAGGAGAAGTCCCGTGGTCCTGTTGCTTTACCTAATAATTAGTCTATACTACTCAAAGTGTGGTAATTTGCCCATGTGTTATAGGTCAATGACAGGTAAGAACAGAAATAGCAAGCATTGAAAAATTTCCATAGCAACTTGACAAATCCTGCTGAATCTAATAATTAAAAAAAAAAAAAAATGATGTTCATATTTTGTACGTCTTTTTTTCTAATGATTCACTTTTACCGTGTTTTACAGAAGTATTGCCAGGAGACTTGAGAGTGCTATGATACACAATTTCTGATGATTTTTACTTTAAATAGAGATTATTTTAAATAGATGATAATAAATGGGTATACGTGTTTGTGTGAAATGTATTGCTATCATTTGTGTATTTATTCCCTAGCAATACTAAAAACACGAAACACACTTCAGCCAAACAAATATACTCCAGAGAGGTGAATTCTTTTCCAAGTCTAAGGAAGATCAAATAAGATGATAATAGCAATGGATGTCATTTGGATTCTGCCATTGAAATGACATAAACATCTGCCCTTTCAAGTTAGAAGTTGAAAATATGATTGTTTATTTGGCACTGAATGTTTCTTCATCATGGCTCAAAGGAAGCCACGTTGATCCCCTGTGGCCTCTGGCTAGCTCTGGAATACCATCTTGGCTCTCACTGAAACACAAATGATATATCAGATCTTGCCTCACATTTTCCCCCTCACAATACCTGTTACCCAGCTATTTTATTGGCAAGAGAAAGGTGGGGTGGTCAATGTAGACGACAAAGTTACTGTCATCACCGCAGCTGAATAAGAAGTAGGAAGAGCTGAACAGCATTTCCTAGAGAATGTCTCAGTCCTCTCTTGTAATAATCTGTATTGAAGGTTGTATCCTGTGATTTGCAAACTTTGTTCTTCTTTTGCCAATTTTCCATTTCCTGTTAAGCTAAGAGCAGTCTTTGTTATCTCTTGGAATGATTAGAGAAATCAGACGTATCCCATGCAATACTCCAAGAGTCACGAGCTTAGGAACAGCAGTTACAAAATCAGATCACTTCACAAATATTTCTGGCATTGGGATACGTTTTTCTTCATCTTGAATCCGTTCAAGAAAATATAGTTCTCTGATCAGCTCTTATACTAATGCAAAGAATTCCATCCCAGAAATGTGCTCAGAATTATGAGAACTTAATTATTTTCTTAATAGATATTATATCAGATTACATTAAATTTTAGTAGTAACTCAAGGTAACTCCCTAGATGGTATGATCTGTGGAAGGGAACAGAGAAAAGAGCTACTGCAAAATACGTTTTCCCATCAGCCTATCCTAATAGCTCTACCTGTTAGAGGGGAGTCTCAGACACCCAAGTGGCTCTAGGTGACTGGAGGCACCATTCACTGAGGTAAGGAAATCAAGAGAAAGGGCGAATTTGAAGGAACATGGAAAGTTCCATGGTAGGCGTTTTCCACTGGACATGCCTACAGGGCAGCTGGAAGACAGTTGGAAATATAAGCCAGGAGCTCAGGAGAAAGGCCAGCGCAGGAGCTCCATGTGGGGAGTTACCTGCTTCCTGACAAGGAAGTTACCTGACAAGGGAAGCTGTGTCAGAGCGGAGGTTGCCCGAGCAAGGACCCTGGGCAACCCAGATAAACTCTGCGTGTATATCTGTCTTCATGGCTACACAGTGAGTTCAGAAAGGTCAAAACAACAGTCCATTTTTTCATCTCTCACAGCATTTTGCATATAGCAACTGCTCCACATGAGATATTAGCAGCGCCAGGAAAACAGATTCAGGCTCTGACATAAAGTCTACTACACGCAGCTTAAAGCAGAGGTGAACTGCTGCCCAGAAACAAGAACAAAAATAATGTCTTCGCTTGTGCACTATTTCCAAGTTTATTTAACTTACTAAATAAACAACTCATCTACAGAGTAAAACAATCTGTCTTGATGATTCCAAGAATAGTATTTACCAATAGATTTGAAGCATTCTGGTGAGGACCCATGATGAAGTAGAGGAGGTATTTGTAGAATTATTTCCCAAGTAGGTGTGGTCAGAAATAAGGAGAAAGTGGGGCCGGGGGGGTGGGGGTGGGCAGAGTGAGAATCATCCAGTGATAGAAATAGCAGTGCAACAAAATGTGCTCTCAGCTTTCTGCTGTATTAGTAAAATGGTCTTTATTGTTTGGGCTAAGAAAGGTCAATTAATCACCCAAAGTGTTATCTGACAGTAATTAACAATCAGCAGTGACAAAATATACTTAAGAGCTCAGAAGAATAAAGGATTTTGTTTGGTTGGATCTTTTTGTTTGTTTGTTTTCTCTTTCCATGGACCATCGAAAAAGGAGTCATTGATATATCTTATTTCCTTTTACAGCTTCATTAGTGATTTTTGGCGCCTAGGAAGGGATGAGAAAAACAGAAGTGTCACAGCTCACCTAAGCAGAGCCACGGGTAATTACTACAGTCCCACTTCCTCTTTGGCGTGGTCTCCTAACAAGGCACGCAAATGTTTCAGCGCAAACCTTGTTGAGAAAGAAGAGAAAAAGGTAGGTAGCAAGGGACATTCCTCTTCCTGAACTGGGCTCAGTAAATCCCAGAATTGATGAGTGGTAAAAAGAAGGAGTGATAAGCTGAATCCCAGGTCTGGATCACAAGAAAATCAACACTAGTGTTAGAAATTCCCAGAAGTCCTCTTCTACCCCCCAAAGATTTAAGAAGGAACCAACCAACAAACCCATATTGCTTTATTTAATGCAAGTTTTGGCTTTAATGTTTCTGCCACAATCAATGAAGAGATTTTGCAGTGTATGGATCTTCCCTCAACAGAAGTCTGCAAGTATTCCCAGAAGACTCTTGTTACACGTGGTCCTTTTCTGTGTCCTACAGGGCTCTCGCCACACTCTCTGCAAGGCCAAGTTCACATCTTACTGCCAGGAGGACCACTGTTGCTAAGCCTTCCTGTAAACACATGCGCTCTGGTGAAGCACAACCTTTAGGTATGAGGCACTCTCAAGTGATTTCCACAGAAGGTTCTACCGGGTGCAGTGACCAGGCCCTCTAGTCTGACTGTGCCAAGCTGGAGCTAGGTTTTTTTCATATCTGGTTCTTCTCCATAGGCCAGTAATCTCTGGCTCTAACCTCAGCATTCTCTGTCTGCTGTGTCAATAAGCTATACGCCTTAGTTTCCTTTTGTTTGAGAAAGTTTACATCTGGATTGAAATGAAAGATGAAAATGGCTGCCCTTCATTATGTAGAAACTGTGCAACATCACTGAATACACCCACTTCTTCAGCAGCAAAAATTAATGATGTTGCCATTTAGCCACTTCCCGCTTGTAGCTGGTGGTTTATGATTGTCACAGTCTCTCCTAGTCCTAGTAATGTTCAGCCCTTTATCATTTTGATGCCCACAGGTCAGTCAGTCTTGCTTCAGTAGTTCCAGGTGCAGAAAGCTCTTAACTTCTCTTCTTGTGCTTAGCTCCAAAAAGATCTTCCTTAAAAGAGTCAAAATATTTTCCTGTGACTTTTAGTCATTTGTTCAATACAACCTTCTGGAGCAACACAGCATGAATATATTTTCTTGTACATCATGGTCCGCTAAAGGCCTGAGGCATTTCTTATAGCTAGCTCATTCCCTTCCTTCCCATCCCACTGGCCTTTTCCTCTGTAAGCCAAATACCACTTGTCCTTTCAACTCAACTGCTCTATATAGGAATTCCAGGCTCTTTATTTTTCTATTTGCCCCTTTGGAACCATTTCATTTTGTAAATTCCACCTGAGACAGTCTTTTCCAGAACAGAACCCATTAGCCCAAGTGCAGTGTGAGCAGCACAGAGAAGTCCCATTTCTTCTCTTCCCTGACCAGAATGCTATAGCAGATGCAGCACCGGGCCCTGTAGGATTTTTATCAGTCTCACTACTATACCTCAGCCCGGTCACATGCTGGGAAGAGCAGCAACTTCTGAAGGATGAAGAGTTTCTCTGGAAGAAGTCAGCTCCGCTCATTAAAAACAGTACCAGAGCTACCCAGCCTCAGTACTTCTCCTCAACACCACCCAGAGGTTTTCCATCAAAGAAAAGATTAGGAAGAACTGAGCTCCCACAAGAGATTAACCTCTCAATACAACCCATATGCTATTATACAGTTCCAGGGTAAAACTTAACCATAAATTTTTGTAGTACCAGCTACGAATAAAGTGTAAATGAAACTACAGTGTGTTTCTACTGTTGGCTTCCTATCCCGCTTCCTTGAAAGATGGGTGAACCCCTTATCTAGTAGTTGCTAAGAAAAATCTTAGCCTTTTCCTTAATGAATGCTTCTTAAATGATTCAATGATATCCGTTGATCAAACTGATGGTTTTACAAGCTAAGGTACAATCTCTGCCCTGCAACCAAACTGCTGAGCCCTTCTGGAAAGACCACACAACTCCACAGACTGATCTCACACGCATTCTTTTCCCCAATACCAACTAGATCTTAAAAACTACGTAGATTCACACTCACTAGGATAGCTATCATAAAATACCACCACCAACAACAGAAAATAACACGATTGGGCGAGGATGTGGAGAAATGGGAACCCTTGTGTGTTGCCGGTGGGAATGTAAACTGAAGTAGCCTCTGTGGAAAACACTATAGCAGTTCTTGAAAAAAATTAAACATAGGATTATTATGTAATCCAGCAATTCCATTTCTAGGTACATACTCAAAAGAAGCACGCACTCAAAAATACTTGCACACTCATGTTCAGAGCAGCATTATTTACAATAGCCAAAAGGTAGAAGCAAGCCAACTGCCCATTGACAGATGAATGGATAAACGAAATGTGATATGTCCATACAAGAGACTATTATTCAGCCTGTAAAAGGAAGGAAATTCTGATGCATGATATAATACGGATGAACCTTCAGGACACTATATTAACTGAAATAAGCCAGACGCAAAATGACAAATACGTCTGACTCCATTCATATGAGGCACTTACAGCCGTCAAATTTATAGACAAAAAGAATTGTGGTTGCCAGGGGCAAGGGGTACCAGAAATGGGGAGTTAGTGTTTAATGGGTACAGAGTTTCAATGGGAGAAAAAATGAAACAGTTCTGGAGATGGATGGTGGAGATGGTTGCGCAGCAAGGTGAATATATTTAATACCACTAAATTGTATACTTAAAAGTGATTAAGATGGTAAATTTTATATGTATATTTCACCACAATTTTAAAAAGTAGGAATTCCTTTATATTTGCCTACATGGGTTAAGAAAAAATTAAAAGAAAGGGGGGAATTAGAAGCTAGATCTTAAAGAGAGTATAAAATAATTAAAAGATTATAAACAAAAAAGTGACTTGAGGAGCTTCGTGCTTCAGTAGGAATGAATGTGGGGGCAAGGGACTTTGGAAGCCAAAGAGCAGTGAAGACATTGTTGTAGTATAATCAAGAGTGAAGGCCTATACCAGAGCCTCAGCAATGAAAACGGAGTCAGGTTAAAAAAAAAAAAAAGTCCAGAGATATTAAGGAAGTGGAATCTAAAGAATTAAATGTATTTTGTTGCTTGTACTCTTATTGTCAGCACAGTGCATGGTGAACATAGGTACTTGGTCAATGTTCATGGGGAGAATGGGTGCACTGAAGAACAGGGCTATGAGGGTACAAGAGCAGCTGACTGAAAGACAGAGCTGAGTGGCCAGAGGACAAGGCTGAGTTTAAATGGCCCCTCCCACTGTGACTCCAGGGTGCGGTCATGGAAGGGAGTGGCTGAAATGGATGACAGATGTTGGTAGTTGGAGTCGTGAAGGTAGGGAATAAGTCGGGAAGGAAGTGTCTGCGAAGCCTGGCTGCATCGCCTGGGGAGTTTTTAAGAAATACTGACACCCAAGTCCTATACCTAGAAATGCTGATATGCTGGGCACTGGTGGGGTTTTCTTTTGTTTTTTGTTGTGGTTTTGTTTTTTAATTGTAAAATATATATGATAAATTTTCCATTTCAGCCATTTAAAAATACAGTTCAGTGGTATTAAGTGCATTCTTCTGCAACCATCACCACCCTCCATCTCCACTACTGTTTCATCTTCCTCCATTGAAACTCTGTACCCGCTAAACACTGACTCCCCATTCCTCCTCCTCCCTCCGCCCCCTGGCAACCACCATTCTACTTTCCATTGCTATGAATTTGATTCCTCTAGGTACCTCATTGTAGGTACCTTGACAATGGTATTGTTTTAAAACATTGTTGATGATTCTAATACGCAGCCACTGTTGATCATGCTGGCACTGTGATGCTGAACAGTGACATCTCCCAGGGTCATCCTGGTCCTTGGGGAAAGGGAGGAGATTATGAGGCAGGCAAAGTGGCAAATGTGCTGCATGGGGTGGGAAGAGCACGTGATTAGATGATGGCTGAAGGACAGCAGGAGCCTCAGAGGTTTTTACACAGGCTCAGGAGTGTTGGGCTGGAAGCTCAAAGTCCAGACTCCATCTATTACACCAGTGGTTCATTCATGAATAAACACTTACTGAGTACCTACGATGTGCTAAGCAATGTTCTAGGCATATATTTTCTGCTCATGTGGAGTTTATATTCTCCTGAGGAGTCAGATAAAAACTGTGAAAATAAATAGATAATTAAGAAGTTTAGGTAGTAAAATAAAACAGTAAAGAGGTATAGAGTGAATTGGAAATATCAGGAAGGCTTCCCTGAGACAAACCTTAAGGTGAAGCCTGAATGAGGAAACGGAGGCTGTGATGTCTACTACAAAGCAGTTCAGCAAGCACAAAGGCAGAAACAAACTTTATGTGCTCAAAGGATAAAAGAGAAACCAGGGCAGCTGGCACATGGGAAGTCAGAGAGTGAGCCATGAACCAAGGTAGTCAGCAACAAGATTGAGGTCCTATAGGCCAAGGGAAGACATATGGGATCAGTTGTCCATGCAGTAAGATGCTACTGAAGGGTAATGAAGATCAGATCAGCTGTTCTAAGAAGGAACAGGGGCAAGAATGGAGGCAGGGAGGCAGGGGGTGGTAACCACAGTAGTCCAGAAGAGAGAAGGTATTGATTTAGACTAGGCTTGGTGATGGTGGCAATGGTGAGAAGTGGCAGGATCATGATTTCCTTAAGAGGCAAAGCCAGTCTAGAATTTAAGGTAAAGGGGAATGTCTCCTAGATTTTGACCAAGCATCTAGGTGGATGGTGGTACCATTTACTGAAGGAAGAAGATTTTAGTTTTGGAAAGTTATATTTGAGATTCTTGTTAGACATCCAAGTGGAGATGTTGAGAAGGCTGTTAGATGAATGCAGGGGAGAAGTCAGGTCTAAAGGTACACACTCGTGAGTGTGCTTGAGAATAATCTGGAGATTTGCTTAAAATTGTGATTCACAGGCCCCACCCCCAGTGATTCGACTGGTCTGGGGTGGGTGGAATTTGCACTTCTAATTAGCTCCACAGATGGTTCTGTAAAATCCTGCACTCTGCCATTCTACTTCCTCTAGTTGATGCTAATCCATTAAGCAGCTCTTTAGCTACTTAATTATATATTTTTCCATCTTATTCAGATATTTTCAATCTTTTTACATAAAAATATAGCACTAAGTTATATGTTAATTTTATCATATATTATTACCAATAATATGTTCTAATATATGAACTTATTATATGATTATATTTCTGTCTTAGTCCATTCAGGCTACGATAACAAAAAAAAAAAACACAGATTGAGTGGCTTAAACAACAAACATTTATTTCTCAGAGTTCTGGAGGCTAGGAAGTCTAAGATTATGACACTGGCAAATTCGATATCTAGTGAGGACTCGCTTCCTGTTCATAAACAGCTGTCTTCTCACCGTGTCCTCAGGTGGCAAAAGATGCAATGGAGCTCTTTAGGATCTCTTTTGTAAGAGCACCAATCCCATTAATGAGGGCTCTGCCCTGACGATCTAATCATCTCCCAAACACCCACTCCTCCAAATATCATCACACTGGGGATTAGGTTTCAACATCTGAATTTGGAGAGGATACAAATATTCAGCCAATGGCGATAATCATGTATTAATATATTGATTATATAATAATATTTTAATGATATAATTACTATATATATTTCCTATATTGCCCATCTTATTCAAAAAATATGAAAGATCTTGAATGCCTTTTAGGATATCAGTCATATTTTATCTCCAGAAGTCCCTTATCTGTCCAACTTCTAACTTAAAAGAGAGAAAGAAAGAGAGAGGAAGGAAAGGAGGAAGGAAAGCAGGGAGAATGGTTGGTTGCATTGAAATGAATTATTTTTATGAATCCATGTAGTTCCTAATAATAAACAAGCTTTTATTTTTTTACTCAAGGGGCTCATACACCATGTCAGAATCTGTTCCAAATTTAGGCAGATCAGCAATCTTGGTCTTCTATATTTGTCAGAATTTTCTTTTTTGAAATCAAGACAGAATTGTCCTCTGATCTTTGTCACCTCTACAGTCCTCTAGGAGTTCTCAAAACTGGCTGACCGGTTCTAGTATCCCCACCTCAGTTTTGCAAATTATTTTCCCCCCTAGTGCTCCAATGTCATAAGCCTGGACCTGAACACCTCAATCCATGCAGTTTACCTGAGAGCCAAATTGCTGGTCTCCCATGAGCATCAATGTCCCCTCAGCCGAGTTCTCCCTGGGCCTTGCCATCTGAAGCCCATTCTCCTTGACAGAAACTCAGAAATTCACGGGACAAGCCTTGTTTGCTCTGGATCAGGGCTTCCCACTCAGCAGGGGCCCATTCTTTTTTTCTTCTGTTTGCTCCTCGCTGACAAAAATTCTTTCTGGGTTCTTTTTCCTTAACAAGTAGGGTGAGTATATTTGATTTCATTGGGTTTTTCTTCATTTGTGTTGCTTTTGCAACCCCCAACTTTAGCCCTCCTGCCACCATTCCCCCAGCATTACACCACATTTTTATGTGTATCTTTGGCTATGTGCCCCTCTTTCCATGTGGTATGCATGTCTTTTTAATGTATCCTCTAATGTCCAGGTACCAATGTATGTTAATTATCACCAAAGCAGATGTTTTAAGGTATTCCTATTCCAAAGTGAACATTCATAAACCTATTGATGGGTCTGGCTTTCCACATATGCCAACCTGGTCAGGAAGCCTTCAACAAGGTGGTTAGCATTGTTCAACAGCCTTTGTTGCTATTTAGATTACTACTCAGGTGAGGTCAGGGGGAGATCTGACTCAGGTCCAGGACTACTGACCTCAATATCTCCCCAAGGCAGTTTAATGGTTAAGATAAAAGGAATTCTAGAAACAAAGTTCCGGGAGATTTTGCGGTAGAATAAATGATGGTGGTGAATAGGGACATGCACTCATCATTAAAAGTGGCATGTTTATGGGGTGCTGACACAGTTTATGGGGTGCATGCCTTCGAGTACCAGCCAGATCCATGCTTTGCCTAATGTTTTCGCCTTTTCCCAAAGGTTTGGACAACACAGCTGTGATGAAGCTGCCAGAGAAATTCCTCCAGTTGAGGGTTGTTTTTATATTTATCCACAGCCAGCACTCCAAGCATAAGAGGGCATTCTCTTTAGATGTGACCCTAGGACCAGGACTGCCACATCATAGGACTTTGGAAGGCCTCATTCACTTGGTGTTCTATGTCGTGTCCCTGAGAGCACCATTCCCACTGAGGAGAGTAAAAATGGCACCTTCTGGAGTTATGCTACCAGAGGCCCGGCATGGGACCCCAGTCTCACCCTATACCTCTTATTTCACTTCCTACCACAGAAAGCGATCACATGTCAGTCAGCTACTGAGCTTACAAGCACTTTCCCCCAGAGAGCACTGCGTCATAATACTGATTCTACAAGGCGGCTGCAACAACGACTTCCATGGAAAGAGTATTTTATAGCCCACTGGGTGCACCTGGTCCCTGCCACACACCTCAAAAAATTCCCATGTGGCAGGGACCATAACGCAGGCACAACTGCCCTGTTTTATCCATGGAGGTCCAGCAATTCTCATTCAAGGCTATAGAATTCCATGGCCTTGGGCCTGGCTTCCTTCTTCTCTGTCCAGAGCTCTTTGCCCCAGCTGCCTAATTTGGTCTACTTGAATGCAGAACCCTAACTTCTATTTCTAGATCTAACCTGTTGGCTCTCTGCTTTCTGGAATTCTACCAATGATGTTTCAGTCCATTAATTTAGATCTTGGATTTTTATTAAAAAGGAAATTCCATACTTTGCCACTCTATTTTCCTTAATCCCTCTATCGTTTAAGACCTCTAGGACTCTATATAACACAAATTATGTATGAGCCAGCTTTTGCACAAAACAGGCGATTCTGAAGTATCCTATCACGCTCAAAGTATAGAATTTAGCTGGGTCTCAAAAACAGGCTGGAAAGAAGAATTGTTCTCTGTTCTTTCTTCGTATATGTTTTATGCTTTCTTAAAGCAGATTGATTTTCTCTGCCTCTAAGTCCTCAAGCACAGTCACCAAGACCTCCAGAGATTTATATACTGAAACGCAGTTGCTCTGAAAAAGATCTATCTGCTCCCTCTGTTGAAATGCCAATTCTCCTTGGGAAGTGAACGTATGGCCCAGCTTTGGCCAAGTGCCACCACTGCACAAATCAGGTACAGCTAGACTGGGCAAGTTATGTTGCCCATGTATAACCCTGCAGCAGATGCCAAAAAATAGGAAACAGGAAGGAGTGGAGAGTGGGCAGGGGGACTTAACAAGGTCCCCATGGTCAGAAATGTTCTGAGCTAAGCCCCTGACCTTAGTGTTCAGGCTAGGTCTGTACAAGGCCTGCATCCCTATGCAGAGCTCCATCTAAGTTCTTCCTCCAGTTTCTGATGTGGGCCTTCTTACTTGCCCATATTACCCAGTCCCATACTCCCCCATTAATCTTCTTTCTCCTTGTGCTGATTGAACTTGACATTCTTTCTGGACAAGCAAAGGCATAGGCAAAAGGACTCCCCATTCACCTCTGCCTTCCCAGGCTCACCCTCCACCACTGGCTTTGTATACCCAGAGCCACTTGGCCACTGCTCAACAAGTTCTGTGCAGCTCAACTCAATATGAAAGAGACTGTGGAATTCACTCCAGCCCCTCCAACCCGTCCCTGCCTAGCCGGCCATAGGTCAATGTTTCTATCTTGTCCTTCAACCAATCCCTCGCAGTTTATTAATTTCTCACTGTACTCCCTCTATATTCAATTCCACTCTCCGCTCATTCTCACATTATATACTCACTCTATATTTAATTCCCTCTATCTATGTCCTTTTCCATTTTCCCGTGTCACTATTGCTTTGACTTATTTGTTATTTTCTAGCCAATCATTAACATTACCTTTCTCAAATTCCACATTTTTAGCCCACATTATCTTTGTCTAGTGTTTTCACACATACATTTGGGGAGAGCAGTTAGTTCTCACAACACATGCAATAAGAAAAAACAGACATGTCCTTAGAAGAATATGACAATTCTCAAAATAAACCATTAATAAAATTCTAAAAATTCTGATTTTAGTCAACCCTTACAAATTGATAATAAAATTAATCTGAAAGAGTAAATGCTTAGACTATCATAAATTTTTGAAAGTGAAATATAATGAGAGGAGAATTTGTACTACCAGATTTAAATATATTTGAAAGGTACTGTAATTAAAAAATCACATGGCACTAGTCAGGACAGATTAATGGAACAGAGAAGGCAAAACGAGATTCATGAATATATGGATATTTAGTGACTATTAAGCATAGCAATTAAATATAGTAAGGAAAAGAATTCTAAAAAGCAGTGATCAACAGGTTAAATCTGGAAACAGAAGTCAAGGTTTCTGCATACAATTAGACTGAACTTGGCAGCTGGGGCTGGTGCAAAGAGCTCTGGACAGAGAAGAAGGAAGCCAGGCCCAAGGCCATGGAACTCATTAATAATGTAGAGGCCATTAATAACCATTTGAAGAACAATAATAAGTTAGATTCTTATCTTTTTTATTCTACAATATTATGATTTACTATCAATTTTTAAAAAATTTACTAACATTTTTTAAAAATCAGATAATTACTAGAAGTAAATATAGGGGAATATGTTTCTATTAAGGTGAAAGACATTTATTATCAGGACAAAAAGGTAAGAAATCACAATGGATAAGATTGATGTTTTGCCAAAAAATATTAAATGTCTGTATAATAGAGCATATAATAGAGTTGAAAAATAAATAAAATACTTAGAAAATTATTTCCAGCTTCTATCATAAATATATAAAAAGTATCTATGAATTAATAAGGAAAAGATGAAAAGCGATAGAAAATAGGAAAAGGATATGAATAAAGAATAATAAAAAGAAGGAACATGGAAAGATTCAACATATTATTATTAATCCAAGTAATAACAAAACAGTGAGATAGCTTTATCCGAGCATCTAGATAAGTTAAGGAATAGCCTAAACTTAAACAAAATGACTAATTCCCATGTTGGAGTGTAGAGAAACAGCACTTTTATATATTATTGGTAAAAATGGAAAGAAGTACACAATTTTCAAGCAACTTTCTAACACATATGTATCTATTAATTTGATAATTGCTGTGAATATTTTAATTCCACTCTTAAGAATTTATCCTGCAGAAATACTCTCATTAGCATATAAAGATATATGAACCAAGATGTTCTTAGAAACATTATTTGCAAGAACAAAAAATTGAAGTCCATTACAATACTCACCAGTTGGAGAACTGTAAATAAATTATGATCTAACCATCCTATGTAATGACACAGAAGAGTTGAAAAGATTGAGACAAATATGTATTTGCTTCCCCAGAAGTGTCCGTAATATATTATTAAATTTAAAAGATAGCTATAAAACAGCATGTATAGTGTTATTCCATTTATTTAAAATGATAATATATTTGGATATTACTAGAAAAGAGTCTGAAATGATATACACCAAGCTGTTAACAGTGGTATCTTTAGAGGGTAAAATTATGTATTTACATCTCTGTCATTTGAATGTTACAAGCTTCTATTCTGCCTCTATTTAAAAAAAAAAGTTTTTAAAAATATCCATTGAACAAGTGCCCCTGCCTCTGGCCAGAGTCCACCATGTCACCTGTTAGGGTCTTAAACTCAATGGCGTATGTATGGAATCATCTTTCAATGGCTAAATCTGGAGTATCCTTTAAATATGCCACAAAGAAGATACAAAATAGCTATTGCTAGTGTGTGTGTGTGTGTGTGTGTGTGTGTGTGTGTGTGTGTGTGTGTGTGTGTGTCTGTTCAAACCTAAGAAAGTCTGCCTTCTTTTTATCGCTTAAAGTCAAAGAAAGACTTCACAGGCCGAGAATCTTGTGTCAAGCACCTGAACTAACATCTCAGGCCTAGGTCAAAAGGAAAATTGACTGATGGTTGGCACCTTTTTAAAGGTTTTTCAAATGATGCCAAATAATTAGAAGGAGATCATGTTAAAGTCATTCAGACAGAATCTCCTCCGGGATCGGGGACTAGGGTAGTAAGCAGGGGCAAAGATGAAGATCCTACCCTTTATTCCCCACCCACACATTTGATTTTGTCATCAGTTGCTCCTTATTAGTGTAGACTCTCTTTTTCCCAAGGAAATTTATCTAATTTAATTGCAAAACATGCAAGACAGGCCATCCATCTTTCCCCGCTGCCCATATAAACACTACAGAAAGGTGGGCTGTTTTCTCTAGCTTTATCTCTGGCAGAGCCCTTTCACTTTCAAATTAAAGGAATTACGGGGTAAAAATGGCAACCACAATTAGGATATTTTTAGAAACAAAATCCTCCAGAAAACATGACACTAATACTGGTATTATGATTGAAGTTAGGAATTATGGTTATTAAAGCTTTGCAGTTTATGTGCCTCATAAATCTAATCGCTTCACACATCCAGTGATGCTGTTGCTATATTTACTGCAGACATCTATGATGACAGACAGTACCTCTGAGAAGGGCCAGATAAACAAAATATTTTACATACTCCAGCTTCTCAGTGTCTAATGGATTCATATCATGGAGAGAAAAAGGCTTCATTAAAGGAACGGCACCAGATGCTGAGAAGCCGATTTACCACAGAGATTTGATCTGAGTTATCTGCTCCTGTTTAATGGGAATGCTGCTGCTCCATCCCTGGAACCCTGGGCACAGAAGGGAGGCGGGTAAGGGGGACAGAGAATGTCACTGTGCAGGGAGGATATGGGTAACTGCAACCCTGTAAGTACAAACCTTTCCCTGACAACTCAAAAACCATCTGGAAGAAATATATAAAATCTGAAGGCGTGCATTACATGTCCCGGATCTTAGGAAAATCCATTGTTATTGGGAAGGTATGTCAAGGAGTAGTAAATTGTACAAAGTGACCACCCCCAAATATCCTCCCCTGATGCAGCTATAGTGCAGAACCCTGAGTGATCTTGAGAAAAAAAAAAAAAATGAGAAAGTTTTATAACCACCAGACCATCCAAGCAGAGATGAAACAACTTTAGTATTGTGTCGACCTATGGATGTTCCTTGAAATCAGATGCAACCCTCGCTGTTGAAATTCTAACCTCAAAGATTAAAATTTATGCTTAAGAATATCACTATGTAGTTGGTGGCAAATTAGGAATATTTTAAAGGCAATGAGCTACTTTTGATTTATTTTCCTACAAATGTGTTAATGTAGAAATAATGCCATGGTGGCTAAGACATGATCAGTGCTTTTCATTGCAGCTCCATCCACATGCACCTTCCATAAAATTCTACTAGATTGTCTAGATTATCTGTAGGCAGAGATCACAACTTCTTCAATTCTTCATAGCTCCTAATAGAGGGGCCCTTTCACGTGGCAAACTTATTAAATGTGATTAATAGAGAAGGCCAGACAGGGGAACATACCAGCTAGGACCACCTCTGTAAGCTCTCCAACCACCTTGCCAACTGGTTTAGATTTTTGAGCGTGTGTTTGTGGGCAGGAGAAGTGGTCGCCACACGTGCACACATGTGTGAATGTGAGGTGACAAGGTATCCAGGAAAGAAATTACGGCACTTTGGGCCAGGAAGTGGCAATGGAGAGTAAATAAACAAGAGAAGACAGACTTGAGGGATATTGAGGAAGTAGAATTGATAACAGTTGGGTATAGTCTGGATGTGTCAAGCAGAGAAAAATAAGGAATCAAAGATGGCAGTCAGGTTTCTGGCTTCCTGCAACTCACTACATGGTGGAAACATGTTTGAGGAGGAAGATGATGGGTTTAGCTATAAACATACTGAGTTGGAAACGCCTGTGGTGATTCAGATAGAGAAGACCAACAGTCTTAATGAGGTATAAAAACAACTGTACTTGGAGTAAGAGAACAGAGTTGAGAAAGGAGAACAGGAAATGGACTTTGTGTAGTGGAAAACTTGGTGTACTTTTCTTATCGTTAAAATACCGCTTTGGCAAGGAGAACAACATAAGATATTCCACAGAATGATGAAATCTCTTGGAATGGAGTGGCATGATTTGCCTTAATTCCTAATAAATAAGTGAGCTTTCATTCTAGGAATCCTTACAAACAAGGATGCTATCTACTTAAATAAATGAGATCTTGCCATCAGACAAAACAAAACCAAACCAAAAAAACCCACAAAACAAACAAAATCTAAAGTATCTACAAGCAAAATCTTGTATTGTGAGAGTACTACAATTAAACATTCTTCTGAAGAATAAAAAATCCACATATTTTATGTCATAGCCCTTAAAAATAACTTTCACTGATAGCAGTAAAAAATAATCTTTGACCTTATCTAAATATGTGGAATTTTGATGAAAAAAATAAGTGTGTGTAGAAAGCCAGAAGCATGAATTATGCATGCCACATCATCACACTTGTTCCTCAATATAGAGCTGCAGCATGCTTTGCATGGAAAAAGAAATTAGAATGGAACAGATATTGAGCAATTTTCTCCATAACTGGTTCTTACTCACCTTAAATGTAAAATTTTATTTAGCTTATTTCAAAGGGAGACATCCTTATTAAGGGAACACATTTACTGGCGCCTGTTGGAAAGGATTTAATGCAAACAAGCCTGAAATAATTGAAGGAAAAACACCTTCTGACTGTTCTCAGAAGAGCTTAGCAAAGAAGAGGATGGCAGGAAAGAATTACTTTATTATATTGATTTTCTTGGAGAAATCAAAGGAGGATAACTCAAATAGACCAATTCGCTTTTGCCAAACTCAGTGGAAGCAAGTAGAACAGCCGTGAATTTACGTGTCAAAAACTGTTTGCAATCATTTAGTTGAATATGCAAATAAGGATTCGCACATTATTACTCTAATAAAATAGCTAATACAAAAGGATCTCTGGGTTCGTTTGCACCTATTCCTTGTTTTAAATGACTGCAAGTATAATGGGTGTAAGTTTTGTCTAACAAAATGTTTACAGTCCAATCAGATCATTAACCTAAAATATGAAGAGAGTGATGCATCCGCTGTGGTGCAATAACAAAGACGCTGGAGCACAACAAAAGTAATTGGAATACGGTTCTCTCAAAGCTAAAATCTATTTTTCTTTTACAATGAGCAAAACATTTCACTTTTATAAAGACTGTTTCCCACAGTAGATAACATTGGTTATGCATTTAGTGGTTTGTGGTCATTTAGGTAGATTTCCTTGATGCATCAAATACCATCACGAAAATAATTGTGTTCCTTAACAAAATAACTTTACATTTACTTTGTTTTCACATTTATTTTTCAAGTGCTCTTTTATGAATATACAAATTATTTAGCAAATTACAGAATTCTAATTCTCTAATTCATCCCGCCTTCTGGTGGAACCAGACTGTAGGAATCCATTTCAGCATTTTCCAAAGTGTGTTCCACAGAACACCAATTCCACAATATGTCAAATATATGTTACTCAAATAAATGGGATTTCCTAGTCACATAGGAATGGGGGATGCTGGGGAACAAACTTAGATAGATTTCTCTATTACGGAACTTCTCTGGTCTTTTAATATGTTAATGAACACTGAAAATCTCCAAGGAAGTGTATGTAAAGGCTGTGGAGTTTCCCAAAACTTTTCACCTCTAAACTTTTTGTTCAATGGACACCTTTCAGAATTGATCATATAGGAGCCACTAATGTATATTTCCATTATCTGGACCATGCAGCTTGGGTAGTAAGTGAAACAGGTTTAAGAGATGGGTGGAGGGGGGTGGCACTCTAAAGAGTATCACAGAGTAGCATCCAATTAAGAGGGCAGCTATTGCTCAATTTTGTCCACCGAAAAAAAGTAGGATAGATGTTCCAATTTTTTTTAAGAGAAGCAGGAAATTTGGATTTTTTATGTGGCAGAATTTGTTTTAAAACACTCTGTGGGCCAAACATGTCTGTCACAAACATGGTCCCTGAGCTTCCCCAAAATAGCAATTGTAATCCATTCTATAAAACATATGTCTAGAAAAGTCAGGTCTATACTAACTCATCCTTCAGGTTATGGTTTAAGGTCATTGTAATGACACTGGTAAGTGATAGAAGTTTCTGGTCACTTTGCATGGTACTCTTAGAAATCATCATGCAGAACCTACATGAGATTATTTCACTTCCTGTAGCCCACAACATGCTGTCCAGATCTCTTACAGCATAATCTATAAACATTAGAAGCGTAATCAATGTTGATTAGGAAAAAGGAACAAAATTAATAGTAAATATATTAGTTTGCTAGGGCGATCATAATAAATACAACAGACTGGGTGGCTTAAACAACAGAAATCGATTTTCTCACACTTCCAGAGCCTGGAAGCCCAAAATCAAGGTATTGGCAGGGTTTGTTTTTTTCTGAGGCCTCTCTCTTTGGTTTGTAGATGGCTGTCTTCTGGTTTGTCCTTACATGGTCTTCCCTGTGTGTGTGTGTGTGTGTGTGTGTGTGTGTGTGTGTGTGTGTGTGTGTACCCTAATCTCCTCTTACCCAGATAGCAGACATACTGGATTACGGCCCATGCATATGACCCCATTTTACCTTAATTATCACTTTAAAGGCCCTCTCTCCAAATATAGTCACATTCTGAGATGGGGGGAGGGGTAAGGATTTCAACACAGGAATTGACTGGAAGGGGAGGAAGGACACAATTCAGCCCATAACAGTAAATGACCCTACGAAGACAAAAATCTACTAAGTCTCTTTTTTTACTTGCATTTACTTTATAAAAAGTAACTCAAGGTCATAAATAATAAAAATGTAAAGCCTGTCACAGGAAGGTAAAACATCAAAGTAAAATTGGTAAGGAAATAGTTGGAAGATATTTTTGAAAAGCCTGCTGCTTTTAATTCAACATGGTCTGTCCATACCTAGCATGGGGCTTCAAAGAATTATCATCCATAATATCCAGGTGTAACAGATAATACTTTTGAGAATTTCTGGATGATGGGAGACCAGGAGAGAGGGGTTAGTATGGCATGCATAGTATCCCCTACAAATCATAGGGGTGAGCTGTGCCAGAGAAACTATCAATTTCATGCTAAATTCCCACAAGGAGTTAAGGGACTAGCTGGTAGCTAGTAAAGTGTTGGGAAGGGTAAATCATATCAGATGGGGCTTTGGCTTTTTTTTTTTTTAATAGAGTTTTGGCTTTTGTTTTCTGTACAAGTCATACTATATGTAGACTTCAGTGAAGCTGACAATTGTAGCTCAAAAGCTCTTATGACATGGAAAGGACCCTATTGTTGATTGTAGGGTTGTACTCCAAAATGTACTTTTAGTGGTTTGATGTCAGCTTAAGGGCATTCCCAGAAAGCTAGATTTTGATCTGATATCTTAACACTTTTATTAACAAGTACAGTGATTCAATGGACATGCTGACCGTGCCACTGACAACAATTTGCGGGGAAAAGGTTTGTTTGATAAAAGCCAGGAAAGCAGAAAGTATAGAGAGGGAATATGGGAAAGATTCTCTTAGACTGGGAGAGAGCTTGGATAATTCTAGACCTACCACCTTGAAGCAGAAACCTAAGT
This sequence comes from Pteropus medius, assembly GCF_902729225.1. Classification (NCBI taxonomy): domain Eukaryota; kingdom Metazoa; phylum Chordata; class Mammalia; order Chiroptera; family Pteropodidae; genus Pteropus; species Pteropus medius. Next base: position 34,991,572 of record NW_024354875.1, read on the forward strand.
GTAAGTGAGCTCTTTAAATGCATAACCTTCGCACTATGAATTGAGGCTTTTTTTTCTTCAGTCTACCTAAGAGTCTTGAGCCAATTTCGCATGGGTGGAGTAAACTTATGGCCATCTCTTACCTAGTTATTTAACTTAATAAGCATCCATGCTGGGTCCCAACTCAAGACAGGTCCTCGGTTGTTGGATAAAAGTGCCCTCTGTGTATCTTACTTTCATTGAACATCTAGGATGGAAGGAGTTGTTCTTATAATACCTTGCATATAAAATGTTTTTCAGCTAAAGACCCCAATACCTATACACCTACAAAGTTATTATTTTGGCTACAGGCTGCAAGTGTGAGACTACTTCACATCAATAAGGTAGAGATGGATTCCTGGCCCGTTTCAGCCTCAGATGTTGTTAATGTCATCGGGGCTCTGTGTTTATCCTACAACAGCTGAACTCATGGCTTGGCAGGTCAAAAAACCTTTCTGTGCACTTTTCAACCCACACTGAAGTCCAGTATCTGGGAAAACACTCAGGAAAATATTATTTCCATTTGCAAATTTCCTTATGGTCACATTGTTATTTTGGCAAATGCAGGCAGAAATTAAATGTCTGTCAAATGCATACTACTGGCTCCACCAGCTAATGTATAATTCTGGCTTTGCCCTTTAATTTTCATCAGGGAAACAAAAAATCGATTTAAAAGATTTTTAAAGATCTATCTTCAGGAATCCTGTGGAAACTCACAGGTGTCAGACTTAACCTGCAGAATAAAACCCAAAAAGTCAAATCTTATCAAAACTGGAGATTTGCCCAGAGAAAACATATTACCCCATCACATGAAAAACACTTGTGTGTGTGTTTCAACTCATGCCTCCCTCATTTACTTAAGGTTTCCTTTATTTAAGGAATATTTACTGAGCACCTACTAAGTGCCGGATGTTGTTAAGCACTAGAGAAGGTACAAAGATGAATTAGACAAGGTTCCTGCATTCAATGTGCTCACGATCTGGGCACAAAAACCAGACACTGAAGGAATTAATTACAATTCAGTGTAAAGGTGACTTTAGCAGAAGCAACTGACTGCTGCCCTTATAACGTGGAAGATGGCATACCTCTGCCAGGGTGGTAGAGATGGGAGATTTCTGCCTACCTGAGAGCCCTAAGTCAACAATTCGTTTCCATACTCTTGAAAGAGGGCTGGCAAAATACAGTCCACAGGCCAAATCCAACCCACTGTCCGTTTTTGTAAATAAAGTTTTATTGGAACACAGCCATGTCCATTCATTTACATGTTGTCTATGGCTACTTTTTACCTGTAATGGATAAATGGAATGATTGCCCCCAAAAGTATCTATATTATAATACCCAGAACTTGTGACTATGTTACTTTATATGGCTCAAATTAATCACAAGTCCTTGAAAGTAGAGAATCTTTCCCCAGCTGTGACCAATGGTCAATATGGTGGTATAAGAAAGTACTGATGCCTCAGTGCTAGTTCTAAGATGTGAAAAGCTGTTTGTAAGGAACCAAATTTTGCCAACAACCCCAATGAGCAGGAAAAATAATCTTCCCCTAGAGCTTCCAGAAAGGAGTTCAGCCCGGCGACACCTGTGTCAGATTTCTGACCTACAAAGATAAAGTTCTGTTTTTTAAAGCTATCTAGTTTGTGGCATTACAACAGCAATAGAAAACTAATATAGACAGAGACCATGTGGCCTGGAAAGCCTAAAATATTTACTGTTTGCCCTTTATAGAAAAAGTTTGCCAACCTCTATTCTTAAATATGCTTGGCAAATATTCCAGAGATATTTCAAAAGCTGGCGGTAAAAACTACTAATTTTCCCCCAGTATCCATTCTTCTTTTTTTATTTTTTTAGTGATAGGACCCCCACACACACACACACACTTTTATCAGGGCTTATGGACATCCAGCTAGAGACTATATTTTCCACCTTTTTTTTGCAGCTAGACATATCCATGTTGTAAAATTATTGCCAACAGACTGTGAAAGCAAGTGATGTGTGCAACTCTATGTCACTTTCATAAAAGGAAGTTGCTTACCTTCCACTTTCTCTTGCCCTTTTCCCATGTGCTAGAATGCAAACCTGGTGATAAGCCACCTCTGACAACATGGAAGAGGCTAACGCCCTCAGGAATGATGAAATAACAAAATGGAAGGAATGTGAATCTCTGAACGGCCTTATGGAGCAGAGGCGTAACTAATTTGGATCTCACTACCTATGTCTGAACTGTTACACAAGAGAAGAATAAACTTGTATCTTATCTGAGATACTATGTTCTGGGACGTTTCTGTTTCAATAACTCAAGCTTCACCTTAACTAGTATGGGGTGCAGTCCTCTACCTTAGGATAGGATTAGAAAAGACAGATTTGTTAATGAATGGGCTGCTCTAGTCAACAGTCACCATAGGTGCTTGGAGCTTTCCCAGACCAACTTGAAACCTCATGTGGAAATCTGAAAATGTGGCTGCAAATTGTACAACATTCTTCCCATAAAGAAGTGGGATCTATGTCTCCTCTCCTTGAGTTGGAGGAAACCTTGTGTCTGCTTTGATTCATAAAGAATTACAGAAGTGATGCTACTGACCTCAGAAACTGGGTCATAAAAGGCCATGCAGTTTCCTTGCTGTTAGCTAGAATATTTACAATGAAGCCCTGAGTTACCATGTTAGAAGTCTACCTACCCCAAGACCATCATACTGGAGAGACCACATATACATACTCAGGTCAACAGACCCAGCTGAGGGATCCACCAATCATTCCAGTCAGGTGTCAGACATGTGAGAGAAGAAGGTATAGTGGAAGTGGATCCCCAGACCCAGCTATTCCAGCCTCAAGCATTTGAGACATCCCCAGTTGTCTGAGACATTTCAGACAATGTGAAACAGAGAAGAGCCCTTTGCCCTTTCTGAATTTCTTACTCATAGAATCAACAAGCATAATAAAATGGATGCTATACTATGTCACTAAGTTTTGGAGAGATTGGTTACACCTCACCCCTCTCTCTAAGAATGAAGAAAAGAGGAAACAGACTTGGATGACAAAGCATAAAAATTCACCGTCTTCCCAACCACCCAAAACTAACAATTGGGATCCATCCAGAAGAGACAAATGAGATGTCTCCAACATGGTCTTCTTCTTAAGGTAATGGAACCCCGTATTCTTCACCAGTTCATGACCATAGGTATGAGTCCTCTGAGCCACTCCTGGCCTTGGAGTACCATAATGCCACAACACTAAGGGGCAGTAGCGTTCAGCACTAATGACAATCAGAGGTTAACACTATTATAATGACTTTGCCCTGAAGTAAAAATAGCAAGTGTTTAGAAGGCCCCGGATGACAGCCCAGACTTGGTCCTTTGTGATATCTATGTCTCATAAAGAGCCCAAGATAAACCTTTGTGGAGAAGGGTGTCCAACAGAGTATGTCAAATAATCTAGGAAATGTCACTATAGGAATGCCAAGCATCCTGGTAGCATCTTTCTGATGACTATTGGGCAGCACCACTACAACAAGTTTGGTTAGTACTGGTGTCCCATTATGCAACTTGGATTTCTATGACATCGCTCTTCTTGGAAGTATGCTGCTTTGCAATAACTTGGGGCTTACAATGAATTAAAGACTGTGAACTTGCTGACATACACTGGCAGCCAGGAGGGGATCAGCCCACAGGAAGAGAAAGAAAAGCAAGTCTCCCTCCCCGCTGTAAGCGATCCCTCTGCCACTGGGAGCTCCTGAGTCTTTGTTAACTCATGTTTGCTAGGACCTTTGCCAACCTTAGGGATAAGCCTGCTAGTTAAAATCAAAACTCGTACCCTGTTTAACCCATTAGCTAGTTTAGTTCTTGAAATGTATTATATAACCATATTGTTTTAATTGTAATTTATTCTGAAGATCACACTGAACCTGCTCAATGCTCAGTAAGTCATGTAATGGCCTCTGGCCAAAAACAATAAAAACTAGACTGAAGTTTACTGATGGAATGAGAAAGCAAATTTGAAAAAGCTTTACCATTTACATAATTAGATTTTATTTAGACATGTTTATATCTGTAAAAACCATTGTCAAAGGATCCTTAATTTTCCTGAAACTTGCCTGACGGAATATACTTTTTCTTACCAAGCAGATGAAGTGTAAGGTTTTGAGTGCCCCCTGGTAATCTTTTCTCAGCACTGCCCCACTACCACCACCCCACAGCTACCCCTTCGCCAGGAAGCACTCGTGTTTAATTTTTTGTTTGTTTGTTTTTTCATTATTGCAAGCCACGTCCTTGCACTATCAAGCTCTGGAAAGCATTTACATATTCATATGAGCAAAGTTAGTCTCTAAGAAATAAAGGTCCAGTGGGGATTTTTGAAAAGCCCTTCAGAGGTAATATATCCAAGTAACAGTTCATTGTTTCCTTAATGCACTGATACTTTCCAGAAGACAAAACACACTAAAGAGACAGCAGGATGCATTGTGAAACACGGCATCCTAAATTATAGCTTTACTTTAAGTGGGAGACTTTCAGTATGATTGGACATGATAGTATCCAGAACTCCCAAGGAGTTTGAAGTGATAAAATCTGGTCCTCTGTCACTGAACTATTACTAAACTTGATCTTGAATATTTTGATTATGAGTTCAACTAACACTCCCTCCCCAAAATTCCCACATCCTTTACATCCTTTAACATTGGCATGGTAATGCTAAGAGTAACAGGATTCCCTTATGCCCTAAGGATACTTCTTAGAGTTCTAGATTCTCTTCCTAAGCATCCAGGTAAGTATAAACAAAGCAAAGGCCCATTAGCCAATACCTCTTCCAAAGGAATAAAAAATACATATTTTCCAAAGACTCCTTCTAACTACTCTGGAAAAATCACTTTCTCCTGCTTAAAAATTAAAAAGTATGTTCCCCTTAAATACGTTTTATAATATGTATGGCTTTTTAAATGTGAAGGGCAGAATAGGCTAGTCCTACATATGCAAGATAATCCATGAGCAGCTTCTGAAAGGAGAAAACAGTGATTCTTATAAGACAGAAGGTTGGGGTAGCAGTGCTGTCTTTGTCTTTAACTATCTGACTTTGGAAGAATCACTTTGCCTCTTTAGACCTCAGTTTCCTTACCTATAAAATTAAGGCAAAAATAGAAGATCATGCAAGTTGGTTCTTTTCAATTCTATGGATAGAAAGACAGTAATTGTACTTGGGTATCTATAGTTCTTTAACTCATGTTCTAATGTATTATCCATTTAAATGATTCAACAAATCATCACTAATTGAGCCCCTACTAAACTGTAAGTGATACCAAAGTGGGAGACACAGAACCTGCCCTCAGATAACTCTCAATTTAGTTGTGATGATGGAACCAAGACATGAAGTTATATCGTGTCACAATGCACCGTACAAGTTGTCACCAGGGTCAGTCCCTGACTGCACAGCTGCGGGTTTGGAAGACCTGCCTCCCAACAGCTCAGTCTTTCCGTACTCTGAGTCGGTGAGAACCAAGCCAAGCAATGTATGATAAAACACACTCTCATAGGTTTGGTCTGCAGTTCTGAACTTCCACCCCCAGGCTCAGACACCCACATGTCCATCCAACTCCCGCCTTCACTCAAACATTGTGCACAATCCGTAAGATGGTTTTCGCTACTCGTTTTTCTTATAAACTGTATGAGTGTGCAGACTAAGGTGCCATTCAGAATCCTAAAAGCTAGAGCTGCTTAAACCAGAAGTTTACATCATCTTTAATGTAACAACGGTCCAGAGGCTGTTTTTCTCTATGCCCAGCTTCCATTTCTGGATCCAAGAGAGCTGATACAGTTTCATACATTGCTACAATCAGTAAGCAATGGTAATGGCAGAATAATTCGAGTGTCACGACCTTGAAGTGTTCAACGTTTAGGTGAAGAAATTACCAGGGCCTTGAATTTGTTTAAATATCCAAAATCCACTTTATCCCTACACTTCACAAATGAATTCTATAATTCTGTAATTCTGTAATCCAGAGTGTTTTCATAGGATGCATCCCCAAGTGGCTCTGAGAATTTGTTATGCTGTAATGAAGAACATTTAGGGTAAAAAGATATCAAACTAAACAGGGATAAAAAAAAAAAATCAAAGGTAGTATAAATGACACAACCATACTGAAAAGAAGCCAGGAAGTTTGCATTAAGAGGTTTGCTACCATTTGGGCAGAAATAAGACTGATGTTTGCATTCAGCCTGCCCACCGCCCCCCTCCCTTACCCCCCATGCGTTACTCAGGGGGCTGTTTCAAGCTCAAACAGACTTTAATGGGCTGCTTCCAATGTGCAAACTTAAAACCTGATCTTTGTTGGATGGGGGTGGGGAAGGGTGATGGTCTGTAGAGTGACATAAATAGACACTTTAAAGTTAATGACATTTATAGTCTCTAGTAAGTAAGAAAGGGAAATGGGGACAGAACAGAGGTCTCTGCAATATTGAAAGATCTGGGGATATTGAGTCTAAATGAAATCGTCCTGACAATGGAGTATATCTTTTGGGGCACCTCAGAGAAAAGGACATTACACTTCCCATCTGCAGCCTGAATATGTGTGATAATGAATTCATGAGTTTGAGACTGTATCTATGACATTTCTTCTACTACAAGCTTAATACTTATATAAATGGGATTTTTCTTTCAGAGTCACAGGAGGGGAAGTAAGACAGAGCAGCTGGAGCAAATAGAAACTCTCTGTTTACCTTACATATTTATATTTTCTTTGTGAAATGGCAGGAAGTGTCCTCTCACATAATTGAAAATCTTCAAAGTCTTTTTAAATTAAAGTATTCCCTGAATATTTATATGAAAAAAAATTATGCTTATAACCAGTAGCATGTTATTCCAACCAGAGTTTCCTTCAAATACTCTTTCTAACACTAAGTTTCTTGTTCCGGGTGTTATAATCAAGCCTAATAAATACTGTTTTATATTAATCTCCCTATATCTAAAAAGATTTTTTAAAAAGAAAAAGGAAAAACACACACCTACTTCTATATTATTGTTATTCTAATCCAGTCTACTGGTTCAGAGATAAAACCAAACTGATGTATTAAATGTAAACACAAAATCTATGATGCTTTGGGCCTAGCCTTACAAAACCTAAATTAGGTGATAAATAAAAATTTATCTCACTTCATGACCAGATTTACTTCCAAAAATTCTGTGTTGGACATATTATATTTTAAACACTAACTGAAATCTGTGGTGTATTATTTAGGGTAAACAGTTACACCTAAAAACTGTATTTTCACATGTAGGTTTGTTTTTTTAAATATATGTTTTTTATTTTTGTTGAGCTTAATGATTCCAATTACTAGAAGAAATGATAATTATGTGACATGATACAGGTGCTAATTATTGCTACAATGGTAATCATATCATGATATTTAAGTGTATCAAATCAACATATAATACCTTAAATTTACACAATGTTATATGTCAAATATATTTCAATTCAAAAAATCAAAAAACATATAGATTTCTTGAAAACAAGCTATAGATTTGCACATAAAAGATGAAAACTGCCCTCCCAGCCTCCTCTCTCTAAAGCCCATGTTGGAGACAGCCACCTAGACAGTGACGCACAGCAGCCAACGTGCCAAAATGCCAGCTCCTTTTGGTTCCTGTCCCCCACCCAGTGTCTGCTTTTTCAGCCTAAGAACCACTTCCTGAGAAAGTGCTCTGTTGCCCACGCTCTAGCACAGTCACCCCGGGGCCCTCCAGCTGGGCAAGTCTCACTAGACTTTCACCTTTCATGTTTAAAGCTTGCCATCAAATAAAAGGCGGACCCTACTCCATCAGGCAACCACTTCCAGAGCATGGGGTTAACTGAGTTTCCCTTTCAAAGATAGCGTCATCGCTATAACACACTACAGAGATCTATTTGGCACTCAGGCACTAGGAATTTTAATAAATGCTGCTTTAGTTCTGTGATTTTATTTCAACAAATTGAGGCCCTTTCTCTCATTCTCAGTTGACAAGAGCCCTGTGTATTCACTATTTACGAAGTTCAGATTAGAAGATTCCATGTGAGTAACAAGGCTGTGATTCCTGCTCTCATCTCTGAAAACACTTGCTGTTTACAGAGGGCAAGCTGCTTTTGCGGGATTCAAAGCATTACTAATTAAAACCTGTTACCTTCCTAAGGGCAGATATATTCTCCTCCAGAGCAGCATTTGTCTGTCCCATTAGCATTAATGGGAGAAACACAAGTGCATAGAGAGGAGAATGGTCCCCTTGGGTCTTTGAACTTAAGTCTACTTCAAAACTGAAACCGATATATACAATGGTATCATTGATGCCATTAAAAATCATTATACTTTACTGCAACTTTTATAAAAGTAATTGCAAGCTTCATGAAATATACTTGGCTCCTGAGAATCGTGCATTATTCAGCTGAGATTGGACATGATAAAGTGAATTACACTATAATACTTGAAAAATATTTTGGCCAGGAGAATTTATTAGATTTAGTCAAGCTTGTGCAGAGGTCTGTGTTTATAAAGACAATTAGTGAGGGCAAATTTTAAAAGCATATGCAATTCTCTGCTAAAATTCAGGAAAGGAGTTGGTTAAAGGTGCAACTCAATGCAACCCACTATCTTTCCAATGATATGTCTTAATGGGGGGGCTATAACATACCCTCACCTTATGTCTCTGTAATATCCTTCATTTGCATAGCCTTAAGTGTTTTACAGGCATTATGTAGCTGATGTTCCAATTATTTTAGAGGAAGTAGAAGGAGGGCATTTTTTTTTTCCAGGCTGTGAAATTGAGGCTCAGAAAAGCACTGTGGTGATCAGAGTGGGAGATGACTAAAAACAAAGGATCTCTGAGTGCTGACTTGAAAGACGAATCTAAAGGATTCAACTTGAAGAGTCAGGGCAGGATGCCTTGAATTTCCAAAACAGAGGTCCTCGTCTGCCAAATTAGCTGACAAATTCACTGTCCTAGGAGGCAGCTGAGCATGCTCATCAGCCCTATGACCATGAGCAAATTTAAGTTTACTCCTATGTAAAATAGAGATTAGAAAGTACCTACCTCATGTGGTTGTTCTGAAAATTAAATGACTTACTCTTAGATATAAAACACTTTGAATAGTGCCTGGCCCTATTCAGTAAATGTTAGTCCTTTCTACTAACCTTTTGGCCCAGCTAGGGCTCTGTTATCCATAAGGAAACAGTGCATGGTGAACGCTGATTAGCCGAGAGAGAACTACCCCTTGCTTCTAATCTCCCCAAAAGGCAGTTCCATCCATACTCTATTGCATCATTTAAGTCCCATGGTTTAGGGCTCTGGCCTCTCTAACAATACAAGTTGCCTGGGAAAGAAATATACCATTCCAAGTGTCTAGCATGCATGCCACAATCTGTATAACTTCATCAGGTCCTCTCCTGAGCGAAGAGAGAGAAGCTGTGTTTCCTGCACCCTCCGAAGAAGGGTGGACCAGAAAGCCAAGGTTGGTGCCGACATCCTGGAGCCACCTCTGACCTCAGGGCCGTACCTAATTCCTTACGTATAATCAGCCACTGATTTCTTTACTAGTAAATTGTGTCTGCAATTTCCGAATCTGCCTTGTGTTGCTTGAACCAGAATTCCAGGGGTCTGAGGTCTTCTTAGTAAAGGAATATTTAACCACAGCTCTGAACGTGCTGCAGGCTAGAATGCCAGTGGTGCCAAAAAATGTCTCTTTCCATAGTCTTCTCTCTGTGTGCTTGGCTACCTGGACCGTCATGAGAAAGGAAGAAGGGTACCCAGGAAGGCCTCTCTTTGCCTAGTAAGTCCCCTTTAAGTCTGACAAGTTAGTCGTTCTCCCCTGTGCTCCCTCAGCATTTTACAGAGCTCCTTCTTAACACTTCTCACATTTTACTGAAATTGTTTATGCCTTTCTCCACTGAACAGTAAACTCCTAAAGGAGAGAGGCTAAATTATATTTAACTTTGTACCAGTACAGTGCCAATATTAGTAGACACTCACATATTCACTAAATACAAAACTTCTGGGCAAAAGGAGTTTGCCAAATCATTTCTTAGGACCGTGAGTTTTTTTAAACTGTATTCTTGCAGTTCTTCATTCAGGTTCAAGTACTCTGAGCCTGGTCCTCAGTGTTCTTAAAGGTGATTTGATTTGCTTCAAAGTTGCCTTCGTATTTCTTAGTTTTAGAGCAATCACATAAATGCTAAATTGGACATTTTTTTCTTATTTTTAAATGTCAGCAATAATAAACTAAAAAGCCTGTATTTGCTTTTTAAATGTAATGAAAGTAAAATTAGACCACCAGATCAATTTTACAGATTATTTTCATATCTTTGGGACTTAAACAAACTAACAAAAACTGTGGTCCCCAGAAAGTTTAAGAAGTCTTCAAAATCACTAGCTTAATAAGAGAGAGAGAGAGAGAGAGAGAGAGAGAGAGAGAGAACGCACGCACCTCAATAAACCTTATCAACCTTTTTTCATTCCACTGGCAATTTTCTGACCTCTAAGTTGAAAACTTGAGTCCTGAATTCTGCTCATGGGTGAGTAATCACAGCAAGCCCCTAGCAGAACCTATGCCCGAACTACAAATATATCATCTTCAGCATTGTAAATCAAAGCCTCAAAGAGCATCATTTAGCCTGCAGCTAAAATTGCTTGTTTATCAGATGGTGCCTGGTTTAGCGTGGAGCAGTCCCTTGTAAATCTCTGGGACCTTTTACAGCATATACTTAAGCAAGCACATCGGCTCCTGGGAGGCTTTCTGAGAGGTTTAATGACTGTGGGTTGCTAAAAGATCCAGGCTTTGGTTTAGTTAAAGTGGCTATGGGTACAGTTTGGCTCCATTTTGTAAACTCACAAAGATAAGACGTCTGCTTTCTCCAAAGTGAGGGCGATCATTTGTTTCTTAGGGAATCTTTATATCCAAAGTGTTAATGTCCTCGTGGCTTTGGGCATTTTGACCTTTCATCTGGTAACTTTGGATTTACTGAGGGAGAGAGTTCTTTCTCCAGGCTTTATTGCCATTCTGGAAAGACAATGAAATGCATGCGACTCTTCAAGATTACACCCCCCAAAAAAAGGTTTTGGATTAACACTGTACTTGTCACACATGTGATCTTTTGCTCTCCTCTCCCCACCCTTATCCCGCGCCCACCAAATATAACACTACAACCTCTCTTTAATTACATGTAAGAGTAAATATGTGCCCATGCTTCTTCAACAGGGCAATTAATGTGCCTGCTACAGATCCTACTGGCCTCTTGCTCGCCTCAGCACTTTGTTTCTTAGACAGAGAACAGTTTATAGATTCTATCCATGTAGCTAAAGGTAGCAAATGAAAATTGCTACCTTTAGTAAATTCCCAGTAAATTCCCCTTGGTTTAAAAACCTAGCTACTTTGCCAGAGTCATGAATAGCTTATTGACTGAATATACCACCAAGGACCCAGGCAGCCCAGTAACTACTTTACTAATGGGCATTGGAAAAGGCCTGATAAAATTCACTAATTAAAGAAATCTTTACACAATTCTTTCTTATATATGGTCTCTTTGATACAAGTTAATTAAAGTACTCTTCAAAACCTTTACCTGACGTGGGAAAAGTTCCCTAGAGAGTTGAAGGAGAAGCTAAGCACATTTAAGGGGCTTGTGTCCTGTTTTCAGGCAATGATCATTTGTTTCCATGCTGGTTTGAAAATCAGTCTCTTTTTCCAAAAACCATGCCATTTTTACTAAGTCTAAGCTTAATGTTTTTGCCTTGGCTTCTGTTAAAAACAAAAGTTTTGTTCTTTGTTTTGGGGGTTTTGCTTTAGGGTTTTTTTTTGTTTTGTTTTGTTTTTGCTAGTAGTTTTACTGTTCTCCAAACAAGCACACTGCTGTGGGTAAGCTCTTCCCACTTGGCAGCATTTCGATGAAGGGCATTCAAGCTGGGAACTCCTGAGGACAAGTACACAATACTTGTCATAAAAGCTAAAAATATGGGCACCTGTTGCATCCTACTAAAATCACAACAAGCTGGCATAGCACTTGGGAAATAAAAGCTTAACTGACTCATATGCTTCCTGAAAATAGACTTTATACACTTATTCCTCCAAAACCAAGTCAGAGAGACAGTTTTGTAATATTCAAGCAAATTAGAAGACAGACGATGCTGATGAGCCCTTGAATGTTGGAGGAGAAAAGGTTAGAAGAGCACATTTTCTCTTCCCGTGTGCCTGATGACCAAATTTTTAGCCCTTTTCACTATAACCCTCAAAAGGCAAGGCATATAATACAAGAGCCCTCTTGGACTATGGGTAACATTATACATTACACATTCATTCATTCATTCATGCAAGAAATGTTTATTGAGCACTTATTATGCCTGATGCTAGGCTCTAGGTCACAATTTCTCTATTCTCAGTGGAGCACATAGTCTACTAAGAAAGGGTGTCCATTAATAATAACAAGAAGATGTAAAATTGCAATATGGACAAGATCTTTAAAGGAGAGATACAGAATACTGTGAAAGTGTGAGAAAGCAGAGGACTTCCATCTATTTTGGAAAATCAAAGACAATCCCTCTATGAAAGTAACACTGGGATCAGAAGCATAAGTCAGGGTTAACTAGGCAAAGAAGGAAAAAAATAACATTCCTAATAGGGGGCGCAGAACATGCAAAGGCCCTGTGGCAGGCAGAAACTGTGAGCAGGCCAGACTGACTGAAGAAGAGACCTCAAAAAGGAGCTTAGTGCAGGCTGAGGTTGAGCCTTAGAGCACTCCTAAGTCCATATTAGTTTGTAAGTATCATATGAGCAATGGGAATCACTGAAGGAACCTAAACAGGGGCTAACATAATCAAAACTGCATTTTGACTATAGCACAATGGCTACAGGGTAAAAAAGAGATTGAGGGGCAGTCACGACCCATCTTTATGAAGAGATGAGTTAAGAGAGAGTTGCAATAATTCAGGAAGGAGATGGTAAGAGCAAGGACAAGGGTAGAAATGGCAGAAAATCAGAGGGAAGTAGACAGATTTGAGAAATATTTGAAAAATAATATCAATAGGACTCGTGATTGGACATATGAGATGTAGGAGAAAGAGATGTCATGAACAACTCCTAAGCTTTGATATGCCCAACTGAATGGATGGTGTTTTTTTTAGTGTTCTAAGGGAAAATGGAAAAAGATGAGGCTTGAGGACAGAGAAGAGTTTTGAACATAATGGATTTGAAGTGGCTCTGAAACATCAGGAGATATGAAGTAGGCAGTTGGATAAACAGGCACAGAGATCTCAGACTTGGTCTAGAGATATTAACTATGAAACACCTATGTGGGGTTGGCCACTGAAGCCATGTGTATTAACTTCCTAGTTAATAACAAATTACCAGAACATGATGCTTAAAAGAACAGAAATTTATTCTTTTACCTTTTTTGAGGCCAAATGTCTGAAAGCAAAGGGTCAGCAGGGCCATGCTCCCTTCGAAGGCTCTAGGAAGAATCTTTCCTGCCTCTTCCAGCATTCCTAGGCATTTCTTAACTTGTGGCCACATCACTTCAATCTCTGCCTCTGTCTTCACACTGCCTTCTTCTCTTCTCTGTATTCTCTTCTGTCTGTGCAACTCTTACAGAACACTTGTCATTATATTTAGGGCCCATTTAGTTAATCCAGAATGGTCTCATAAAAAGACACTTAATGTAATTACATCCACAAAGACCCTTCTTCCAAATAAAGTCACATGCATAGGTTCCAGGAGCGAGGATGTGGACATATGTATCTGGGAGGCACAATTCAATCCACTACTGCATTGATATGTAAATGGATGAAATCATCTCAGGAGACAATATAAAGTGAGAAAAGAGTCTAAGACTGTACCTAGAGGAACTCCAATATTTATTGTGTACTATGTACAATTCCATACACTGCAAGTAAGTCCATTGATTAAAAAGTTCCTTAGGACTCTGAGATCTCTATTAATTAGAAATCCCAAAGTTTCACATTCATTCATCATTCTTACCCACGATCCCTTTGCTCATATACCCTCTCCTGCAAACTTCTTTCAAATTCTTCTGTCCAGTTAATTAGCACTTAATTAGCACTCTCATTAATTGCTATCTAAATGTTCTGCATGCATTATTCCTAGGGTGTTCCTTGAGGGCAGGCTCTGTGTATTCTATGTCTCTGAGATTTCCCAACCATATAGTCCTGGATACATGACAAATATCCAGTAGATACTTGTTGATCGATGAGGGCTATATTTAGTTTTCTATTACTTGTTTTCCATTATTATTAGTAGTAGTTTTCTATTATTAATTTTTAGTATTTCTATTAAGCCACAAACTTAGTGGCTTAAAACAACACAACATCATATTATAGTTAATAAGTTAGAAGTCCAGACTCAGAGTCCTTGTCACCAGCTCATATTTGTAACCATATTAGTCAGAAGCCTGGGAGAACCAGCTAGCTTGCCACCACATTCTCAAGGGCTTCCTTAAGACTTTCACCTGAGGTTTAAAAGAAAATGGTACCAAAAAAAATGGTACAAATATTAAGATGTCCTCTCCAATTTGACTTCAAATGGGATAAAGGAACATTCAAAACATATATTCTTTGACCTCTTAACTCTTCTGGAGATAGAGTTGTTTTCAATTCCACTCTAGCAGGTGGATGCAGCAGCATCTTTGAATAATGACAATGACACTTTTGATATATAAAATGTAATTTGTCTTCCTTTTATTAACAAACACTTTTCTAGAGAGCAAATTTCATAGCTCAGACAAATATGAAAGTATTGCCTATCTGCCAAGGAATTATATAAATCTATACTGTCTCCTCCACTAGGAGGTGATAAGAATTGATGGTTGTAAAGTAATGTGAGATTAGTATCACATGATAAATAAAGCTGATTTTTTTATCATATAGGTTAAAAATTGGGAGAAAAGACACAAGAAGAAAATTTTATTCTGCCTTTGGAGCAATCAAATGTAGATTTTAAAAAGCAGGGAGTGTTTCCCCCCAAATAGTCTATTATTTCTAAAAAGCAACAAAGAGGAATGGTCATGGGGGTGGGGAGGTGGCAATGACTAACATTTAGGTTTCAAAATCGATAATTGAATTTTCAAGGGTTGTTTTACTAAAGTTTAGAGTTCAAACTGAAAGGAAGGGCTTATAGGAAGTATAAGTGATGGTGTATGTAAGAAAGCAAAATCAGACCAAATTTCTTAATATCTGTTAACTGTCAATGTTTTCATTCATTCACTCAAGACATAGTCATTGAGTGCCTACTGTGTTCCAGGCACCATTCTATGTTCTGGGCAAGAAGACAGATAAAATACCTGGAGTTTTAAAATGGGGAAAGATTTGAAAATTTTTTACTTGTGAAAAACTCGAAAACTTAATCCAAAATAATAAAGTCAAGAAATTCCAGATTCTGGGCAATTCGATAAGGATTTTCACTGGAGAAAACATGCCTACAGGAGAGATGAAGAGAAGACTAGTCTGAGCTCAGGTTCAAGGCTGGCCCGGTCATAGACAGTTCTCCACTGCCTTTTCTGGAAAAGGAGATCATGTCCTTACAATCTCTCAATGACCCTCTTGAGCTGGCATTTTAAGATTATAAATTGCTATGACTAGTTCTGTTCATGGAAAACATGAGAAATGTTAAGTTATACAATATGAGGGAAGAGAAGCTTTAAAGGCTCCAAGTAAAATGATAAGTTTACTGACTAAAATGTATATTAGCATATTTAAACGTGGTATATTTAAGGGTGAAGGAGGCTGATAAAAGCATTATCTTAAACTGGTTCATACTCAGTCCCAGCCCTAAATATACCCATTGCTCCCCATCTTTATAAAAGCCCAAGTCGACATCCTGTGCCACAACCTTGCATCCAGCCTCACCCTCTCAGGTTTGGCCCTGTACCTACACACTAGAGAATTGCTCATGTACTATGATAAGCACCTTTGAGCTCTGGTCCTGGTGGGTCTTCTTCTCATTCCTGGCATAGCCTACATTCCCACTGGACTCTGGTGCTGTCCATGTGCTGCTACCTTCACTTGGAACCCTCTTCCACTCACCACCACCCCATCGGAGCCCCTCTCCTAACTCCCTCCATTTATTGAGTCCTTCCTGCCCCTCCAAACCCGGACAACACCCTTTGCCATACGCTCCCTCTTTTCTCTGTGACAGGTTTCACTTGCTTCACTTGCTTTATTCGTTTTCCACCTGTATTCCTAGAAAGTCTATGAAAGTGTATGGTGCCAACAAGCTCAGTGCCTGGTCCATAGCAGCTACACAAATATGGAATGGATTTGAAACTGTGATGGGAGCCCCTCCTTTGTTCTCTCAGGAAACCCTGTACTTAGCTCTGTTACAGCATAATCACACATGATTATTTAGTCAGCTTACTTATCTTCTCCACTGAGGAAGGAGAGGGTACATCTTTCACCTTTGTGTCCACACTGCCTATTCCAGTGGCAGACATGGAATAGATTCTGAGTCCAACATTAGTTCATAAAAACTATAATTCATTCTGTGTTTATCTTAAGCAATATCAGTCAGCTTAACTACTATTGAGTTTTCTGTCAGATGAAGTAGGTCAAACATAAGCTACCTCTAAATTTTAGCCTTTCCATTCCAAACATTGGCACCATTTTTCTTAATAGCCAAAGACTCAAAGTATGGTTAACAATACCCTAATGACAAGATAGCACAGGATTCACATCATTTTATGTTTATTGTGTTAACTGGTAGGCCTGTCAGTGCTACTTGCTGGAGCCTCTTTTGTGGTCTCTCCCAGCCAAGTATTAAGTTCAGGAGACAGGGCTAACCAACAGTAATCTCTGAAGCATGTGAAACATCTGGACACCATATAAAATGTTGGATGTGAGGGAACAACCATCATTTAAGTCATTTGTGTGGCTCTGTAATGCCTCTGAAGAGAGGAGAAATCACCTCCCCTGCCCCCCACCAAAGGAGCCTCCTAACAGTGCTTTTAAGCCAGGGGACCCTAGTTAACACTGCCAATAGCTCAGTTCCAGAGAAGCAGATGCAAAGTATTTTTCTGCCCCTACTGACTGCCAGAGAATAAATTCGTTTACCTGTTCAATATGGACAAAATTTGGCTTTTAAAGTGAGCTTTCTAAGAGGCTGTTCTTACTTGACTTTAAGATTTAAAAACAAACATTTTTAAAAGACAATGATTTTGACGATATCAATTGTTGGCAACAATATAGAGCAACTGGAACTCACATAGCCTGCAGGTGGGAATATGAAATGGTATAACCACTCAGGAAAATGTATTGCATTAAACATAACATTAAGTTAAACTAATGACACAGTAATCCCATCCTAAGCATTCAACTAAGAGAAAAGAAAACATAAAGACTTGTACATGAATGTTCATACCAGCTTTACTCATAATAGCAAAACCAGAAATAATCCAAGTGTTCATTGACAGGTGAATAGATAATAAAGTGTGGTATGTATACCCTTACAACGGTGTACTACTCAGAAATAAAAAGAGACAAATTACTCAAATGTGCAACAACATGGATGAGTTTCAAAAACATGATGATGAGTGAAAGAAGCCAAACACAAATTAATGTTGATTGTATAATTCTATTTACATAAAATTTCAGAAAAGGCAAAATTAATGTATAGTGACAAAAGCAAATTAGTGATTGCCTGGGGCCAGGGCTGGGTGGTGACTGGAAAGCAGATGATGGAAAAGCTTATGTTATGGCTTTTAATTATTGTGGTGGTTACATGATTGTTTACATTTGTCAAAATTCATTCAACTGTATACTTAACTTGGGTGCATTTTATTGTATGTAAATTATGCCCCAGTAAAGTTGATTTATTTTAAAGAGTAATTTTTAGCTACATTTTTAAAAGGCCCTTTAGTTTACAATTTACTTTGAGATCAGAGGCAGTTTTTTTAACTGAATAATAAAGGCTAAGAATTCCCATTTATAACAAAAAATTTGTATTGTGTTCTTAATGATTCATTTCACACTCATCAGCTTCAAAATAAAGCTTCTTTGGCAATCTGATGTTGAATAATTATCATGAATATGACCCAAATGTTTCATAAAGACTTCTCTAAAGGGTTGTTGTAAAGGGAGGTTTCAATTTCATAGGAACATGAGTGAAAAGGAGTAATAATTAAAGCAGTCTTATTGCATTCCTGCAGAACTGACAAGTATAAACATACATCTACATGAGTGACTCCCTTCAGGAATCCTTTTCTCCGGAAAATTGCCATGAGGAAGAAAATAAACTGCCTCATTAATATTTACTCAGGGTGGATTCTTCATCTAGTTGATCAAGTCCACTTTAAGGTAATTCTTTCTTTAAATCACAAAACACCGTGTTCCTAGAATGGTGGGTGAGATTCTGCATGGTAGTTTTTGTCAAGCAAGGCAGTATGCAGAAGTTAAGAACACAGACTCTGACACTGATTAGTTAATCAGTTCATCCTGGTCAAATCTGGGCTCCTCCTCTAACCATGAACATGTCTGTAGGCTACTCATTGAAACGCTATAAGCCTCAGTTTCCTCCTGGGTAAAATGGGCATATTAGAATATACCTGCTTTATAGGATTATTGCATGATCTTAGCAAGATACTACATGTCAGACACAGTAAAATGCTGGGCGCATGTCACATCATCAGTAGATGTTAGCTGCAACTATCTGGGCGCTGAGAGTACTTCACAGCCCACCAAAGTAGCAAAGAATAAGTGGCATTGTGACTTCTTAGCTACAAAAGAAAATGGAGTGACAAACACGGTACATGACTCATGAATTATATTCATGAATGAATTAGATCTTAAATCTCTACACTTCTGCTTTAAATTTTTGTCATTCAAATATTCCGATTCCTATTTTAAAAAACCTTTTAGAAAAGAATTTTAAATTGGATTACACACAACTTGAATGAAAAAAAAAAAAAAATTCTGGGCAATACCTAAACTTCGGATCATGAAATGAATTCCATTAGTGAGCTATTGCTTGTCACCACTGTTTTCTCTCCTGAAATATTTCAAACTCTCCATATATAGAGAAAACATCTTTTATAAATTATATGTAAATATATCCATTTCTGATCCAGTATGCTAAATCAACTTAGAAATGCAAGTGATTAACAACAAAAAGAATCCTCTGAAATGTTAACAGGAGATGCATTTCGATCATCATTTAAACGTGAAGGCCGACTAAGCTGACTTCCTGTCTGTTATACTTAAGAGCAAGTGGTAGTGAAGTTGTCTCCTGGGGTCTCAGTTCATTTCTGTGTCTGATACCCACCGGGACTCTTTAGTTGTTAGAACTGTGCCAAAGCAGGCGAGGCGATGGGAGAGAAAATGGACTGGATGTTTCAGACGGAGGTAAAGGAAACCAAAAGAGTCCTCTTTGGTTCAAGAATTTCCCTAGAGAAGGTTTGCTGATCATTTGAGGAGGGGGAAAAAATATCATTTTGCTCCTTTTAAACAAATAATAAGAAAGCTTGAAAATGTCCTCTTTGGCTTTTTATAATTTTTGCCTCTGGTTTTAGGATCTCTAAGATATATGAAGGGAATTCTCTTAGCATAGTTGTTAAAAGTTTAAAATTACATAATTTCAGCAACAAAAGAACTTCCCAGATCTAATGCAAGGTTCATATCAGGGAAAATCCAATTGGTGGCAGAAAGTAAGTAGGTTTTTTTTTTCCAGAAAAGTAGTTTTCATACTAGTTATAAAATATTCTATACTCTATTTTTGGTTAAGCAATCTCTGTTTTATTGCAAGAACTTAGTAAGCTTTTTCACATTAAGTTTTAAATTTTAGCACACTTGAAGAAACTAAATTCTAGAAACTGCTAAGTGCCGAATGCTTATTCCTCCACCCTTTCTGCATTCTAGCTCCCAGCAAAATGAAGTTCTTTCAGGTTATCACTCACAGGCACACTTCAGCTGTGCTGTTTCCTCTGGTCTCCAAGCCTGGAACTTTCTTCTGCCTCTCTTCATCTGGCTAATCTGTATTCTTCCAGGAAGTCTTCCCCCACACACCTTGGCCTCCTGCCTCTGAGGAACTGTCTCCCTTCCAATGGGTTCCCATAGCACCCTGTCTTTCCTCAACTGAGAATTTACCTACCTCTTATGTTAGATGTTAAGCGCTCCGGAAGCCAAAGTCTGTGCCCATTTTGTTCACCATTATTTCCCTGCCACCCGCACAGTCGTCAACAAACGGTTGATTAATTAGTTAATTAATGTCTCTCCCATTAACTTAAAATGTATTGGTCCTTTGACAGAGCCCTTCAGATCTGATCTAAATATTGACCTTCAGATCTGATCTAAATATAGACTTCAAGACTTCCACACATACCCACCACCTTACCTGCTATAGTTGTATTTACTTCTCCAGTCAATTTAGATTGATCTTTAGTGTCCCTATGCTTCTCGTACCTCCACTGTTCTCCTTGTCATCTCCTGCCCTACTCGATATTAAACCTGTTAATTGGTTTATCTCATAGATGTCTCCAATAAGAGTATTCTTCTCATTCATGGCTTTTTCTAGAGAGAGGTAGAAAGAATTGAGAAAAGATTGTTTAGCTTGGGATAGACTGACTCAGAGATTAATTCATTGACTCACTCCTTGAGTTCCAGTTAAGTAATTTATTTAACCGTCCTATCCAAATGGCTGGTTTATAAAGACAGCAGATATTTGGGAGCTTGAAGATCATATAGAGAAGGTGGTGGCTTACCCCAGAGCCTTGAATAGAAAAACATCCTCCCTCATTCACGTCTTACTCTTCCAGCCACATATCAGGGGCCCTGGCCCAGGGCCTACACCAACAGCATAAAAGTTAAACCATGTCTTTATAACATTATAACATTATTCGATGAGAAAATATGATCCAAATTTTAAATTATTGACTTCCAAATTTACTTCTGGAACACAACCTGCTCATTTAGGTGGCTTGTATAGAAATGGAATAGAATGGAGTAGACTAGAGAGGAACAGGACAGGATAGGATAGGAAGTGACTCTAGTATTTGCATCAAAAATGGCCTGTTCAGGGTTCCTCAAGAAGCAGCAGTACAAGAAGTATATTTATAAACTGTGACCATTTTCAGATAGAGCTAATATTTGAAGCACATTGCTGAATTCTCAGTGCCTGAGCACAATAGACCCTTAATGAAAAGTTCTTGATTCATAGAAGATTAATAGGTACTATAAAAGGCAATACATAGTCCCTTGGGTAAAGAAGTAATTCCTATTTATAGTTCCTTTACCTGGGAGCACTGCTAGGAGTAAGAGAGGAAAGAAATAATGTCCAAGTAAATAAAGCAAAGTTTTAAAGAAAAGTAGTCCAAAAGTGGCCCATATGGAAGATACTCTTGAATGCTGGCCCATCTCGGTCTCTGTCATTCTTCTTTCCTTCTCCTCTGGACCCTGAGTGATCTTTTCCAGTCACCTGGACTTCTCTGTACAAAAAAATCTAGAGCTTCATCACAGATAGTCATCCTGCCCCCGCATTTATCGTCCTAGACACCAATTGGACCTCTCCCTTTGGATATTTTTATAAACACTTCCTATTCCATTCCCATTCCCATTCCCCAAGCCCCCTTTCAAAAGAAGAATTTCTTTCGCCACCCTCCCTGAACTCCTTAGTTTAGCTAGAGCTTAACTGGCATCTCTTTGACATTTTTAATCCCTACCTCTTCTGTTCTTTCCATGTTCAATCTGTCACCACATTCTGATGACTCTTCCTCCTACGGATCTCTTAAATCCCAAACGGCCGCCTTTTGAAGCAGCTAGCCATGTAACAGCAAGACTTTGCTTCTTCAATCCCTGCAGAGGTCACTTCCCTCTGGTGTATTTAAGATGTTATACTTAAGATGGTTATTTTCACATCTGCCTTTGATTCAGTTGACCCCGCTGCCTGCTTCTCAGCCATTGTCGGCTCCTGCTTTGGCTCTTATGCCTACATGGGGCCTCTGCTCACTTTCCGCTGGTCACTGCCTGAATTTCCTGAACCTGTGCCTTCCCTGAAAATGATACCTCCATGCTGGTCCAGGAAAACCTGAGCACTCCCTCATTCTCCCATCCCAAGCACATACGCACTGTTCACCATTTCATTTCCCAAAGCACCACTCACACAGGCCAGACTTTTATTGAAGACTTTGGAATAATAGAAGGAGACAACACAAGTCAGCACATTTCAGCAAACAACTTAAAATTATTCTGGTCACCATTCATCTGAGGTGCTTACTCTTGTTTCAGGGAACTTCTAACTCCTTGAAAGCCAACCTGCGTCATTCCTTTGGGCCCCTCTCCCCTGCTTTGTACAGACCACAGCTGCGTCTCCCACTGTTCTTCTAAGTTCCAGAGTCCCCACAAAACTCATCTCTTTCAGGGCCAGCAGAAAATTAAAAATTCCTGTGACTCTCTTTTGTAGAACACTTTAATTTGACTGTTTCCCAAAGGGGCCTTCCTTTGTATAATATAATGTGCCTACTAATCAGCTTTTCCAACTGATGAGTTCTCCTGCAACCCTAGAGAGAGACACTGCTACAGTCATTTCTTCTTTAAAGAAAACATTTTGTTCTCTCCTTCCAACATACCTTTCTTGTCTGTTCCCTCAGCCTCTACTTGGGTTCAGGCTGTCATTACTGTTACCACCAGGCTGGCCTCCCTGTATCCCATCTTACTGAGCCGTACTCTCTGTCCCATCTCCCACTCTGCCACCAGATTTACTTTTCCAAGCCTAACTATGTCACTCTCTTACTCCAAACCTTTAACAACTCCGTCTCTTACAGAAACATCTTACCCTGCATGGCACCCAAGACTGCGATTTGGTTCTGGAAGCCCTTGACTCCATCTTTCTAAAGTACAGGCCGGGCCATATCCTAAGTGAATCATATTCACATCTTCTTAAATTTGCACATATCCTCAAGAACTCCAGCTTATCTTCTAAAATTCAGCTCTAACATCGTCTTTCCTGTAAAATTTTTCCCAGAGGATGCAGTCTCATCAGGGCCATTGGTTCCGTTTTCCCGCAGGACCATTGTTCACCTCTACTAGCCCTTAGCAAATTGCATCGACCAATTTGTTTATGTCCCTGTCTTATTTATACTTTACTCACAAGAGAGGGACTCTCTTACCCTCTTTGATCACCAATGTCTTGCGCTGTGACCGCCACAAAGTTAATACATGTTTATTGAATGAAAGAATTAATTCATGAATGAATGCCCAACATGGAAGAGTCTGGGGACAGCCAGGAAAGTTATGATTGACCAGTGTGAGTCTCTTCATCAGACTCCATGTGGCTGAAGGATGGGGACAAGGAAGACTTGTCTTGATACATCTTATACACATACCCAAATGGAAGGCATTAAAGATAAACTGGACTCAGAATCCAATGTCTAAAAAACAGGTCTGCTTGGAATGCTTTGAACGAGACTCATTAAAATTAGCAGAATATGAACGAGTAATTCCTAAACAGCCTGTGTGCAAAGCAGTGTCTTGCTTCTTAAAAGCAGTGAGTCAGTGAATAAACATTTGTTTAGGACTAAAAGAGAACATGAACCACAGGATCTATTTTTTTCAAAAATAGACATATTCACAGATAATGTCTCTGACTGACCACCCAGCCTTTTCATGCTGCCATCACCATGAGCAGACTCTGGTGCTATTATGTGCAACATCAATACGCCCAGATTAAAAACAAGTAGAAAGAGACAGGAGGCATTATTTTTTAACTCTAATTCTAAAAGCACCTTCTGAACATTTTGCCCCATCTGCCACACAGCTGACTGATATCAGGAGGGGTGGTGCGGACACTGGGACTGTTAGTACCCAAGAGCTATTGGAGGGCAAGAAGCTAGTTCAAGGGAACAAGAAGATCAGAACTGGCAGATAAGCTGGGGATGATGATGACGAGAAGTAATAAATGCTACTTTACCAGTTCAAAGCTTTCCTGAATCACCAATTTTTTCTTTCTCTAGCATTTTCTGGCTTCATAAAATTCCCAACAGTGAGAACACTATATTGTGATGCATAAGAGATCCATGAAGCACCCAGCACGTGGATGGCACAGTGAGTTTATGGCCTTAATGGCTGCCTCACAACAAAATGCGCATTTAAATGGAGCACCTGAGTCATAACTGGCTAACAAAGGAACCACCCATCTGTGCACATTGGGCAAAAAGAGGCTCACTGAAGAACGCTGATGTGGAGTGATGCTTTGTCATGGGGCTTTCACAAAAAATGGGACTGAAGCCTGCTGTCATCAACTCTAACTGGAATTTCTAGATCTGAGGTTATTCCACAATGCTCTAAAGCCAAGCGGGGGCAGGTGGGTAGTGCCAGGCTTTGAATTCACTCTAAAGGCCAGCCAGCCAGGGTTTGTGTGCCAGTGGTACCATATCGGATGATAATTCTGTTGTCCAGGCCTCAATCTACTTCCAAATGTTCTGATGATGACAGCATAATCCATCTAGGTCCAATACAAGAATCATAACAAAGCCTGTTATTCGTGTATAAATGATGGTGATGTTTAAGTCAGCAATAATAATATCCAACATTTATTGAACACTTGCTTCATGCCAGAAACAATGCTAAATCCTTTTCCATATTCAACCTCAATTAATTCTCGGAGCAATGCTAGGTAACGGCTTCTATATGATCATATCTCCATTTTATAGAATGAAAAACTAAGGGTCAAGAGGCTAAAATACTGTTACCCAAGCCCACACAGTTAGTGAGTAGAAGAGGGGAGATTTGAACTCCAGAGCTCACATACTAAACCCCCACATCACTGGTAAAAGAAGACAGAATCTGGGATTTGAATATTGGCAGAGCTTTAGCTGCCAATCAATGTGGGGAGCACCCAGGGTGTGGCCACAGGTACACAGCTCCTGCCCGCATTACTGGATATACCATACAGTAGCAAGTTGGCTTGGAGTTCAGCAATGTCCCTTTACCATGTGAGCTTAACCAAAATTAAATTATCTCTGGTTTTCTTCGTTCCAGTCCCACAATAAAAGGACAGTCGCTCACTAAAGGAAATGTCATCCATGTGTTTCTGATTCATTTATACTTAACTCATCTCAGTCTTGGTCTGAATGTGCTGTCATCCAGAATGACTTATAAAAGCTTTCCAAGAGCCTTTGA
Source organism: Pteropus medius (assembly GCF_902729225.1). Taxonomy (NCBI): domain Eukaryota; kingdom Metazoa; phylum Chordata; class Mammalia; order Chiroptera; family Pteropodidae; genus Pteropus; species Pteropus medius. The sequence goes on from NW_024354875.1 coordinate 35,016,706, forward strand.
ACTTGGTCTTTCTTCAAGTTATGCCAGGAGTAAATGGAACTAGATCATCTTACAATTTTAAACTTAGGAACCAAAATGTCCGAGGAGGCCAGAAATATGACTAAAAAGACATTCTTAGCAACATGAGGGACACTTCCAAAGCTGCAAGCGTAACAAATAATTAGTCAACAAATGAGCCTTTATTATAGTTCAAAATCAAAAAGGACTTGTCTGGAAACTTCTATTTATAGCTCAAGTTAGAACGTTTTTTTTTTCTCTAAGCAAATATTGTCACTATTTTACAGCATATAGAAGTAATTACTGATTGATGTTTATGTCAGGATTTTCATCTTCAAACTCAAGTACTTTGAATATACAGCTCATATATTGAGAGAGAGGAAGAAGGGTGTGACTATCATGGCACGATAGAACTAGAAAATGAAGAGCCTCAAAACACCCCTAATTATCACAGGAACACAATTCAGTGTCCGTTGGTTTATTTGCTGCATTCTGGGGCATCCAGGTTGTCTGAAACTTTCTACTCAGGACATCAGCCCATTCAGGTTAACAGAAGAAACAGTGGCCTGAGAAAGCCATCATGATCCTAGAAGGCTAAAGCAACTTAAAATCTGTGGGCTTCATGGTTGCAAAAATCCTGCTGAGTTTCTCTCTGTGCATGACTAAATTTAAAACGTCTTTAACATGTCCCCCTATGAAGGGAAAAACAAAAAAGAATTCTGTGTGTTCCCATCACTAAAGCGGAGGACTGTCCAGAGATGAAGGCCTCCTGAGAGGGTTAGATTTTTTTTGCTTGGGTGGTGATTATGGTGGGGGAAGGGGCCTCTCAAGGGTCATGACACTATTCCAAGCACATAATGTGCCATTAAAACAATGCTAGCCATGAAGACAGAAAGAAATAGTTTAGTTACCATTGGGGATGCTATCACATGTTTATTTGATTTCTTCCAGAAATTTTTTAAAAAACTTGAAGTTATAGCTCACTAAAGTCTTCAAATGAAAAAAAAAAAAGAACACTTATCATAGACACCTCTGAGAAAGAACTCAACTACAACATTCGTCAACCACATTCATCTTTCTTTTAAACCGGCTGGTATTGGGATGTTAAAAATAGTTCAGCTGACCTTTTAGCATAAACTCTTCTCTGTCTGGCCTTAGTACACTGCATATGTTTGTTAAGTAATTAAATGATTGAATGTCTAACTGACTGGTTGTTGGACTGACTTATTGACTGACAGAGTGATGTCTAAAAGGTCAAAGGTGCTGGTTTCAAATATTATCACTGTTTTCAAGATATAAACATATTTATTAGCAGATCAATAAAGACAGTATTGGAAAGACTGGTCATCTATCTATCTGCAAAGAAATAAACCTCAAGCTAAAACTCACATTTCATATAAACATTAACTCAAAACATATCATAGGCCCAAAAATTAAACATGAAACTATAAAACGATTAGAAGATATGCAAAATCTTCATGACCTGGGGTGAGTTGAAGAATTCTTAGCCATGAAAACAAAAGTATGATCCATAAAAGAAAAAACCGGGTCAATTGTACTTCATTAAAATTAAAAACTCTTGCTCACTGACAGCCACTGTTAAGAGAATGAAAAGATAGGTGACAGACTGGGCAAAATAGTGGCAAATCACATGTTTGACAAAGGAATTATATTCAGAATATGTTAAGAAAAAAAAAATCTCAAAATTCAACAATATGAAAACAAGCAAACTAATTAAAAAGTAGACAAAAGACTTGAACAGACACTTTACCAAAGATATAATCACATGAAACAATGTTCAATATCATCAGCCATTAAAGAAATACAAATTAAAACCACAATGATATACAACTATGCACCTACTAGAATGACTAAAATAAAAAATACTGACAATACCAAGTGATAGTGAGAGCAATTGAAATACTCCTACATTGCTGATAGGACTGCAAAATGGTAGAGCCACTCTGGAAAACAGACAGCTTATCATAAAGCTAAATATACACTTACCACATGACTCAGCAATTCCACTCTTGAGTATTTGCCTTACAAAAACGAAAACTTATGTTCACACAGAAACTTTACACATTAATAGCAGCTCTGTTCATAATTGACAAAAACCAGAAACAACTCAAATACCCTTCAACAGAGGAGTGGTTAAACAAACTGTAATATACTCAGATAATATAATACTCCTCAGTAATAAAAAAGAAAAATTTTGAAGAAACTATGGATACATGCAACAACTTGGATAAATCTCAAAGGCATGCTGTGTGAGAAAATCTAGTATCAAAAGATTACACATTGTATATGAGTCCATTTATACGACATTCATGAAAAGACAAAGTTAGAGTAATGGAGAACAGCTCTGTGTTTGCTAGGGGACAGCTGTGACTATAGCCTGGAAGAGTTTTTTGGTATGATGGAACTGTTCTGCAATTGACTGTGGTAGTGGTAATACAAGTCTATTCATGCACTAAAATCCATAGAACTGTATACTAAAAAGGGGAAGAAGTTCATTTTACTATATGATAATGTTTACATTTAAAAAATAGTAAAGAGAGATTTATCTGGTTTTACACAGAAAACCTATATGGCCTAAGCTACCTCAGGACGACTTCCTGTATAAATGAGAGGCTTCCAGTTTTAAAAATCATGAGGCTAGCAGCCCTTGACATAACTTCTCCCAGATTCACCCTAAAATACACACGAAAATAGAGAAAAATTATAAAATTTAACCAAACCACAGAGGACAGAACTAACTAACAGCATCCAAGTTGGAATCTGAAAGGCTCTTCCACATGATCAAGGTACCTGGGTTAAGCAATGCAATTAGGGGCCCTTCTGTGCTTAAGTACATCTCAAAGTGATGGGAAAATATTTCTTTCCAGTCCTACTGTCTCATGGTCATGTCTATACAAACTGGAAAACCGAGCTGTTATTTCTTTGCTCTGTTGGTGAATTCCACAGCCAAAGTTCTGTTCCCAATTTCCTCAGTGCCAGTCACTGCAACTCTCAAAAACTAGCTACAAGTCATGCACCACATAATGACATTTCAGTCAAATATGGACTACATATTCCGTAAGATTATAATGCAGTTGAAAATTTCTATCACCTAGTAATGCTGTAGCCAACATGACATTGTGGCCATCTTGATGTCATAGCACAATGCATTATTCACATGCCTGTGGTGATGCTGATGTAAATAAATTTACTGTGCTGTCAGCCATATCAAAGTATAACACCTGTAATTATGTACAGTACATAATACTTGATAATGATAATAAATGGCTATGTTACTGGTTTATGTCTTTACTGAACTATATGTTTTATTACTGTTTTAGAGTGTATTCTTTCTACTTATAAAAATTTGGATAAAAAGCAAGATAAACTCTATGCTGTCTAAAGAAACCAATTCTACTATAAAGACACAGATAGGTTAAAAGTATAAGAATGGAAAATACATTCCGAGCAAATATTAATCAAATGAAGTAGCACCTATATTAATATCAGACAAAGTAGACTTCAGAACAAGGAATATCAGCAAAAAAAAAGTGACATTTTATAATGATGAATATACCAAGTTAACAATCCTAAATGTATATTCACCTAATAACAGAGCTTCAAAATACATGAAGCGAAACTTGAAATGAAAGGAGAAATAGACGAATCCACCGTTATAGCACACAGTAGCCATTACTATCATTATTGACATTATCATTCATCACTGACATGCCCGAAACATAAGATTCAAGTCAAGGATGCCCATTACACCACTATTATTTAACAATGTTCTGAAAATTCTATCCAAAATATTATGAGAACAAACAAAAATAAGGTGTCTTAACTATTGGAATGGAGGATATAAAATCACCATTATCTCTAGCTGATATGATTATATGCTTGGAAACAAACAAACAAAAACAAACTAAGAGGTATTAGAATAATAAGGTTCAATGAGGGAGACTCTTTGGAAGTACTTGCATTTCAACAGCTTTCGTGTATACTATCAACAACTAATTACAAACTATAAATAAAAAGAAATTTCCATTCATAAAAACAACCAAAAATTTCACAATTCCCAGGAAAAATATGAAAGCCCTCTATGATAAAATCTTTACTGAGAACAGTTTTTTTTTAAGTGACCATTGACAGTATTAGAGTGATGAACTTTCATGTCTCTCTATAAACCCAGTCCATATCTGGACCCTAAATCTTTATAAGACCATGGAATCTCATAACTCCCTCATCTCCCTGCAGGAAGTTTCTCCAGAATGCCCTCCTAGAACCTGAAAGAGAGATACGGAAGACAAACCAATCATTAGTGCATCCAAGCACCTATAAAAGATCCTGACACATAGTAAGCACTAAAATAATATTGGATAGATGGAAAGAGGGATAGATGGAGGGAGGGATGAATGGATGGATGAAATAAATAAATGATTCATTTAAATATAAGCAACTTCCCAGACTATGCCCATCTCTCTTAGATGTGGCCTGGAAAGTGTTGTAGATCTTCAGGCCCAGAAAAAGTTCCTCAAAAGTGACTGATTCCATTCTGCACTTGATTCAAGGGCACTTCTAGTATCAATCCAAGTCTCTCCTGGCAAGAGATAAATGAAAATAGGTAGAGCTTTTACTTTCTTGTTGCACAGAGATGCATGTATTAAATAGAGGCCTTATCTTCTGACGCTCTGAAAAGAAATGTCCTATATTTTATCAGGATATTCATGAATTTTCATTGGCATGATCCATCTCAGAGTTTTCAGTGTCCAAGTTCAAGTAGGAATATTTTATATTTTTGGCATAAAAATAACCTGAATGTAGGAAGCATGTTCCTGAGCTGCTCCTAAAAGACTCTAAAGCATTCCCACTTGGGTGGGGAGGGGAGGGAAGTTGCAACTACATTCACCAGTTATTCAACCAAATACTTATTGAGGATTTATTTGCTATTAGATGCAAGAAATGTTCCTACTCTCTTGAGGCTTCCATTCAATAAGGGGAAATAGACAATCAACAAGCAAATAAATGAATGAACCAAATACTTACAGATAGTGACAAGTACTACATAGATATTAATAGAGTGATGAAATCTAACTAGAGATTTAGTTTATCAACTTGTTTTCTTCCCTGACTAACCCTCAAGTTTATGCCTAGTACTAGTGTGGTTATCCCCCTACTGCCTTTGTTTTTTTAATTTCTGGGAGTTACTAAAATTTTTATGAAGGGATCCTACATTTGCAGCCAACTCAGACTTCTTTGTACTCAAAAAGTACTTTTGGTGATTCCCAAAACTTCCAGAGGCATTCTAGAGCAGTGTGCCATTTCTATTTTGACAAGAATATATATTAAGTCTCTTGATATACGAGAACACATGGGCTTTAAAATTAGGAAACCAAGGACAAATGCTTTTGGTTCACCTGGTACATTGTTCTTTTAATCACAGCACTGTAGGGTTGGTCAGCTGGATGGGTAAGACCCAGTGCACAATATTAGCTTTGCAGAACACCTCACCAAGATTTTATACAAACTTTGACATATTTCTCTAAGATGTCATATCTTTCTCTTATTATCACTGTACAGCAATATTGATTCTATCTAAAGGAAATTACTTTTCATAAAGTTTTCTTCTAACTCACACTGGAAGATGCTATCTTATTTAACCAAATGGTGTTGATTAAAAGGTTGAAATGAATGCTAAGTGAGCTGCTTTGTTTACTTGTGAAAGCAATTATTTCTTCAGCCCCAGTTTTTCATCTCCATAAATTAATGCTGTTTTCCCTGTGCTACATTGATGGGTGGTGAATTATGCAAATATTTCTCCTGCAAGAAATTAGACAGTCTCAATACTTCTTATAACAAGACATTATAAATAATGGCAAGTTGCAATTCGATTTAAAATATTGTCTTCAATCTAGGTCACCCAAGCTCAAATGTTTTAACCTTTAAATAAACTCTATGAAATCAAATTATATTTGTAACTACATGATTTTTCTAGGGAAGTCATTTTGGTATTTCCATTAATAAAAAAGTGATTTTTAGGCCATTTAGGAATATATCATTTCAATAGTCATCTTCCTGTCTACTACCAGTACTACTGCCCTCAAGATGTAGTTGTTTCACTCTGAGGTCATAAATAAATATAAACATAAATTTAATTCATTAATTCACATAGTCTATTTCACAGTAGGGATGTATGTTAACAGTTTAAAAGTCAGATCTCAGCATTATGCAACTATAAAAAAAAATTGATGAATACCAAATGACTCAAAGTAGTTCACAAATAAACTGAGAACTTGCTTATGCCATTTTTCCAACAAAGGGGGCATTTTAAAATGCAAATTGGTCAATACACTAATTGCTTCAAAAGCATTTCTGATTAGCAATCTTAATAACATGCTAGCATTTTTTCCTCCCAATTCCCAGGATTTTGCATTATGTGTCAGCATGACTCAAGAGAAAGACCAAACCAAGGTCCCAGCGGACAGATGCAACCTTAGATTGTAAATGGAGCGCTTCTCAGTTCCAGTCCATCCCTTCTCACTTGACCCCTGTCTACGCAGAGCAGGAAGCCTGCTCGGTTGTGTTCTGCAGTGAGGGAATGAAGTGCATCGATTGCTCGTGATTATTAGCTGGAGTGGAATGAGCCTCTTCCTTATTATGCAGATTAGCGGAGCTCCCCTTCCTAGCATATTGTGCAGATGCGGGCCAGCAGCTGCTCCTACAGATGGCAAGTACACAACTCCATTAGGATGAATCTATTGTCTGCTCCTGGCTTTTGGAGAGGCTGGGGCGGACTCCGCAAGGAGGAATTGTTACTTGGTGAGATGTAAAGGCGTACACACACTCTGAAAATTCTGCACCCATGAGACTCTTTACACAGCAGGGCCAACAGCACTCAAATTAGAAATCTACCCTAAATAAGGACTTTCGTATGTCACAATTAAGCTTGTGTATTTTTTAAAGCAGATTAACCATTAAAATTGAGTAGCATAATTCAAATTTTGCAGTGCCACTCTATTAAATATTCAGATTAAAAACAAGTCCTAAGAGATTCCTTCAGAAATTTGCACTACGTTCAGTTCTTCTGGGTCCTTCTGTTTTGTTACCTCCCTTTTAAATAACCTTTTAAAGAGGCAAGTTGATTTGCCATAATTTCAAAATGCAATAAAGAACTGAGTTTCCCTTATTCAAATGTTTGCTTTAAGATAGTTTGTCCTTTTAAAGTTATTGCTTATTCTAAAGAGCTCAAAGTAGTTAATTCGAGTTAGTCTGGAGTGAAAGTAAGTGTATATAAATCCTTTTGGAATAAATATTATTTAAATCATTAGGAACTAAATAACACTGCTGCATAATTTTGGATGTGGTATAAAATAGTTTGATTACTAATTAAAGCTAGTAAGCTGGGCAAAGAACTGTTTTTGTTCCTGTTTTTCTTTTTAACTAATGTTTGCCTAGATCTTTTCCTAAAGTTTAACCATGAAAAAGATCCCTCATCAAGAGAAACACTAAGGAACGAGAACTTTCCAAAGAATGGGAGGGAAATGCCAAAATGTTACAAGGAGTATAATTTAAACATCTTATCAAAATAAACATACTCCATTAACTATGGTCTTTAAAAGATTAAAAGATTCAAGTTTAGAGGTGAATGTACAATAGAAAGAAAAGTGGAGACCTACAAAATTACTCAGTTTAATCAATGTGGACAGCCAAATAAAATAATTTAAGTGCATATCAAAAAGACACCTGTTATAGAACCAGAGTTAAAAAAGCAGGAAGGAAGCAGAAAAAAAAATGGAAGTGGATTATTCCAGGGCCACGTTTTCTAAACTTTTTACCATCTCCTATACAAAGAGCTATATCACAACCCAGTACACACATGTGTATCTATGTATGACAAGCTTTACAGAACTTACCTTTACTACACATGATGCATTCTGATATCTTCTATTTTATTCAATTCATATTTTCTAATGCTCTTTATGACATTAAATATATTTCATGGTCACTTTTATGACTTGCAGTTTGAAAAATACTATTCTAGAATGTAGCCAAGCAGGTAATGTTAAAACAAAACAACGAAAAAAGGAGAAATACATAGTGTAAATATGAACATCAGCATTAAATGTGAGAAGCACCCTACTCCAAAGTGCCAGATTCAGACAGAACTGATGCTTTGCAGAGCTTTGCAGAATCCGAGAAAAGCTGCCTCCTTTCTCCAAAAAGAATCAGAGTAAATGGCCAGTGGCTGAAAGAAGCACCAAGGCTGGATCAAACAGATTTTAGAATGGTCAGGTGTGTTGTGGGGGTTTGGTTCTAGAAATCATCCTAGATGTTGGTGAGAGCAAAAATAACCTAAAATATATGCATCCTAGGAGATAAAGGGTTAAATGGCACATCCTAAATAGGACAAATAAGACAGATGAGAATTGAGAAAGTGGAACCCCTGTACCCAAGGCTCTTCTGAAGACGACCCAGGCCTTTGTAGAAAGACTGCCCAAACATAGCCAAGGTTTACAAAACCACAAAGCTTCTAAAAGTCCAACCACTGCTACCAACCACCGCTACCAATAGAATGCAGCAGGAATAAGCTCTGTGAGTGCATTAATCAGGAATGCAACAACACAGTGGGAGCACTCAATTACAAAATGGTAAACTGAAAACAGATTGAAATTATGATTTATCAAAGCGAAAGTCTTATCAATGCATAAAATTTGAAACTAAAATTCAAAATGTTCTGTGACTTCTTTACAGTTCAACACACATTTTTTAATGTAAGCCTCATGAGTCCAAGAATATGATCAATCCTATTTATTGGTATATCTACAGCACATTGTACAGTGTTTTACACAGAGTAGCCACTCAGCAAAGAGCCGATGAATACACATATAATAGTGCACATGGAATGACAGGCAGGTACATAAATAATTACATGATAGTAAAATAAGTGCAAAAATTCAACTATATACAGTACAGAGTTAGCAGAGAAGGATTTATTGGGCAATAAGGGAGACATAGAACACTTTGAGATGTTTAAAGGGTAATCAAGAAAAGGATGGCTCTTCCAAGGAAAAGGCAATAGAATATGTAAAGGCACAGAGGTTTGGAACATCAAGACAACCAAAAGTAGTGTCTTGAAAATTAAGTGTCCCATAGCAGGAGAGATGGGAGGTGGGAGCAAGGGATAGACACTGGGCTGGAGAAGGAAGGCTGGGCCAAGTTATAAGGGGCCTTGACATCATGCCACAGAGGAGTGGGAACTTTAAAGACACAATGAAGAGTTTCAAGAAGAAGGGAGACGTAGTCAGATTTATTCAGATTTTCTAGATTACATAAATGCAGCCAATTTATTTACTATCAACCTTTTAAAATATATTTGTTGTTCTTTCTGATAATTAACAGCCCTTGGTTTTAGCCTTCTCCCATCTGTTGTCTGGCCTTTTGTAGGGCATCATCAAACTTAATAGCACTTGATCCTCCCTCTGGATAAATCTGGTTATCTTTTCTGGATTTTGAATTCCAGACTCAGTTCGGTACTCTTTCGCTTACCAAAGACAATGAGTGTTCCCTTCCCCTCAAACTGAGGCTGCTTGAATTCAAGCCATTACCCAATCAACATTTTGACCATGAATGAAGGCAGGTTAAAGATTACTCAAGTTTCAGGAATTCACAAATGAATTTTAATTATGTTAGTAGAACATTTGTTATTGATTCTTTCTTCATAGTAGCTTTTACTGCTGACTTTCCAAATTCTCCTTGCTGCCTCTGCTCATACTTTTTGTCGTCTAGTACCCTTCCCATTCTCTATTTCCATTTGTCAAAACCCTTCCCCCCACCATGACACTTAATCACATTCATTCTTATTTTATAGTTGACTGTGAACATATCAGTCTCCTCTATGGATTGCAACCCTTGAGGGCAGAAACCAAGAGTGATTTATCTTTGATCCCACTCACATCCAAGATAGTAGGTAAGATAGTAAATGAGAATAAATGAAATAGCATATGTGAAGTCCCTATGTATAATGCAAATTACTGTGAAAGTGATAGCTCTTATTGATGGTTATACACACACACACATCAAAAAAAAAAATTATTTTTCCCATGGAGTTGTCTAACCACCAATAGAGTCCACCTCACAAGAACAATAGGAGTCCCTCCTTCCTATCTCCCTCCATCATTGTCCTCACCAACAATCCCCTTGCTTTTTTTACCCCTCTGTTCTCACTGCAAGGTCTTGGCCAACAGTCTACCCATTCAGAGCAGACACTCTTGCAAAATACAACCTACACATGTGTATTTGGCCCATGGATTGTCTTTATGGTTACACATGTGTATATGTATAATTAGTTAACACATTAAAAATCAGGAGAAGTCACATAAAATTTCAGAATTCAGTTTCGGGTTTCTGTTGAAACATGATGAACGTAAGCTGGAGCTGAGTCATGACTTCCACATTGACTGAGGTGCACCCTCTCCAGTTTGGCGGCCTCCACCTCTTCCTATTGTCTCCTTGATACCCAGCTAAGAGTCAGCTGTCATTTAACAATACGTTCATGCTTACTACGTATGCTTACTATAGAAGCGTATTTCTTTATTTCCACGTCTCTACCAAAAATGGGAAAAAGAAACAGAATTAGAAGGCTGCATAAATTTTCTTACATCAGAATTGCTGTATTCATTTATGTTACTTATGTGGCCGATGGGACTTGATTTTTAGAGCCCTGATACAAAGTGTCTGTATCAGTGAGAGTTTGATCAAAGAAGCAGGATAACTACGAGTGATACGGAATAGAGGATTTATTATATGATTGAGAAAGAAGTTTATAGAAATCTGGTGGTAGGCCTAAAATTAACTGGGCCAGTAGTCAGGAAGAAAAGCTGAACATGAAGCAGGAAAAAAAAAAGGACAAACTGGAGCCTAGAAAGGCAAACTGGAACCTCCATCTCCCTCTCGCCGCCTCCATCCCTGATGAAGCAGAAGAGCTGAAAAAGAACCTGGTCTCTTTCACATGTGCCTATCCAAGCACTGGGATGAGTTGAAGGAAGAGATCAAGTGGGAGCTGTGAACTCAGTCTTAACACCAATCAGGTGAGCCAGTTTATAGATCAGGGATAATGTTCATGAGATTCAAGGAAGCCTGGCACCTTACACTGACTTACAAGGCATAACAGCTGCTGCTTCACTTCTGTCCCCCAAATCTTAAGTAAATTTCTCTTGTGGCTGAATATGACCCAAAACCACATAGAGAAGGGGATTCTGGGAACTGTTAGTTCCGCCTTAGCTTAGCTAACTACTACAGCATCCACTTGGTACAGTTAGGGCAAGTCAGTTACTAGAGTATGCACAATGAATAAGTTTTTACTGTACTCCATCTGAACAAATCTAACCCAATAATAGAAAAAAAAAAAAAAGCAAAGATAACTTAGAAAATGAAAGAATGTAACATAACCATTATGTTTCACCACTAGGACACAGCACCCAAAACAGTGCCTTGCACATAGTAAATATTACATTTTAGTGGATTACAACCATCAGATTGTCCTGGTTACTTAGTTAAAAAACAATCTAAGATGAGATTTACAGTAAGGAAAAGAATAACGACATCATAACACATCTTTTGGTTTTATTAATATCATTTCATTGTTCAAGAAAGAGGCTCTGCTTTTGACAAAGTAAAATAATGATGTTTATACATCAAATGTATATGTAGACTTCACAAGTTTTCAATTTTAAACATAAAAATGACCTTCATATAACACATCCTGATCAATAAATAAATCCTGAATTAAGAAAATCACTAGCATTAGGAATAGAGATATAAACAAAAAGATAATTAATAAATGTGTTGTAGGCATTAACCATTATAAGTTATTTCCTCTGTAACAGACATACATTAACTGTTCTGCAATTTTTTTGCAAATGGGTAAAATTAAATAGAGAATGAAAAAAAGATTAGCTAAATTAACAAGGAAAACACCTTTTTTTCCTCAGTTAACCAAAAAGCTTCCAGAAGTTAAATATCTTTTTCTTAATAAGCAATATTGGAAAATAAATCAAATATAAAACTAAATCAGCTTACATAATGCGATCTAGGAATTTGTCTTTGTTGGATAAAATAGAATGCATCAGTTCTCACAGTTTTGTCAGGTCTAATCTCTATAATAGCAGTTTTCCATGTTGTTCATAGTTAATCTGCTTCCCTGATCAAACCCTGATACCTCACAGATGCTTGGTACCAGGGGTCTCAAAATCAAATGCATCAGGGGACAGAAAGAATCCTCCCACTTACTGGATTAATATATCTAACTTATTAAGCATGTGCTGAAGCTAGCCACTGATAGTTAAGAGCTTTCAGGAATAAAACTAATTTTAATCAGTGTTACTGGATGACATATTCCTAATTTAGCATGAGTACATATTTTATTTTAGCAAAGGTTAACCAGAAATTCTCTAATAAACATTTTGATGGGCATTAGAAGTTAAAATGGCACATTGTATTAATAAGGTATTTTGTTCAGAAATACCTTTTTGAAGGTTTTTGAAGGATCCCACCTCTTTATGCATCTTTTTAGGATAAATATCATGTTCCTGGTTCTTGAGCACTCTCAGTCCTAGAACAGATGTCAAAATGAACTCCATATTTCTTGAATTCTATTTCTTGAAAAGTTGTAAATCTAAAACTTCCAGAAAAAAACCTCTCTGTACAGAAATTGCTGAAAAGGAAGCTCACGTACCTCCCAGAACTCTGAGAGATTCCATCACCCCCTTTAGCACGTTATGTCAGCAAGTTCAATGTAGTTCAAAGGCATGTGTCACACATGAAGTTTAAAACATCCATCCCTTTAGTTAAATGTGAAGAACAGCCTATCAGTCTAATCATGTATAAATATTATCTCCTTTTCATCCCTAATTATTTACTGAGTGAATGAATAAACTTTTTCACTAGAACTATGTACCTGTACACATATGCCGAAAATCTATTTCAAATTGCTTTAAAAATCTGTTCTAGACCTAATATAAAAAGATTTCTAAGCATCATTATCAACAAATATTTATACCTGGAACAGATTCAACTTTAAAATAAACTACCATTGGAGAAAATCATAACACAAATAGAATACTCTCTGACTCTCTCAAAATGTGGGGACCTAGATAAGAAATTCAAAAGGACTGAGTAGAGTTCATCAGTTTGGAAAATTGAAATGAGAATAAATCATTATAGAGCCATGGGTGCCAATTGGTGATTATTTAAATGTGCTGTTAAACACATATTTCTGACGGATTTATTTCCATTTAAGTTTCATATTTAGTCATAAGTAAAATTAAAATATGTGCATAGTATACCTGCATGTAGAAACATGTAAATCTGTTTTCAAAGTATAGATGAGCAACAATCCTAAGGTGTTGTTATTTGGGCATTTTTAGTGTTCGCTAATGAACAGCTCACCAACTGCTGCAGTTCTGTAGGCAGCAGAAACAAGTAAGGTTCCAGGTGTCAGAACTTCCTAGATCGTTATTCAGTAGTAACACCAAGCACATGAATGGAGGTGTTAATTCAGAATTTGTGTGTATGAAATAAACAAGAAAAACTGAAAATTCTATTAAGACATTCTCTCTCACTCCACCCTTTTCTACACACACACAAACACAAACACACAAACACAAACACACACAAACACCATGTATGACCCTCAGGCAGTACGCCTCCTAAGGGAACACTGACATCAGGCATGACTCGGTGGCCACTCTGGGGAGGTAGGCGCTCAGCTTCTCCATCTTTGCTCTGTGACAGTTTCAATGTCATGTATGCCGTCATGAGCCTGACATACATATGCCATCCCCTTTAATAACCCAGGGAGGTCTTGGGGTCAGAAGTTCCCTTCAAATGACTGACAGCTAGGGAGGCACCATACCTACAATAGAGCTGTCAGCTGGACGAGAAGACAGGGCCTGTGGGGAATTCTTTTCTTTCTCAACAAGAAACTTTCACTCATCATGACCTGCCTTGAAGAAAGCTTTGGACAAGGTCCTTTCTTTTCCACTTCAAATCCTGCCTTGAAACAAGCTTTCTCTGCTACCCGCAATTACTGTAAGTCAATATCCAAACAAAAGTCACTATGCGAAATATGCTTAAACCAAGATGGATAAAGAAGTGACAAGCTGCCCTGCCTTCTGTCATGTGGTATCCCCTCTTCCTTCTCCCACAAAACCCCCCAAGAAGTTAAACGAGGACTCAGACACACAGGATTAGGAAACTGAAGATGATCTCAAGAAATTATCCAGTCCTGCCTTTGGGCTACACCCACAACATAACGTCCTCTTGTCCTTTTGGTATATTGGGTTGTTATTGCTTCTGTTTTAATAAAACCAAAATGCCAGTGTAATCATTTGCAATAAGAAGTACCATTATCGAAGGAACCAGAGACTTCAATTCCAATCACCAACCCATTCTCTCTGTTTAAACCTGACTTAACTCTTAATTTTATGTACATCGTGATATGTTGTAATTTGGTAATTCATTGTTCCTAATTAGAAAAATATCAATCCTATTAGGTAGCATTTTAGACTTGGAAAGCCTTATAAATTATTTGTTATTTCCTTCTCCCAGCCCCCTGCTTGGGTAATGCACCTAAGATCTTTATTTCTGGATAAAATTATTAAGTAGTATGTGGGCTGGCCCAGGCTCCTACATAGATCATAAGTGGGGCCAGGATAAAGCTCCGCCTTGCCTGAGACATCTTGAATGTTGAACAGCAATTTGCTACTGGAAGAAAAGGACAACATACAGAAGCAAAGACCACAAACCATAATGTAAAAGAACATTTCTATCACAAGCAGATTCTGCCACGTTTAATGGGCTTATGGATCCTATGCAATGTATTGCAGGAAAGTCCCACAGAAATAGCTTTGTTCTAATGAAACTGATTGGCCATGATGGTGGTGAGAGTCTGGGCAACAAGACTTGCTGAAAATAAAGAGTAGGAAATCTTTCTTCAGTGTCCCTCTGGAGCTGGTGTAGAGAAGGAAGAGATACAGACAAGCCCATTATGCTAAGTGAAAGGAGACAAACACAAAAGGTCATCTATTGTATGATTCATTTATATGAAAATTCAGAATAGGCAAATCTATAGTGACAGAAAGCAGATTAGTAGTTGCAGAGGCTGGGTGTGGGGATGAAAAGTGGAGAGTGACTGCTCTTTGGGAAAGGAGTTTCCTTCAGGGATGATGAAACTGTCTAAGATGACCAACTTTCAATCTAATGCTCACCTGACTGTGCTGTTTAAAAGGACACATCCATAACAATGTATCAACGACAAATCAGTACATGACTATAAGAACATCAGAAATGGATCTAATTTAGGTATCGGTGCAGAAGATAGGTGTAACCAGATAGCCAGACTCCAAACAAGGGGAGGATGTTAGGAAAGCAGTGGGCTCTCATCTGACCAGTTCCTGAAAATGTTACCCATTTGTAGAGAAGAGTTCTGGAGAAGCAAGAGTCTGGAGACCTCTTATAGCCCAGGTGCCCCCATGACATGACAGAGTCTATTAATAATAGCAATAATAATGACAATGAGCATCATCAGTTGTGCACTTACTACAACCAGGAATTAGATAAATAGTGTCACATATGTTTTCTCAGATACCTAGAAACAGATATGGAGTAGGTATCATGAGCCACCATCTTAGTGATGAGAAAAGTGAGGCCCAGGATCGCACAGCTAGTTAATAGCTGTGCTCGTATTTGAACTCAGGTCTGCATGACAGTAAAATCCTGTCTTTTGACTAATATGTTTTTTCCCATGAAGAAGACTACCAGCCCTTTATTAGCAGTCATGGCTACATTCGGCATGAATAGAAATGGGCTCAACAAATGTCAGTATCTGTCCAAGTACTAACATTTGCCAAGGAGGAGAAAAAGTAGCCTAGGAATAGCCCTAGGCAGAATATAAAGCAGACAATTCTTCTGGAATAGTAGGTTCTACACATTCCAGCACTTCACCAAAAGCAGAGACTGATGCCCACATGAGGTTCACAGGTACCCATTGAAAATAGGGTCTTTTCCCTTTTAGACAGATACTCTGACATCCACTTAAGTCCAAGCCTTCAGCTTTCCAGACTTCCTAAGGGTAATTTTCCAGGTAGTTCTAACTCTAAAGAGCTAGAGAGAGAACTTCCATTTGCGGGCCATGGTGGTGCTCTTGGTACAAGTAAAGCCCTAAAGGCATAATAGGCCACATGTAGAATTTGGCTTTTAACATCTACATAGGTCAATCTTAGTAACAAACACATAAAAGAAACCCCAAAGACTCTATTTACTAGACTCATATCCAGCTATATATAATGGAGAGAATTTTCAGGATTTCTTAACCATATTCACTGTTTAGTCAACACACAACCAACAGCTTGTCTATAAACACTGCTATGAGAAATACATTTGTGACCACATGTCATCTTAATAGGCTGGAATTAATTACTGGATTTACTTATCTGAAAATTATATAACTCTATGGATATTTGGATACTAATAGATAACTGATGGGTATACTAATACATTTCATGGACTATAAGGTATTGTGGTTTGTTTTTTGGGTTTTTTTTTTTGCACATCTTAACAAATCTGAAATCCAGATGTGTTATACTTACCATCAGCCAGTCTGCAGTCCTGACAGTTGTCATGTTCTTTTCATGTGAGAATATTAAAAATATCAGCATTAAAACTTGAAGAATGGGTGTTACTGACATGGAAGGTAACAGTGGAGCACTTTTTAAGGAAATGCTGTATCACCAATGCTTTTGATGGCCCAAAAGAAAATATTAGAAAATATTATGTCGTAGTTTAGTCGGTACTATTTTTTCTTTGTGGTAAATCTTAAATAATGGTAAATCTTATAATCAGTGACATCTTAGACTCAATGGAATACAGCTTAAGCAGCAAATATGCCACAATGGCGAGTTTATAGGAATAATCAAAACCCTAATAATTAAAAGAAAATAAGTATCATTTCCTCTCACTCTAGAAATATCAAAGTTTAAAATGTCACAGTAATATTTATGTATAATATGGTCGCTATCTGAAAAAAAGTAAAATTTGAAAAAGATATTATATGAAGTGAACCAGGTTGTTGTTGCTTCCCAAACTTTGTTTAAAACATATTATTTACTATATTTTTAAAACAGAAGAATTAGAGAAATTCTTAAAATCCTCAGGAAAAGGAAAACAATTTATATTACGAAGTGTTAAGATTTAAACTTAAGTTAAATAGAAACTTGCTAAGCCTCAGTTTCTTCACTTGTAAAATAGGTATTCAAGCAGCTACTTCACTGAGTTGCTATGAGAATTCAATGACTAACACGTATAAAATATTTAGTAAAGAGATCCACCTGGTAGGATGTAAATAATTTGGAACTGTACTATTTTGATCATTATCTTTATGATTCTTTTACATCCTGGCCCAGGGCTCAACAAATATTTTTGTTAAGAGGGTGAAAAACAAAAATCAAAAATAAATTTTTTGAAAATGTTTCATCACAGACTCAAAACCAAATGATTTTTAAAGTTTATTGCAGGAACAAAAATGAAAAAGTAACCCTATTTTCTTTAACACTGTGATACTGAAGAAGATAAACGGTTCAGGGCAATCAAGGAAAAGATACAGCCTGAAGACATTTTCTTAGTATGGGGGCGGAAAGGGGGCTGGAAGGACTGGAAGAAGAGTGGGGGAAATGGTAGTTAGTTATAATCACAATTCAATTTCAATTTTCAAAGAAACAAAATTTGTCCCCCTAGACACACCTATTTTTTTTTTTTTAAGATCTTGAAAATGTGTAGTCAAATGGGTCTTAAATGTCAGTTCTCTAGTGGGGAAGGAAAAGGGCACCACACACAGATCCTCGCCCTGTTTGGTTCAAGCAAGATGTATAAGAAAACAAGCTCAAAATAGAATAAGGGATAACATCATTATAATTCACCCTTCTAAAAAAAAAAAAAGCTGTATCTGATGTTAAAATGTAAAATATCTCAAGAGGTGGTTGGTTGTAGATTCTAGAATTTTATAACTAATTTTTTTAAAATCTTAAAAATTAAATATATTTGATAACATGCTATTTCATAGATGTCATACATTTCTACGGCAGGAGCACTTCTTGCATATATTCCACATTTACATTTCAAACATGCCTTTTAGAAGTATCTATAGATAGAAACCCATAGCTTCTTAGGAAGGCAGCAAAGTCAGGCGAAGGGCTCTGGGCAGGTAGTTGTCATAACCTGTGTCTCCTAGCCATGCCCTGAACTAGTTGGGTGGCCCCAAACAGGTACCTTGACCACTCTGGATCTTGGTTTCTCTTAGGGCTTAAGGATCTCTAAATCCTTCCCAATTCTAACATTCTTTGACTATTATTTGGTTTTGCCCAAGGTGACCTTAATGTCAGTAAGAAATGTAGGGAATAGTATTTAGGATTCCTATCATTCCATTGTCGTAACTGCTACTCCATCTTACCTCTTTTCTGTGCTTCAAAACATACTGTCAGCCTTTTATCATTGCGTTTGCCCAAACATACACACATCAAGGAATGAATAACAAAGAATCATGCTGTGGAAATTACATATAGCATTTCATGTGACATGTTGGACATCGCCGTATTTTTGGTGCTAATTATGAAACAGCAAACACAGAAAGCCTGTGTCGCTCTCTGAGTCTGTTGGGCCCACATTACACTTCCCTCTAAGGTCAGCATGGCTTCCATGCAAACCCCTTCTCCTCACCCTCTACTGGCCAGAAGACAGTGATCCCTGTAAGCCCTCAACAGCACAACTCCAAAGAAAAGCTGCAATTTAATTCTTAGCCGGAAACACAGCCCATTGGAAGGACACCAGTCACTAGGGTATTGTTAGTGCCTTGTAATGGCCAAGAGGGATTGCTGACTCTGCGAATATCACTCCAAAGGCAGGAATTCTATTTGAATTACTAACATAGCAGATGTTTGCTAGGATCCACCATGCAGTCTGTACACGGTTATGCTAATTTGGCAGAGCTTCTCTTCCAGTTAGCTCTGAGCCATTAGAGCACGCAGCTAGTAGGTCCTTCTGTCTAACTAATAATTGCCTATTATTGATATTAATTAACATTTTTTGCACCTTTCCTCAGTTTTGACCTAGTATCTGTTGGTAGTCTAATCACTGTGGCCTATTAAAAGTCAAAATACAGGGACCTATAGTAGTCACGAGCCATTTATCAAAAAGCAAACAAGGCCAATTAAACAGGCAGCCAGACAGTTGTCTTGATTTGCCGCTGACTGTTTCTTGATCACCATTATAAATTGCTAATAGGGCAGAAAGCGCTAAGCGGGGAGCATCTGTGGGGGGCTGGTTATTGCTCACTCCTCGCCTGGTGACAGGTGAGAGAGAGGCTAGTGATAGTCTTATTGATGTGAACTGCCCATCAGTTGGTAGTTATTGTTAAAGTTCATGATGCTACAGCTGATCCCATCCTGCTGAGAGTCAATCAAATTAATTAGAGCTAGAAATTCTTCTTTATTATTTTAGAGCACGGGTACAGAAAGAAGTTCTGTAATTTGGATCCAAAGGATATAAAGGGAAAAAAATCTTCATGTAGTACAGTGTGGAAAAAAATCAGATATTGCTTCTTCCATTATTTATAATAAGGGCTGCGGCTAAAGGTTTTTATAGGCACAGATCAAGAGATCATAATAGAAGCATATTGACAGATTTTTTTCTGCAATACTCCAAGGAACTGGCTGTAGCAGGAAAATATATCAAAACCTTATCATCAGAGCTGAGATCTTCTGTGAAAAATCAATAAAGAGTTATACATGGTTTGAGTTTAAACAGTTCTCTGTAGTCATTTAAACATAGTGCATCTGTACAGCTTTTTACCTCTGGAGACGGAGGTAACCTAGCAACCAGAGGGCTTAAACCGATTAACTACAAATGAAGTACTGTACGCCTATCAAAGCAATTGTTCATCGTTGCCTTTGTTGCAGAGACTAAGCTAATTGAACATGATACAGTATGAAGATAATTAACACCCATGAGTTTGTTAATTGCCTGTTAGCATTACAACACAGTCTCTTGGTTTCTTTTTAACTGTCTCCTTTGTAGCCTCTTACTTCCCTTAAAATGGTGCAGGACTGTTTAACTGGCAATGATATCTTGAGTTTATTAATCCTTCTTAAATTGAAAAAAAAAAAAAAAAAAAAGTTCTGTCTTATCGAAGCATATTGCATGTGCTTGTTAAATGCAAGCTCTTACTTTGTCTCTATTTTCCCAAGACTAGGAATTTGTTTTACAGATACTGTACAAACTATGTTTACTTTCCGTGCTAATTTATTTCAAGCGATTTAGCCATTAAAAATGCTCTCTAAAAAAAAAAAACTGGCTTTAGTGTTTCTCTTTACTACTCAGCTGCTCTCCTTTTGAGAGCAAGCGATAAATGTCTTTGAGGGTTGGAATATTAATTGAAGGCAGCATCTGGTCAGCAGCTGACCGGCTCCAGTTGTCCTGCTCCAACCAAGCGGGTGCAGAGGAAACTTTGCTGGTTCAATTTGCCAGGCTCTCCATTTCCTCGGAACTGTAGACTAAATGAACCCCCATTTTATCTCTGCTGGATGACTGCGTGGATGCCAGAAAATCAATTGGGCAGGAAAATCTGTTAATCTAAAGTGAATTCAATCTAAGGAATCATTTAAAATAAAAATTTCAATCATTACCTTTTCGTAAAAGCACTTTTTTTCCTCAAGTCCGTGTGCACATGTCATGACAGTACTTCAAAAGGACCTTTCACAAGAGTAGTTCAAAGTCAATAGAACCGTCTAGCAAAGAACAATTTGCTTTTTGGACAAAAAATAATAGTAAGGTGGCTGATTACAAGCTTAAGAGGAAATGGAAAACCCCGACAGTGTGTAGCCTGAAGCAATTCACACACTCAGCCCCAGGATACACATCTGACACTCAAAATGGACTTTTCACCACTTGAGAAGGGACACCTTGGCTGTGTCACAATTGTTTAACATGAATTTTCCTGGATGATCTTCTGTGTTTTTCATTACTATGTCGTGGTTAATATTTGCTGGTACACCAGTCCCAGGAGGGCCACTTCTAGTGCCCAATTACAAGTTCTATCATCAATCATAAGTATTATTTATTCAACAAAATGAATTGCTAATTAATAACTGATGAGCATTATGGCCTTGAAGATGATAACACTATTAATTATGGTTGGCATGAAAGGGGTCTACCTGGCACATTTTCACCACAATTAGCCTCGGAAGCTTTCAGGGAATATGTCTATTAAGATCTCTAAAGAAAGGCTGGCTTTCCTCCCTCTCCTGCATAAGGACTGACAAACGCAGCATTGTCTCTAGTTAGGATGTCACTAAACCATCACCGATATCCCAACAATTGTTTTCTGCATACAATGACTTGTATAAGAAACTTGAGATGACAGAGAATAGCTGCCCACAGAGGCCTGCAGGTATAGAACATGGCCCTACATGCCTGCCATGCTCCTACTGAAATGCTGCAGGGGGTGAAGAGGCCCCAGCATGGCAATTGGAATGTGGCCACTGGCTTATTTTTAGACTCAGTTGTTGCCCAGCTCATGTTCTGAGCTCTGGATGCAGGCACAGGGCAGCTAAATCACTTTAGCAGACAGCTGGTGGTCCAGGACTGCTCACATTTACTCACAGTCAGGAAGGAACACATCACCATTCACTGTGAGGACCTTCTGATCAGAGACTTAAAGAGGAGAAGCTAAGAAATGCCTTCTTGCCCACTGCTGGGGAAGGAAAAAACAGTAGCTTTGAAGAATAAACGTACAAAAAGCATAATAATGCTATGAAACTCTTTAAAAGCAGAACAAATCTACTTCTGTGCTCTGTGTATGTCTAATCTCCACACCCAAGCCCTGTAGATGCTGAATAAATACAGGCGAATGATAAAGCATTGCAAAGACTTTTAAAAATTATGTGACTAATAGAAGAGAAAGCTTTCCTTTTCTTTCTGAGTAGACAGGCTCTAGAAAGTAAAGAGCTTATTAAATGGTTATCTGGATAATTCTGTAGTTTAGACAATCATTTCAGATTCAGTGCTAGATGGATTTTGGAGAATAAGCTATCTGCATGGATCACATTAATTGCAGAATTGGAAAAGTGCTCTCTTTGTGCTAAGTAAGCAAAACAGCTACTATCATTATTTCAGTTAAAAATATCTGAGGGTTCAAATTCTGCAAATGTCTTCCCTTACCATTCTGCCAAACTGCATAGAATGCAGCCCCTTTATCGTAGATAAGCACACATGCTCTGGGAGGGGAAAGAAGAGCAAGTGCACCCCACCTCCAGATGGCATGATTATCGGTGTACATTATTTTTAGCTTTACAAAATTAAGAGTTGGAAAGGTTGGCAAAGTGAAGGAAATGTTCACAAAACAGCCTGATTAAGTAAAACATTCCTCCAAGTTGCCACCACATTCCTCTTTCTGTAGAAATACATATAAGGACACACAGTTAGTAAGGGCTTACCAGCATTCAGACTAGCAAAGCGGTAAGTTACTACAGTGTTTTAGGGTGACAAAGGTAATTGCGTCTACAATGTCCAGGACAGAACAGCACATAGAGGCCACTTAGTTGACACTGATTAGTAGAAAAGGCAGTAAAAATTTTTAGGAAGATGGAGAAAACAAATTTAAGGAAGCAAGAGAGAGAAAAAAGGAGGTAGGGAAAGTTTAGTGGGGATGCAAGAGGAAGAAGAAAGGGTGGGTGAGCAAGAAAAACCTTGGACTCTAAATCTGGCTCCACTGCTGTCTACATTCAGGAGCTTGAATAAATCATTTTATCTAGCTGAGCCTCAGTTTCCGCTTTTGTAAAATGAGAGTATCAATACTTATTCTGCTGATCTTACAGATTTGTAAGGAGGATCTGATGAATAATGTGTTTGTGGCTTTAGTTTTAAAAGCACTTTGAAAACTACAGTGACAGTTATCTAGAAATGTAAAATTCCTAATAATTATATTTGTTTGCTCCTAGCTCATACTGATGCAATCGTCTCAAAAAAAAAAAAAAAAAAAAACTGGCAAGTTCCAAAGACTGTAGAAGGGAGCATGTCCACCACAATCTAAATTTGAGAACTAAAGAATGGGTAGATACCTAGAGGCCACTGAAGCTTGCATGAGGAGAAATTTTGTGTTCTTACATTAAAAATCAGGCAAAGATACCTGAGCCACAAATAGTTATTTCTAGTGATCATGCCTGAGGCTGCTCATACAGCAAACTCAAACTTTAATGTGCATACTAGTCACAGGGGAAAATGAACAATGCTGATGCTCTAGGTAGGTCTGGTGTGGGGCCTAGAAACCTGCATTTTATCCAGGAGCTCAGGTTTCTCTGAGGAAGGTAGTCCACAATTGCCAAATGAGAGACCCAGCTCTAAATCCTGTGAGCAGAACACACCTCCAGCCCACACTTCTGTCAGTTCCACAGGGTGGTTGTGAACATACTTAAACCAGCAATGTCTTCCCAAGAGTCAAGAAAAACAAGAAGGAGCCTTAGTTTTCAGTATGACCAGGCTTGATTCAAGAGGTTATTTGCTCCTAGACTATACTGGAAATAGCACTGGAAAAACATTCTTTATGGCACTGATCAAGGAAATAGACAGTGCTCCCGAAACCTGTTGGGAAAAGGAATTAAAGAACCTAGATCGACTTTATGAATATGTAGATATACACATTTCTATTCCTCTGATAGGAAAATTATCCCGTTTCCTTATTCCCTCAAACACTTAAGACTAACCTTCTGCATTTACCCTTAAAAGACTAATTCTCATTTTTCTCAAAAAATAGACAATGGATATATGCTGCATGGTGACAACAGAAATGTTCCTTTTTGAAATATGACCATTTGGGGTCTCAACCTTAAGGTATATCTTAATATGTTATAGATGCTCTGCCCTACTCAGCCCTCTCTGCAGAAATTCTCTCTGCTGACTGAAGGTCTCCAAAATCAAACATACATCAACATTCAGTCTATTCCTTCAGAGTCAACAACTGTAATCTTCTTAAACTAGAAACTTCTTAAAAACTAGCCCTTGAATCCAAACAATGCTCATTTGAGAGAGAAAGAAGCACTGTGTCCTTCACCCAGAAGGACAACTGCATATGTGACCTGGAAGACTCCATATTATCAGTAGCCTCACAATAAGAGAAGTGGGGGTGCCATCCTAAGAGTAGGTTTGGATTCCAGCAGTCTGGAACAAGGCATTCATGAGCCATAGTTTCTTCATGCTCTTTTTTTTTTTTTTTTTCTTGATTTTGTCTTAATATAAAACCCTAGACGGCTGTGGGGAAATAACTCCACTTCATTAAATAAAACATTTCATTTGGTATTTTACACATCAACATTTCCCTGAATTGTGTTGCATGGTATATGAGCTATTAAGAGATGTTTACAACAATGACTGTTCTGGGACACAAGAGTCTAGAGAATACTGTAGAACTTCTCAGGGCTTTCATGATGCTGGTGAGCTATTCAACTCTACAAGAGAATCTGCAGTAACCAGAATTTCCCATATATATTTGATCACAGAACCTTTTGAGGGAGGATGAACCAGGAAGATATCTAATTCAGTGAAACACCGCTGGGGAAATTCTGCCTTGTAAGAAATACAAATGAACTGTCACATTTAACCCTTTTAGCAATCCCATTGAAACAGAAATTATCACCATTACCATTTTATAAAAGTGGAAACTGAGTTTTAGAAGACTCCCATCTCCAGCAGTCTGGAAATGAAAGCTTAATGAATCCCAAGTCAGTTAAATAAAAATAAATATTCCCTTAGACACATTATGGTAGAAATGGTGAAACAACTGCAGAACATCGAAGACAAAAAGAAGATCTGAAAAGCAGACAAAGAGAAAGTACAGATTACTTCAAATGAGTGGCAGTTCATTTGACAGCTAAATTTGCAATAGCAAATACGGAAATCAGAAAATAGTAGAGTAATATCTTCAATGATATTATTCTGTAATATCTGCAAGAATTATCAATGTGGGATTTCATACTCATTAAAATGATTTTTCAGAACAAAGCAAAATGAAGACTTTTACTCAACAGACTCTTTCTAAAGGAATTTTGAGGTATAGAATTCAGATAGAAGGAAACTGATCCCAGATGCAGAAAGAAATTATTAGCAAATAAAATGGAAAATATGTGAGTAAGTCTAAATGAACATTGGTCATGGATGTTTAACCTAAGTAGGAATTCCCTGGGAAATAAATGGCTATGAGTCTGAGATTTTTGTGCAGGAGATTTTGGGGAGAGTTCTCAAGCAGGCCACACCTGTTGAGTAGTAAGGGAAATAGAAATGATAGAGAAAGAAGTTGAATTATGATGTAATCACAACAAAACATCATCTGAGCCCACAGAGAACTCTGAAGCTGGATGGCCATCAGAGTTAATCCGCCTTTAGAAAAGGGAGCCTTTATTCTCCACATGCACACATATACACACCAGCCAGGCTTAGATGTGAACCACCTCCAGGGAGGAGGCATGACTTAGGGCAAGGTCATTCTCTTCTACTAAGGATATTTCCCAATAAGGGACTCACTGGAGAACCATCAGTCACCAACACTCCCAGAATCTGGCAGGAGTGTCTCATCCCTAAAAGGGGAACTGAAGCAGTGCACACAGCATCCACTGCAATGCTTAAAACAAAGAAGGTTGAAATAAAATATTTGATGAAATTATGCTATTTTATTATGTAAGTCAAGAAGAATGATGGGAGTTAAAATATTCTAAGGTTCTTGTATTGTTTGGGTCAAGAGTAAAGATGTTGATTAACTTTTAGACTTTAATAAGACTGAATTTAAAAAAACAGCTGCTTACTGATTATAAGATATGCAAAACATAAGGGTATAAAAAGTTAAAAGTAAAAGGATGGAAAAAGTTATACAAGGCAAATTCTGGACCAACTAACCACAAAAAGCTTGGGTAGCTCTAACTGATTTGTATCAGACAAAACAGACTTTAAGGCAAATAGAATTACTAGAGATAAAGGATACACTACAAAATGTTAAGTTTGGTTCAACAGGAAGATACAACAACTCTAAACTTGAACATACTCATAGCCTCAAAATATGTTAGGCCAAAATGGTCAGAACCGCCAAGAAGTACAACCAAATATATAATCAATAAATCAAGCATGAAAAAATAGTAATGACACAAAAGATATGAAACTAAGGCTCATGAGGTTGTGACTTATGACAGAGGTAGGATTTAAGACCAGAGTGTCTCGCTCTACTCCAAAGCACGTTCCACTGTTTCCTCTAGATATGATCGTGGAAATTGAAAGAATCAAGAGATAGGAAGAGATACAATATTGATATCAGACTCTGTAGAATGTATCTTTTTGGTAGAAAAGATATTTTCCTATTTCTCTCACTGAAGTCTAATATTAAGAGAGTTGAAAGTTATGCTAATGTCTATGAAAGCAAAATGGTATGGCTTTTCAGACTCCAATCAGATGACTCTAATATATCAATTGTTCCTGATTCTTTGTTCTTCATCATTGTTAGGTGTAGATGGTAGAAAAAATATATATATTTATTTGCTGCTCAGGTCCACTGACAATACTAATCTTCATGGAAAGAACCTCTGCTTAATCTAAGTTGTCTGGGAAAAGTGACATATCATAACACAAAATCCTATCTGAAAATAAGGGTAATGCCCCATTCCCCAGTCCTCCACCATCTATTCTGATTTTCAAGCTATATTGTATCTTATGGATAAGGTAGATCTGTTATGAAGTTAGGTACACTATAATGAATAGGAAAATTGCAAAAACATTTGCCCAGAATACAGGGACTTTGCCTTTCTTTTCCTTCAGTAGAAGTCATGGATAGTGGCACTTAGAGGAAAATGTTCCAGTGCAGTGACATTTTTCCATTTTAACGGGCTTCATCTTTGAGTAAATACACACCAAGCCAAGCCTGACAAATGAGATGCTCACCAGGGGATGACACCTCCCAGTCAAAGCTCCCACAAGGACAGAAAGCTGAGATCCCGGAAAAAGGCTTTCTGGGAGATCCAGCTGGAGGTAGTCAGCCCTGAGGACACGATCAGCCTCTGCCCTATAGCCCAAGAGGCTGCCAAGAAGCAAAGCTTTGCTTAAGAGACTGGGGTGCAGGAATTACCTCCAACCCTCTGAGATTCTTACCTATTTGGGGTCTTTGGTTCCTCTGGAAAAGAGACCAATACTATGTTCCCCAACTCCTCAGGAAAAAAGAAAAATGTAAACAGACACATTAACTTTTGCTCACCAATGCAGGAGGTCTGGCCCCAGTTAAAAACCACTGCTCCAGCCTTACCTCTCATAGGACTTTTTCTAAACACATGGTGCACTTCGTAGACAGGAAGCAAGCACATGAGAGCATGGGTTCTGAGGGTCAGGCTCTCAGTTTGAACGTTGGCCTCACCACTGGCCAGAGGCAAGCACCTTGAATCTGACTGTACCCCAGTTTTTTGTCTATAAAATGAATAATAATAGTGCCTATTTCATGAGGATGTTATTAGGATTGAGTGAGCTCATTCATGCAAAGGGTTTTAGATGAGTGCCTGGCACATACCAACATTTGATTCTCATTGTTCATTTCATTGCTAGTCCCTTGTGAAGGTTTCCTAGTGTGTTTTCTGGACCAGACCAGCCTCTTGGTATAGGCTGGACTCTCTCTTCATGCAGAACATCATTCAAGAGATGTCTTGCTCTGAATCATCTTTACCTTCATTTTCTTACTTGGCCTCTTTCGCTTATGCAACAATTTCTTTTTGGCAGCCCCAAAGCTAGTATAACCCCTCACTGTTACCAAATTTAGGAAAACTCTCAAAGCCTTCTTCCTGGTTTGGGGGCCTGCTGTTTGAAATTGGTATTTTCACCCTCTCCCCCAAAACTCAATGTCTGTGGGAGTTATAGTGTGTCACTTTGGGTCCCTGACTCACTGCTTCTTAATCTGCTCCATCCCCTTATCCCCGTCCTGGGTTGCTTGATCAGCTGGTCTCCTCAGAGTGCATTGGCCTGAACTCTGTTTCCTAGATGAAAGCCCACCTGCATCAGTGGACAGACTCCAATAGACATTCCTAGCTAAGGTCTGTGGGCCCAAGACAGAGAATATAATGTGAGTGTCAATTTAGCCCCTCAACCACTAGCACAGGCCCCCTCTGAGTCAGGGAGTACATAAATTTTGACCTTACAGCTGCTCTACCTCCCCACTGATACCTCTCCTTCATCTCAGGCCTTCATCCAAATCTGCCCTGAGTTTCTCTGTAGTCATCCCTCCTAGGAACGAACACAAAAACTGAGAAGTTGCCTCTCTTGACGGCTTTGAATTTTAGTGAGAAGTTTTGAAAAGAGAGACAAGAATCCCCAGTGGAGGCTTTTCAGACATTGAGCTCTCTTCGGGGTATGATGGGGCAAGAGGAGACACCTGGGATACCTCTCACAGCCTCCACATTAGATGGCTGTCCACCCCACCCATTCACCAGCGCAGCCCTTGCCACAAACTCAACTCATTTTTAGGCACACAGTTCATTCTAAACAAATATTTTTAAAAATTATTTAGTCATTATTTAAAATAAAGTAAAAATATTCAAGCAAATGGTTCAGTTGTGCCCCAGGCCCAGCTGAGCCGTACCTAAGATGCAAAGCATTTGTATGATAAGGTGGAAGAGAATTAATTGGTGTGAGAGGTCTTTACACCAGACAGTTCACTCGTTTTACTTCATATAATCTTTTCCACAATTCTATAAGGATTGTACTATTATTATCCTGAGTTTATAGCAGATAAGGAGTCTCCAGAAGTTTACATAATTTAGAAAGGCATAATGGAGTCGAAATACAATTGTTTTTTGATAGCGTTGTAGCTTAAAATCTTTTTCTTAATAAATTCTTAAGAATGAAACAGATGGCAATAGAACTTTTCTCAAAGGAGGAATTGGGGGCTCATAGCCACCCTGACCTAGGATGTACCACTCACCCAGCCCTCACCCTAAAGAAAGCCTCCCTCTGCCAAACCCCTTGCCCTAAGAAACCATCAGAAATCCTTGGATTCAGAACCAGATTCCACGCCCATGAGCCACAAGAACTTAACATGTCTCTACTTTCTGTGTGGCCATCTATGACAGGACAGGGTGGTTGTAATGACTGCCTGATGTGAGGTGGGCCTGGAGTCACACACACAGATGGTGCTCAGCAAATGGCAGCCATATGACTTGCTCATGTTTGCACAATGAGCAAGTGGTAAAGGCTGGATTCAGCCCCAGGCCCAAGACATCAGAGTCCATGCTTTTCCTGCCTCTACTGCAGCAACTTCAGGCTCCCAAACAGAACATAGATAAAAGGCTCAGGACCCAAAGGCAAGCCAGCGTAGGAACAAATCTGAAATACTAACAAAAAAGAAACAACACTGGTAAAACACAAATTTTACAGAGAGCAGCATTAACTCAATACAGATACTGAAATTTCCCAGGATCGACCACAACCATATGGGGAATCAGTTCAACATGGGCAAGGCTGATGGGAAAATTAACGTGGGGCACTGGTAAACGTTAGGCTGGTGAGCATTGTTTAACTATCTTGAAAGACTGTATTAAGAACGAATGATGCCTAAAATTTCCTTTGTCTTGGAGTTTCTTTTTAATTGGTTTGCAAATGTAATATGAATTTGACTATTTTAAAATGAATGTTAAAACATTTGTAAGACACACATGATTAGAAGCATTAAAGTCAACTCGTCAGTTATTTTTCTATCAAAGTCTCATCATCAACTCTCTAAGTTTAATTCTAAAAATAAGAAAATTACATCCTTCTACCCACTACAGCAGCTAAACCCTCATATCCAGCCACCAAGAGCAGACAGCATAGCTAGCTGCCTGGGGCATCCTTTATTCACGTCCCACTCCACTGGAGCAAGCATACCCCATCCACTCCACTCCAGTCTTCACCACTGCAGAGAGATCAGTGGGACCCGAAATGCCCTGTTAGTTGCTGCTGCCAAAGCTGACGGGCAGTTGGGTCAGGGCAGTTGACACAGGCTGGGGACGCCAGTGCTGATTCAGGGGTGGCACAAGGTTCTCAAATTTGGGCTTACTGACAGGGAAGATGATAAAGAGGCACTCCTGTGGGTTATTACTCTAAAATGCAAACTTGAAGAGCATAGCAGAAAGAGAGGCAAACTGAGACAGGCCAGCTCTTAAGCAAAGTAAACTGAGTCCAGCAATAGGCTTCCCCGTGATTACTCAAGACTTATTTATCTCTGAATCCACACAATTTCTTAAGGTACAATTTCAGGTATCTTCATTACAGGAGATAACCCTGTCCTAATTTGGATTTTTGCTAAGAAAAAACATCAAATAGTGGTCCTGTTCCTCACGTAAATGGAGCCATTAATGAGGTTTCTCAGGTATAACGTGAGACTCGGATTAACATAACAGAAGGTAAATGGTTTAGACTTGAGTCCTCTGCTGCCATCTTTCAAACTATGCACTAAACCTCTCAAAGTATATTCAAATAACTTCTGATTGGGGTCCCTTCTTACTTCTCTCAAAATGCCCTTCGTTCATTGTGGCAGACAAAATAGTTGGCCCTCTGAGATGTCTATGTCTTAATCTCTAGAACCTGTAAATATGTTCTTTACATGACAGAAGGGACTTTTCAGTTGTGATTAAATTATGGGTTTGAGATGGGGAAGTTGTCTTGAGTTATCCAAGAGGACCCAGTGTAATCATAATCATGAGAGTTCTTATAAGTGAGAGAGGAAGCCAAGGAAAGTCAGAGTCAGAACTAGGATGATAGAAACAAAGATTAGGGGGCAGGGGAAAGCAGGGTACACATGCAATTGCTGGCTTTAAAAACGGAGGAAGGGGCCATGAGCCAAGAAACACAGGCGCTGCTAGAAGCTAGAAATGGATTATTCTCTAAAGCTTCCAGAAGAAACACAGCCCTGCCAACACCTTGATTTTATCCCATAGAGACTCATTTCAGACTTTATACCTCCAAAATTTATGGTTTAAGTCACTTAATAATCTGTATCATTTAATAAACTTAAAATTTAATTTGTGATAACTTGTTACGGCAGGAATAGGAAACTAATACATTTACGTGTTACCTTCCTTCCTTCCCCACATTCCATCTCCCCTCCACAAACACACTATAGGCTTCCCTGGTTGAAACATCAGTTCTTTCAGGAAGTCTTCCTCTCTGACTCCCACTCCACCCCCCAAGAGAGGTGAGGTGCCTCTCTCAGTTGTGACCTCTATCAGAGCATTTGTCACACTGTATTATAATTGACTATTGGTTTGTCCATCTCCCCCACCAGACAATGAATTTCTGTAGGGCAAGAATTATGTCTTGTATTTTTCACCCACTGCTCTTGGCACGGGGCCTGGCACAGCACAGACCCTCAAAAAGTATTTCTTAAATGAATAACTGCTATTTTAAAAGTTTTGAGCAGTTCATCTTCCCCTGAAAACAAGCCATATCTGTTTGAACCTGAGATAGTGAACATCTATTGAATGAATGAATAAATAAAAATAAGTGCTATTGACACAGTGCTTTCGTTCATGAATTCTATCAGAGAACAGTAATATTGTGCTGAGCAGTCCACTGGCCATTTTAGACTCCCTAAATTTCCCTGAGACCAGATTATCAGCTTTATTCTAGGCAATCCTCTCCAAGGCATTTCAACAGCTATTACTTGGTTTAATACAGATTTGCCAAATGTTAACTTTGCTCAAATAATTTTGTTTTAGGTTATTCTGTACACAGCCATAATGCCAGAAAAGGCAATCTGTATCACTTAAGGAACTTGAAATTTTTATCTATGTTAATAAAAGAAAAAAGTTACCAAAGCAATATAGCTATTTTTCTAAAGGAAGAGGGGAAAACGCCTCATCGAGGAATATAAAATTCTGAAGGGAACAGAAGCAAGATTTTACAAGACTATTTGAGATAATGCCAAGTACAAGAACAAAAGAACATAAACTAAGGCTCAGAAAGGGTCAGATCCTCAAGGAATTTAGGCAGAATTTCTTTAGACATAGAGAAAGAAGTTTATAGAGTAAAAAGCAGAGGGTTGAAATGGGAGAAAGGCTGTTGTAAATATATTTGAAGTTGTTAGACCAAAATTGTTCCCTGAGTTATACTCAAATCATAGATCATGGCTTCTAATTCCTCAGAACAGATCAATTTGAGTTGAGTAATGGTCTCTCTTTGGGTGGTGTCATTTTTATCTTCTATTTTACTTCCTTTAAATCAGTCCTTTAATTTAGCCACTTGGCAGGGCCTTAGGGTATATAATTCAGACAAGCTAGCTCTCCAAGGTTACCAGTCTTGGTCTCACAGATGAGAAAACCAAGACGTGGAGACTAAGCTCTTTGCCATAGGATAGGTGGTGAGTCCCCGGGATGACTGGAATTCAGAGCTACTATACCACCGAGGTGCTGCTTATTGAATTAAACCCTGGGTTTGTGATTCTTCTCCATCTCAGAAATGAGACAATTGTGATGAGATTCCCATTGACTCTAGCAACTATCATTATTATCATCTACCTACCATAAGCAAAACCCTTTATTATAAAAGATGCTGATTATCGTCTATGCCATTACTTGACATTTAGTCTTGTTAAACAAGTGGTTTAGCCATTTGTGTCACGTATTCAATGGGGAAAGAAATCATTCCCAGAAGGAGGTAGGACTTGAGCTAGCAGCAGCAGGAGAGTGGAAATTAGACAGGTGCAGACAAGGAGAGTGAGGCTCCTAAGCAGCACAGTGGTGTGGGATACCATGTGTCCTCAGCAGAGGTCTTATCTAAGGGAGACATCAGCAACCTCCTGGTACAGGGCAGGTCAGAATTGGAAGCTGGCTGAGGGGATAGAAAGTGCAGGGCCAGACAAGGTCCAAGTGACAAGTACTTTGAAAGGGAAGCCCGAATCAAACAAATCCACGTAGAGCAAGAGACTGTCATAGAAAGTCATGGACATCAAAGTAGCATGGATTGAGTCAGAACAAGGATCAAGCAATTAGCTAGTTTTCACGGTCTTACTCTGAGAAATAAAGAGACTGTCATTAGTTCTTTTAAATGCACATTAAAAACAAAAATGAAATAATATGCCATTCTATCAGATTGGCACAGAAATCTTTTAAATGTGTAATGCTTGTAAGGTTGCTGTAAAATAGACATTCTTATATTCATTGATGTGGGCACAAATTAAATAAACTTTCTGAAAACAATCATAATTCATTTACTTAACAATTATTGATTGAACATCTATATATTCACTAGGCATAGACCTTTAAAAACATCTTGAGTTTTGTTCACCCTCCTTTTTCCCAGTGCTTTCCTGCTTCCCTCTGGCTCCCCAGAGCAGCTCATCACTGATGCTCTGCCCAGAGCCCCGCTCTCTACACAAGGGTCCAGGATGCAGACTTATCCCTCTACCTTGTTTTCCTTTCAAAACAAACCTGTTTGGTGCACCATTCGACTAGAGAACTATCTATATTCAGCTAGCTCCACCCGATAAAGTACAGTGAGTGACATCAAACATACATTTAAAATGAGTAAATTCAACCATGTACTCTCAAGAATAAAAATAAATATTCTTTCATATAATCTGAATACTAAAAGCAAGTCAAATGTTTCCTCTGGTACTCACCTAAAAACGGTGATCTACTCCAATGCTGAGGGAAAACTGCATTATTTAATTACATACACAAAATCATATGCAGTAGAATTTATGAGCAATTTAATGGTAATTTTGACTACATTGAATTTACTCCTTAGTCATTGACCTTAAAATCTGACCCTGTCTCTAAGATGCTCCTCTAACTCAAGCTCAATCAAGTGATGCTGAAGAGCTAATGCTTAATAATCTATTCATGTGTTTCCTATGCAGAGACATATGCACTGTAAAGAGGACATTTAGAGGAGTAATGCTTTTTCCAGAGAGAATAACACTATCGCAGGTGCTGTATTTATTGGGGAGGGGCCTTTTAGCCATCCTCCTACTTGTACGGCTGTCTTCTTTAGACTTATTTAAAGAACTGGACTGGGTCAACATAGTGGTTCACAATGTTTTGGATGTCCTCGTGTGCACTGCACATACTTTGGGAATACTCTCATTAGTGCATGACTCAGTGTATCAAATCAACACTTCCTGAGCATCTAATAGAAACTTAGCTATATAAGCACTTTCATCTATATTATCTCATTTAATCCTCACAATTAATCCATAAAGTAGGTTTTGTAGCATTTTTATATATGAGGAAAGTGAACTCAAATCTGACTGACCACTGAGGCCAATTACAATGGGACAGTGCTCCTAAACGACTTGCCTAGGGATGTTTGATACTGCCTACAACATTTTCATCCAGGTTGGAAAGTTTCCAAGCTCTGTGTGTCATACTTGTAGTACAGGTTGACTAAAAACTCCCTATATCTCTGTATCATCAGGTAATTTGCAAAGCACTTTTAGATACATTATCTCAATTGACTATGACGAGACAGCAGGCAAACAATATCACCCTCAATTTTATAAATAAAGCACTTGATGACCAGAGAGTTAAGAACTGACAAAGGTCATGAGGTTGGGAAAAGGTGGACAATTTTGTAGCTGGGAATGACAAGAAATTAACTCTAGCACACCCTGCCACACCACGTGGACCATCAACGTGGCTAAGTGGCCACACTGTAGAAGAGCTATCAGAACTGAGTCTACCTGTGGCACCAAAACCACGGGCCAAGGCCCCTTTGAGGAGCCTATGCCCTTTTCCTTAGGAAACTATTTCTGGCTCATGCTGAACAGATTAGAACATTCCAAACTCATACCGGGACTTGAGTCCAAAATATTTGAATCCAAAATATTTCTTTTTAATTTCCATAATGTTTTTCTCTTCTCTAAAATCATTCACTTAAAGATCTGCCTGTTCCTATCCCTTTCTCAGTTACTTTCCAAAATACAAAAATTATGTCCGGCAAAAATTTATGTGCTTGTTCTTCAAACTGCAACATGCTTGCATCCCTACCCAGATATACTTCAGATTTCTCCAGTATATCTGTGTTTGTAAAGGCTTCATTCATGGTTAAGGAGAAATTAGGTGGCATTTGGCTGAAGAGCCAAAAACATACAAATTCCATCTGCTCCACAGAGACCTCAAGACAGAAAACACACAAGGAGAAATAGCAAGAGTGAAACAAAATACCACTTTCTTATTAGCCAGATGTGAATATCTTAGATGAATCCTATTTCCCATACACTTGTGTGGACCATAGGGAAATCCCACTAACCATTATTCTATATTTATGTTCCAGAAGTAATAGCGACAACCTTGGATTTTATCCCTGGAAATTTTCCCTCTGTCAACCAGCCAACACATACCAAATCATGTCTTCAGAGGCCACAAAAACTGAAATTCAACATATAAAGGGACAAAATGGGGTTGCCACCGAACTACCATTATGCTCTGTTCACGTCTCTCCACATTGTCAGCAGCTTCAGACAATGTACAACTACAAAGCTATCAACAAAGTCAGCAGAGAGCAGAAAAACTTTTACCACAAGATAGGAATGAGCACACATAATAGCAGATCCCCCTAATGAAACAGAAGGTCTGAGGGGTTAAATGCAAAGTCAGGTGTGCCAGTGAGACCCCCAAACCCTCCAGCACCTCAGGGCTAGATGTGCCAGCCCAAGATTTAAACAGATGAAAAGTGCCTCTTCTGTCCTTGAGAGGACAGATAAACATAATAAAAAGGAATGTGATGCCTGCTTTTTAAATTTCTCTTTTCGGTCACTTCTCAGCCATCTATTTCCTAAATGTTACAGGAACTTAATGCTATAATAATTCAATATGCAGGAAGAGGTAGTCAGTCCTGAATATCCAAGATCCAATAATTGAAGCATATACCACTGAGATATTTAGTTACTGCTTTGAATGTTCTTTTGTGGCTATTCTTCTATGGAGTTTGAAACTTTTCCAAACCCCCATCTTACTAATTCCATGCATTACAAATTGAAATGCATCCAAATTTCATTTCCAAAGAAATATGTTATACCAAGGATGATGATTATATTAAAATCTGGAAGCACGTAAGCTGGAGCCTGAGATATTTAAATTATCCTTTTTTAAAAGTGTGCAATAACATTTTCCCTATTGCCCTTATATCCCATGGAATCACAATGCTAGAAAGCAAACCCAGGAAATGGGGTATATTTCTTAGGTTACTCTGAATAGGACTCATTTTGAATGACTCTTAGTGGAATGTTAGAGAAGGCACCCTGAGGTCTCAAACTGGTTGCCCCCAAAAGTGTTCTATTTGGTCAACACATTTTTTACATTCAGAGATCAGGAAACTTCTCCGAAGAAAGCAGTATCCTTGGCTTTTTAAAACCAGAAGCTCTGGCCATGCTGTGCAGCATTCCCACAGGGCCAAATCAGCCAGAGTAAGAGAAGGGCTGCTCTCTACAGATGGGCAGGGGACCCACTGCCCCCCACCACCCAACCTCATCCTGCCCACGCTTGGAGACATTTGAGTCTGTGACCCCTGCCCCAAAGCAATGGTTCTTACTGGAGGATTTTATCAGAATCATCTGAGAGGATTCTTCATCCTCCCCCACCTCCATCCCATATATATAGAGAGAACCACTGTCTTAAATATCATCCAGTCCACCCATGAATTAGAAAAAAATGTTACCTCTATGTACCTAACGATACTAGTTTATGTCCTACTCCTGTCACTGAGGCAAAAACAGTTTCTACTCTAAAGTGTGTCTGGCAATCAAAACCTTCCATCAATTTGCCTAATACATTTAAACAACCAGTCAATAGAGAGAAGGGGGAAAAATCTTTCAAGTTAATTCACTTTACCTTGATAAAACTGGTAATGTGTCTTAGTCAAAATGGTCAAAGCAGCAGCTATCATCTGTGATGAAGCCTGACTTTTGGAGTTTTATCCTGTGTTTTGCAGCCTGCTGAAAAAAAAAAAAAAAGAGGGAGAGAGGGGGAGGTCCTAGCCAAAGCAATTAGGTCTGTAAGTCCATCTATATGAGAGCTAAGATCTTAATGTCTTAAAACAGCCACCTTTGCAACAAATTCAGAAACAGCCCAAGTTCCCAGAACTCGTCTAGACTAATACTGCTCCCAGTGTGGACCACACACAGGCCAGCAACGTCGGCATCACCTGAGAGCTTGTTCTAAATGCACACTCCCAGGTCCTATCTCACGCCTACTGAATCAGAAACTCTGGGAGTAAAGTCCAGCAATCTGTGTTTTAACAAGCCCTCCAGGTGATCCTGATGTGTGCTAACATTTGAGAATCATGGGTAAGGCTTCAGAATCTTCTGGAGAGCTGAAAACATCCAGATCCTCAGGCCCCATTCCCAAATGCATTTCTAACAAATTCCGATGTGATGCTGTTACTGCTGGCCAAGAAACCACACTTTGAGTAGCACTGCTCTAGACTCATGGTTCTCAGCCCTGGCTGCCCTTTAGAATCACCTGAAAAGGAGAAAAAGCAAGAAAGAGACCATTGCCCAGGCCCCAGCCCAGGCCAATTGAATCAGAAATCTCTAAGGATAAGGCCAAACCATGGTGTTTTTTTAAAGCCCACCAGGTAATTCTAACATGAAGTCAAATTGGGAATCACTGCTCTCAAACACAGCTAATCTTTACGGTCAATTTTAGCTCCCCTAACATATCAGCGCACCCATCTGTCTTCTCTCTGGAAATGTTCTGAAGTTCTGTCTCAAAGGACAGCCATGACCAATTTAAGTAAGCTTTTCAAAGAGCAGCCTCTCATCAGTTAAATAGAAATTGTCCCCAACAGTCATTTTCTGACCCATACTTGGGTTCATAGTTAAAGATTTTGTTATTTCGGGATAACTGCTGTGGGACAATGTCAGCAAATTGTTTCTGCCAGTAGGTAGAACCTGTAGCCGTGAAACTCAGATATCCTCCAAATAACACATTCCATGGCAAACACTAAATGTTTTGGCTGAGGAAGAGACACACAGATGTTCTAACATTCTCAATACCAAAGCACTTCCCTTCCAAGCAGCTTCAACAACTCCGAAAGAGATTTGTTTAACCCATTAGCTAAAGTCAGCAATGGTATCAATACGGCGGTGGGGCTCAGGGAATGGTACACACAGCCTTAAAACATCCTTAATATGCCATTTAACACAGGAGCTCCTGGAGTACATGGCCTCTCACTGCCCAAAACCACTTTGGGGACTTTTAAAAAGTTACGATGAGAAGAAATGTAGGTAGATGCCAATGTTTGCCCAAAACATTTCTAAAAAGATTTGTAAAAAAATATTTCATAGACCCCATAGATCAAAATACGTTTAGACTTGAGGTTTTTTCCTGCAGAAACGTGTACTGGTGACAGCTCATCAAACAAAGGGAAGGAGTAAGATGCAAACAAAATGCATATTCATGTGTAATAACAGAGTAAAAAGACACTAGGAGAAAATATTCATAAACAAATATTTTCCTAGAGAAAGTGGTATGTATATTTTAGCTTCATAAAAATACACTTGAAAGAGGTAAGGAAAAACTTTTTTTTTTTCCATTTTGGCTTTATTAGAATAAGAACAGACTTTGTGTCTGCCATCAAAGCACACCCAGGCCCTTTTGTCATGTCTGAGAAACTATTGATTCCTCTATTAAATTGTGCTATATGGAAAAATCTTGACAAGAGCAATATCATTTATTAGACTAACAAATACGTTAGTTGAACCAGCTTTGGAGACTTCTAAAATCCATTACACAACCGCAGCTCTTTTTCAGAGACCAGGATGTATTACAGAGACCAAATCTCAGGACACTGTATGACTAATTTACTTGCACATTCCAAGAGACCATTATTTCTTAGGAAGAGTAGAAAAATTATAACCTTCAACTTTGGGGGAAATCACCAGCTGCTGATGTGTCTATACTAAATATCTCAACAAGCTGGTTCTAAATTCCCTAATATTTTCATCCTCAGCATTTTCTGGCACTAAAATTTTTATAAGGGAGGTAAAAAGAGGAGGGGCTATAAAGAATAAAATTGACCAGATAATCTGAGCTACTTTTTGAAGAAATTAAGAAATTAATGTGTATGAGATGTTCAGCCCCTTCGCCTGGTGCATTTTTCCATGTACCCTAATCTGCTCCTCACCCTGTTTCTCATTCTTCTTGTCCATGAACAATGAGACCACGGGGCCCTTTTGAGTCCTCAAATAATACATCCTATTCCTGGCCCTATGCATTATCCTCCGTGGCAAGTAAGATACGCCAAACTCAGAGAATCATAGCTCTAGAAACTGCTTCAGAGTTCACCTTGTCCAAACACTCCCTTTTCGAGGGAGGGAACTGAGACCCAGAGGGAAAGAGAATCACCTAACTGACATGATAAATCAATGGCAGAGTCAGGTAACCTGGCTCCCAGTGCCATGTGCTTCCCAGCTGTCTGCCACACAAGCTCTCTTCATCTCTTGCAAATGTGATAGAAAAAACAGGTTCCATCTTAACTCACAGCACTGGGAGGCCTTTGTGGCAATCTGGAACACTTACCTGGAGACCTTTTTGATGCTATCAAGAAGTTGAAGTGATCATGCCTTATGATAAATGAACGGTAAATGGACAGTCCCTCGGGCCTGTGCACAGAATCAAATACACATTCTTCCAAATGTACATCTAGCTCCACTGAGCCATGTGCTGGGACAGGTGGGGTCCTTGACAGAGCTGACTTCTGAAGGGAGAAGGAAGTGTTTCGGGGGCTGCCTGGTGTCTCCCAAGTGCATTTTCCAGTCCTTACAGATCCTGAAACAAGAGCTTGGGATAACTTTGTCATTACCCAGTGAACCCCAAAGAAGGGGGAAAACTCTGTACCTTCACCCACATCCAGACAAGAAGCTCAGCGTCAATCAGATCAGAGAGTCACGGCATCGTTGTTGGTCAGCATCTGCCTTGTGTGGAGTGGGAGGATATAGGACAGCAGCAGGAGTGAGGTAGGAGAGGAGGAAACAGGAAGCAGGGAGGGGGTTGAAGGAAGGGAGTGAGGGAAGAGGAAAAAAGAAAACGTAAATGAAAGAGAAGGGAGAACAGATGAGGAAATAAGGAAAAGAGCTGAGTTATAAAAAAGGATTTGTGGTAGAGCCTTCTAATGCCCACCCAGATCCTGTTCTCCTTGCCTTCTGGGTCTATGAAGAAATGACCCTCCCCCGTCCTTGGGAGGGTCCATGTGACTAGTCCATGACAGAGTGGGTACAAGTGACATGGGGCGGCATAATGAACATCAGCATGAGCCCCTACAGGGCTTCATACTCAACCCAGGGGAGAGTGGCGGCACCTATTTCTATGGGGAGTACCATAAGGTTGGAGAAGCCTGGAAAGCTGAGCCAACACAGGGAAGACATTTGTCCTGGAGTGTCACCCAGATCTCCCGACAATCTTGCTTACGTGAAAAATAAACTTTGATATATTAAGCCACTGAAATTTAGAGGTTATTTATTACTGCAATATAACCTGGCCTATCCCAGTTAAATGGAATAAAGAGTTGGGAGTAGAGGGGGGAAAATGAGAAAGAGAAGAAAAGAGAAGAAAAGGAGAGAGAAGAGAGTGGGAGAAGATGGAAAGAGGGAACATGTGGGTCGAATGCAATGGCCCCTCATGTAAATTACCTTAATCCTTATTCGACTAGCTTTCAAAACACAAGAAAGAGAAAATGTGCCCAGAAACAATTCTCAGGGGAGAAGTCGGTGCTCATGGGTGGCAAGTTTCCCACGGTGATGTGTTTTTAGTCATCTCCTTCCTGAGTCATGCTTAATGTAATGCACATATGTCTGTTTATTAAATATTTATGGAGCACCGACTAAATGCCAGACATTGTAGTACTAGGGATATGGAAGAGACCAAGACGGACATGGTCTCTGGCCCCGTGGAGCTTATAAACTATTATTTCCTTCCCTTTAAACTCTGAAGGGAACTCCATTCCAATATTTCACCTGGCAGAAAGACAAGAATGATCGCGAATGCAGCCACCAGGAAGATAAGTTTGAGAAAACAGCTCCAGAGGCTGCACTTCTACTTCTGCCAGGAAACAACTGTGGGACTGGTGAGGAACCTATGAGCTCTGGGGGTCGATTTCTTCATCTCTGACATAATGAAGTTAGACCTAATAACCTCTACACTACTTTCAGTTGTGATAATAGTGGTAATAATAACAGTCCCAACAATAGCAGTTAACATTTATTAGGCATTTACTAC
Organism: Pteropus medius; assembly: GCF_902729225.1. Taxonomy (NCBI): domain Eukaryota; kingdom Metazoa; phylum Chordata; class Mammalia; order Chiroptera; family Pteropodidae; genus Pteropus; species Pteropus medius. The sequence goes on from NW_024354875.1 coordinate 35,058,015, forward strand.
ATGCCAGGCACAGAGCTTGGATTATCGCACTTAATCTTCACATCAACACTGTAAGGTAAACATTATCATACCCATTTTGCAGATGAATAAACTGAAGCTCAAAAAAGTGAAGAAACCTGCCCAAAACCACAGAGCTAGTAAGTGATAAAGCCATGATCTAGAGGGAAGTCTGACCAAGTCCTGAGCCACAACCTTAACCACTCTGCCATTAACTGTCACCATAAAATGTGTCTATTACTGTGGTTGAAGCATGGAGACAAAGCATATGTGTTCTTTTTTTTTTTTTCAATTAGAGTTGACATTCAATATTATTTTATATTAGTTTCAGGTGTACAGCATAGTGGTTAGACATTCATATAATTTACGAAGTGATCCCCCTAATTAGTCTAGTACCCACCTGGCCCTATATACATAGTTATTACAATATTATTGACTATATTCCCTATGCTGTACTTCACATTCTCGTGATTATTTTGTAACTACCAGTTTTTACTCCTTAATCCCTTCACCTTTTTCATCCAGCTCCCCAACTCCCCCTCCCATTTGGCATATATGTTTTTTAACACTCTCTTTGAGACGCTAATGCTCCACTCACCCTTACCCCAGAAAAGAGTCCTAAAAGAGATAAAGTGTCTCCTAGTAACAAAGTTTAAACACTGTTTTCCATCTCTTCTGAGAAATGAAGGAATTTTGATCTGGCTCTATATCATTCTTGCTCTGTGTTGATCTAGTTGCCTCATTTAGTCCACAGAAAGGACAATGTGAGTTTTCCCTTCAGACGTCACCCTATCTTTCTCAGCTCCCATGACTGTTGGGAAAACCTCTTTTTTTGTGCCACATCTGACCTGCTGGGTTACTGGCCACCCCTGCACCATGCCCATTTGCAACCTTAGGTCCCTGCAGTTCTCAGGGCCAGACATATTTCACATGAAACAGCTCTACCTATCACACTTTATTTCAGCCAGTGTTGGTTACTTGTGTCTCTGTCTATCCTTAAAACTAAATGAGAACATAAACCAGCAAACAGTTACAGACATTTTTCTCTAGCCTTGTAATGGAACTGCAGGCTAACCAGGTATTCAGTAAATCTTGGGGATCTAACTTTTTAATTAAAAAGTTGTTTCGAAAGAGCGTTTGAGTAGAAATTCCAAGTAACTGCCTGCCAATTCCAACTACCATACCTAAAAACACAGCAACAAGTTGAATTGTATGCAGAGGGAACAAGATTTTGAGTATAGTCTTAGAGAGAAAAGATACCTTAAAACATGTAGACTGGAGATGGGCTGCATTATGATATAAAATAGTGGGAAAACTTTATTCTGAGAGATTTCACCCTGCCAGAGGGTGCACACACAGCCTCATGACCACTCTGTTGTGTCTACACAGTATATTTGGTACAATATCTAAAAAATGTTTTAATTTGCTGTCGATATTTTTTAAACAGAAGATTTCACACATAATTCTGATTTCAGACTTGTCTCCCGTTCAGGAGATCTGGCAAAACTCTGAGACTGCATCTGCCCACGGTTACGATGGGACAGGCCCTGAGCTCTCTGATTCACCACAGTCCCCACCATTCCCTCATGTCTCACACACACTGGCCCAGCTTGTCTTTTTAAGTTGCTTCCACAGATCCTGCAGGCCCTTGAGTCAGCCTGTTGAATCCTCACTGCTTGCTGACTGGAGAGTAAAAGAGATTATGGACATGTGGGTATGCATGTGCTACACGTCTTTTTAAATCCCTGATTAGGTCTCTCATATTTCCCTGTGACTAACTCCCACCCAGCATTGCTACATTAGTCTCATTCCCAAATGATATAGCTAGTTATCTATATGAGGCCTTCATTACTGAGTTCCATATGCACATCTATAGAGACAGAAAGCAGATTAGTGGTTGCCTGGGGTTGGGATGAAGAATGGGGATCGGCTACAAATGGACATGGGGAAATGTTCTAAAACTGGGTATTGGTAATGGTTGCACTATCCTATCCTGTAAATGCACTAAAAACCATTGAATTATATACTTAAAACAAGTGAATTTTAGGGCCTATAAATTATACTTCGATAATGCTAATTTAAAAAAAAACATTCTGACTACTTTATGGAGAATAAACTAGAGGGGAACAAAAGTAAAGTCAGGGCACCCACTTTAAAGGTTCATGTAATTATCCAGGCGAAAGTCAGTGGGGACTTGGACGATGATGGTAGCAGTGTACGTGGTGGGACATGGCCAGACACTGGACATGTATGTAGGCAGAACAGACAGAACTGGCTAGTGTGAGAGAAAGAGAAAGCAAGAATGACACCGCGGTGTTTGTTGGGAGAATAGAGTTGCCCCATACCAAAATAGGGGAGACCATGAGAAGAACAGATATGGGAGGGTGTGAGAAACATAAGGATCTCTGCTTTAGACATGTCAAGTTCACGATGCCCACTAGGCAAGAATGGGCTGAGTAAGATGGACTATGTAAGTTCAGGGGAGAGGATGCCTGAGTGAAATTGGAATAAGCGGTGGAATTCCTTTGAACCAAGCTGTTCAACAAGGTTTGACCAAATGCCTCAGCATTCTCATTATGGAAGCTACTGGTAAGATGCAATGAGCAAAACTGCACATGTGTAAGCATATGCACACTCGCACACACACATATACAAACATATACGTATATATTATATACATATTATATGTACACATCTTTATTTATATTCCCTTATATCAAAGTACATGTATACAGTTAGAAGTTAGACAGGCACTTCAGGGTTAAAGAGCCCTGGATTAGGGGTTGAGGGAAGAGTGCAGATAGTAGGCAAAAAAAAAAAAAAAGGATGTAATCTATTTCATATGTACTATTTTCATGAAGAAATAACATTCAATAACAATTTTATGATAGGATGGGGAGGCTTAACATTGTATAGTTGTTAATCATTCCCAAGTTAACCTATAACTAAAATAAAACTCCAATTGGAACACTAAAAAAATAAAAAAATAAAATAAAATATAAAAAGTAAGGCAGGCAACAGTAAGATATTTGTCTGCTGCTTTTTTCCCTGGCATCATAAAACTATAAAATCTGAAACATGTAAGACATGTTGGAGTGCATTTATCCAAGACTGAATTACATGGATGAGATACAGAGCCCCAGAAAGGTGAATCAGCTTACTCACAGCATGTACTTAATTTCTTTACAAATATTACATAAAAAGCAGCTGTAAACTTCTGTCTTTCAGAAGAAAATAATAAATCAACTTTGTATACTCTAAAGCATATCACAAGAAGATAGTTGTAGCATCGAAAACTTTTCCCATTATTGGAGTTTATCAAAAAATAAAAGAACTAAGTGAAAAGCAGTTTAGCTAAATAAGTCAAAATACTAAAAGTGTACATCTTTGAATCCAGTGATTCTAATTCTAGAAATTTATGTAACCAAGATATTTGAAAAAGTCTACAAATACTGTTCCTCATATTTTTATTCTATTACTACTAATAATAAAAGATAGAGTACTGTTAATAATATAAATTGAAAGTAAATGAAATATCTGCTAAGTGTTTCTAAATAACTTGAGGTATACTATACAATATAAATACTATACAATCACAAAGATAATGATGTGGTTCTATTTTTACCAATATGAAAAGAAATTCAGACACATTGTTGAACATAAAAAAATAGATTAAAGAACAAATAACTGAGGTTTCTAAATTTTAAAAAATGCTTTAAAAAACAACATAGCATATATTATAGTCCCATTTGAAAATATAGAAAAGAACGAGTGTCTTTTGGGGGGAGGGCAGTGGAGTAAAGGAGCAAGTAATAAAGATATTTGGAATAATGGTCACCAAAATATTAATTGTGGTTAGCAATGAATGTTAGAATTTGGGTTGTTTTTTGGTTTTTGGGTTTTTTTGTGTTTTTTTTTCTTTTTGCTTTTCTTATGATTTTTCTGTATTCTTTCCATTTTTTAATTATGAGAATGCATAATTCTTAAAGTAAGGAAAATTTTAAAGCCTCTCTTTTTCTCTACATCCTTTTAATGAGGAGAAAAATGCCAAGTGGAGTTCTGACTCACCCAGGAAAGCCCTTTCTGGTACTGGAGTAGAGACCTGACCCGGCGCTGCGTTTGAGAACAGACAACAGGAGCCAGGAGGTGAGAACAGGGAGATCTGGCAGGTGGGATAGGGTAGGGGCCAAGCAACTATAGTTTTTTTCCCTGGTTTCAGGAGGATCTTTCCCAGAAGACAGAAAACTAAGTTCCTAGGGCTGGAAGATTCACATGAAATAGAAGGCATAGTGGGAGAAGGCAGGAGGAAAGTAGATTTCAGGGGCCAGGGCTGAGGCAAACCAGTGAGGGGAGGTGGTAAGGGCAGGAACCCAGCTTCTAGCTCCACTCACAGCACAGTCCCAGTCTACTAAGAATTACCGATGACTCCTCAACAGCAGCTGCTGCTTTAGCTCAGCAGGAGCAATGCATCCGCCCCATAGTCTGATGCCCCTGGAGTGCCTGCTTCCTCGTACAGACATAGAGGTGACTTTTTCATTGCTGGTAGTTTATGGTTTGTTCATTTCCTGTTGTAATGGGGAAGGATTCATAAATGACAACCAGCCCTTGAATCCTGCCTTCTGATTACCGACCCCAAGCGAACTCAGAGAGCATCCAGCATCACTTCTAATCAGGGACTTTGAAGAAACTTTGTCGAATTGATCAGATGACTTCTCCATCTTATCACAGATGCTACAAAACCTTCATGTCCCACCTGGACCTTCAAGGCCCCGAATGGCCTCTGAAAAAAAACATTGTGCCCCCTTTCTCCCACTATCCCACTCCTCTCCTCCCTCTCCACCAGCCCAGGGATAAAAGTGTTTTCTCTTTTATTACACTAATACCACTAATACTTTGTAGTGTAAGCCCCTCCCTTTGTTTGACCACCTGCCCCCATCGAAGTAGAGAAAAACCCCAGGTTCCTCTTTTTGGGTTTCGTAATTAAAGGAAAGGCCTTTTGAAGCCACTGATGTGCCCTCAGGAAAAATTTCACAGTGAACAGTAAAAGGGTGGGCCAGCCTAACCCAGAGATAAAGCTTCACCAAATCAGACCTATTACACAATCAAAAATGGGTGTCATTTTTAGGCTCCACCTTGCCAGGAGGAAAATAAAGAAAACCCTGAACCAGCTTCTGGAGTACTGTTGTACGTTTGGGAGGGGCCCCAGCCTTGATGAAGAGCTCTGTACAGAGGGCCCACACTGGTCCCATGAGGCTTTCTACATAAGTGACTTTTTATGCCCAGGCTTGCAGGAGCCCTCGTCTGAGAAAGGTAGATACTAACAGGGAGGGCTGTAACCATCCCTGAAAAGCATTTCAAACTGTGTTACAAGCTAGCCGCCAGTGAGAGGGCCCCTACTTTGCTTTCTACATGGTTCTAAAGTCTCTTCAAAGCACTCAATTAAAATATGTGGCTTCTATAAAACTCAGAGCAGACTATTATCGAGCAAACAGCTGCCATGTGATTAGAAACACAGGAAATGTTCTGAGAAAGGGATGTTTGGTGCTATTAATTTCTTCCTTTGTGTTCCAAGTGTGGTTCCCAGAAAATGGGGAAAGAAATAGTTTGTATTCTTGTTTTTCTTTTCAAAAATACAGTTGTAAAAAATACTTACTCATTGTAGAAAATGTTTGAATATGTAGAAAAGTATAGAAAAAAATCAGATTTAGTTCTAATCCCAGCACTCAGATGTAACAACTCTTCATGATATGTTTCTCCTATTAGTAAAAACATAACTGAGACCATATATTACATAAAACTTAGAATTATCTGATTTTTTTTTTTTTTGCTTAACATTGGTTCATAGCCATTCCCCATGTTATTTTTAAAAATCTTTATAAATATATAATTTTAGCAGCTGCGTAGTATTTGATCATATGGATATGGTACTATTAGCTAACAATTTCCCAATAAGTAATTCTGTAAAAAACATCTTTGAGTCTCTCTTTCTGCAGTTCAGATTATCCCTTGAAGATAGCTTTCCAAATGTGGTATCTCAAGTAAAGGGTATATCACGTAGTTAATTAAAGGACAACATAACAGTTAGCAATCTTGACTTAAAGTTATAATAGGTCCTTTCATTATGTTGTACCTTTAACTATGCATTACCAGATATTAATATATTAGCAAAGAAATGGTTGTTCTATAGTGTTTAGCTCTTATAGAGCCTTAGTTATAAAATTGATTTTTAAAAAAATTCTAATCCTAGAAAAGAAAATATTTCAAAATGTTAACTATACTTATCCTAGGAGATGGAACTTAAGTTTAATTTTTATCCAACGTTTTTACTGCAACTTGCCCAATTTTCTATAATGTGTGTAATACCACTTTTACATTTCATAAAACGATATTTAAAAAATTTTAATGCGTACTCTTCTCTTTTACATTTCTGTAACAAGCTACTATAGATTATAAGCATTTTTTATTCATCTTCTTGCTTACTCAAGCCCATAATTGAGAAAAAAAGATTGAATTTCACATTTTCACTTTTTCCAGAAAATGCTTTGTGAATAATTTAATTGGATTCAAACAAGAAAAACCGAAGTTATTTATAAAAACAGAATCATTTCTTTAGTTCCACCTGTATGATTTGAGTGAGTATAAGGCTACTGTCTGTCAGTTTGGGTTGTTATAACAAAATACCGTAGACTGGGTGGCTTATAAACAATAGAAGTCTATCATTCACCATTTTGTAGGCCTAAAGTCTGAGATCAGGGTACCCTTATGGTTGAGTTCTGGTAAGAGCCCTCTTCCAGGTTGCAGACAGCTGACTTCTCACCACTTCCAGTGATGGAGAACAGAGAGAAGAAGCAAGCTCTCTCCTGATTTTACAAGGACACTAATCCCATCCATAAGGGCTCCACCTCACAACCTTATCTGATTCTAATTACTCCCCAAAGGCCTTGCCTCCTAAGGCCATCACTGTGAGAAGTACATTTTCAAATAAATTTGGGGAGACACAAACATTCAGTTCATAACAGTTACCAAACAGCAATCTTTCCTCAAGATACACACTGGGTGTGCTCTCTCTCTCTCTCTCTGGCTCTCTCTCTCTCTCTCTCTCTCACACACACACACACACACACACACACACACACACACAGTTTGACTCCACCTCCCAGAAATGGGAAAGCAAACTCTTAGAGAAGCATTAACAAAATTGCAAGTCAGAGAAATGAACAGCTCCTAATCCCACATCCAAAGCAGAGACCATGTATACACTATTTCTCTCTTCCAATCAAACCATAATTTTTAATTTTTTTATTTTCGTTTTTAAATGCTTAGATAGCAAAAATGTTTTGTTCCTTTCTCACAGAAATACATAGGTCCAAATTATGTTGTAAATTATTTGGAAATGATGAGAATTTAAAAACAATCTTAAGCTGTTTTGCATCATATAACTTTTGCACCAGAATCATATCACCCAGGAAGAGGACATAATTTGGTTGCCAAGGGAACACTTCCTGATTTAAAAAGATGAAATGAAACAATATTCAAGGGATGTATTAAGATATTTATTCTTGTCATCATTA